>NC_092863.1:55613836-55927539 GCF_032062135.1 Pyxicephalus adspersus | reverse complement strand
CCATGGAGGTAAGGATGTGACAAAATTACGGGGTTAACCATCCTAGCCATTTTTTTTTTTGCCCGACCTTCGTACGGGCATACCGGCTAGGTGGTTAAACAATAAAAATTTTTGCATGGATACAAGCTGACCCAGCCAGTGCCACCAGGGAAGACTGACATTTTAGTGCAAGTAAATAAGAATAGATTTTAAAATAAAAGACTAGTTTTTGAGTATAGTTCATCTTTAATTCCTCCACCAGTAATGCAAGAGGAGAAAGCGAGGAGACTAATCTCAGTCAGGACATCCTCATTTACTCCTCCCGTTGTTGATGTTCCTTCAAACTCATATGTTTTCACTATGCTTTAACTACATACTGTACTTTCATGTCACAATTACTGCTTTATAAACACACCTCTAACTGTAAAGGTAACACAAAAATATGTGTACAGGGGGAAAACAGTCCATCAGTCAGCAAAAGTTTGATTAGCATTTAGTTAGCACATTAACAGTGAACCTAAGTTCAGAGTTTGTACCCAAAACAAGAGCTTGTGCTGACTATCATTTCTATTCTGTGCTGTTTTTCCAACGCCTCTGAACGTTCTGTGACCGGGTTGCTTACAAGCTGTCACATTTGGCTGTCAAAGATTCATCTATTCACAAAACTGGGACAAAGTAATTCTATTAATTGAATATGGAAATGATTTTCAGGTTTTGGTCACTTGTTCAAATATGAAAATATTTTATGAAGGTGGACAAAACCCTTTTTATCTTAAAAAAAGATTGAATATAACTAAAAATATGTAGTTATTAGTTTAATGAAAAAAATCTTTTTGAGGGGGGCTTTTTTTTGCTTGTAAACGCTCGCCTCATACTTTAGAGCACCACTGCAGCTTTGTAGTTTGTTCTATTGTCCAGGTTCTGCAAAGGACATTCAAAGGTTCTAAAATCTAATTGGTTTATTATTGGAAATCAACATGAATTCTTTTTAAGTGTGACTCTGCAGGGTACATCTGAAATAATGAAGAGTGGGATTTTAGACAAATGCACCAAGCGCTGAAAGACGCAGAGGCGTGCAGCTGTTCCTACATGCCTCTCCATCTCTCAGGAAGTCACGATCATTTCCACACCTAATGGATCCTTACAATTACAAATAATACATCTTGTACAGAAAAAAAGACTTTATTCATGGCTTTATGTTATTTGGTAGTTGTCAGACAGACAAGTAATGTTCTGGGACCTCCATAAAACAGATTAATATTGGATGGAGGAAATGACTGGTTATAATTTACTACAGCTTTCCGGTTTTTGCTTATTACATGTCCACTCTGGAACCATTTTCTCAGCTCCCTTGAAACAACAAGACAAATAGTTTGCAATTTTGCCAAGATATGTTTAGTACTGTGCAATAAACATGAAATATTTATGTGATAAATTGAACAATCACCAAAAAATTCCACAGAGCTTTAGAAAGTACGGATAATTCAATGTATAAACTAAAGTCATATTTTTGGGAGAGGGTTTTTTTTTGTCCTATTCAGAACATAGGACGTTTGGTTCAATAAAATCAGTCTGATGCCAAAGGTCTAACTGGTTAGGATCAAGTTTGTATGAACACCACTATCACAGGTGTGCAGCAACAACTTTCACATCTGGCTTCCAAATTGTTCAATAACTGGTTTGTCTACACAATTATGTGTATCTGAAAAGTATAGCTAATTCCACCTCACATGTGTTTTGGATAGAAGCCACCCCCCTAAATCATAGTATATGAACAGAAAGCAAAGAAAAGCTAGGGTTTTGTGCAGCAAATCAATGTTATATTGCAAGTAAAAGGTTGGATGAAAGCACAACTTTCATATTTAAACTTTTTACAATAAATTCTTTCTGGTCTTTCCCATGATTGTCATGGGATGTAGGACCAATTAACAAGACAAAAAAATCCCTAAGCGTTAACAGAAAATCCTCTCGTATCCCGATGCGTTTTGCCAATAGGCTTCTTCAGGGGATGAGCAGAGACCGTTTAAGCAATGGATAACAGGGTAAATTTTTCTTTAAAAAGGAAGTACTCTTTATTGGTTAGATGTGATAGAAAGCAACTTCAGGTCCAAGCAGAGAAGTGGCATGGAAGCAGTTAAAGTGAGTTGTGTAAAACCGAGTGTCAGGCTGCAAGCAGCTGGAAAGACCATAAAGAATTTATTGTATAATTTTCGTATATGAAAGTTGTGCTTTCATCCAACCTTTTAATCACAATTTAACTTTGATTTGCCGCAACAAACCCTAGCTTTCCTTTACTTTCTTTTCATATACACAATAAAGTGTAAGCAAGTACATCTCACGAAAGTAGTTGACATTTTCAACATATTTGAACAGACAAACATTAGATCTTCAAGCAATGCCTACTGATCAAAGTGATAAACTTGAGCATACAACCCAGAAAATTTGCATGGTTTATTATTTCTTATTAACTACCAAAAGTGCATATTTGTCATATAGGGAAAAAGTACACCACTACATTTACTACCACATCAAATACATTAAATTAAGGTGTTCTAGATAAGGTGCCAATGATTAGGACCTCTTTAGGAAGTATGCAGGTGAGACAAATCTTTTTTAAACCTCAAACTAGGGTGTATGCTTTGCCATTGCCAGTGTTGTGTCACTATAAAAATACCAAAAGGCCCTCAGCAAAAAGGGTTTGGGAGGCTATTAGTTTGGCAAGGGGGTAAAAAAATGACCAAATAATATGAACTCCATAGTAGTGAAAATAAAGTGGCTTTGATATGAAATGACTGCCAGTTTGTCCAGGACTGGCTGACCCAGCAAATTCAGCCCACAAGCTAACTAGAGTTTATAGGAACTCTAAAACTTACACTGTGGGATCCTTAGGTTACTCGTGCAACAAATGGAATTAAAATGAATGCAGCTACAATGAAAAATATTGCAACAATTTAAATAGCCTGGAAGATGTGCCAGATAAAGCCGATGCTGTCCGAGAACATGAGAGCAAAATTATAAGCTTTTCAAGGAACATACAAACACCAGGCCTTTAGGAACAATGTGCTTTGGAATGAAAAAAATTGCTTGGCCATTATACCAGTAGACATGCTTTGTGCAACACAATGCTTTAATGGTAATGAAATTAATGACTGAGAGTGATGGCCCGTAATTTCTGCTACAGAGGGCAATACCACCCTTTGAGGCTAAGGGTTTACCTACTTTTTCCACAGTAAGCAAATAACTAAATTAATATTTTTGTTAAATTAGTGACTGAAAATACAACATTTCCCTGTATATTGCCTTTTTTCACACATGTTATTTTAATGAAGATTCCATGTTTACCCATTTTGAATGTCGAAAAAACTCAATTCCCAGGGGTGAACATACATTTTGAAATGTTTGTATATATAAATTTTGGAGGACAAATAACCTTTTATCATGTATAATTTTTACAATATGTAAAAAATGTACTTACACAGATCTTATCACACCAATCTGTTTGATAAACCAATACTTGGACAGGCAATGAACCAGAAAGCATGAAATTCAGGTCCCTATGTGTAATGTAATTTTACATTAACCATAAACGTACCTTCTTTCTGAAAACAGAAAAGGCCAGACCACAAGCTTTACACACAATGGTGGAGGATGAAGAAGGATATGGTGAAAAATCTGTGTTCTGTGCAAATCTAAAAGGACCTGTTCCGCCTCCGAATGCTGACTGTTGCCCTCGCACAGCACCAGTGCCCATGACTTCATTCAGCAGCCCGCAGCAAGACGCCCACATGGAGCTGGCCCCCGCCTGCAACAGCCAAAGAGAAAAGTGGGTGGAGATTAACAAACATGATTAACAATATACTTATTGGTATTTTTTTCCCCTCCAAACCCCATAGCCCCCCCAAAAAAAAGATTTTTTATAATCCAGCTTACTACATTATGTTTGTACCACCATTGAATGGGCAACATCATGTTGGATGTTGACAGCTGAATTTCAGGTAGAAACACCAACAGCAGTGAGGTTAGGTATGTAATTATTATTATAGGAAACATTTAAAAAAAACACATTACATTTATTACTAGGACATTGCATAAAATAACATCAGTAACCACAAGGCCAGTACTTGGGCATGTCAGGGTTTCTACATTGGAACAAATCAGAAAAAAAATGGATTAGATGGTATCATCAGTGTGTAGCTGCTCCTTCCTAATCCTAGGCTTGGGGCAGGGTGCTGACCTACAGGCGTTTCTAAACTGCAGTAAAGTTAGGTTGGCTAACCATTCTGGAGGGGTTGTGAAAAAGATTGGATGGAATGAAACATAAATCTATTAGCCAGGTAACAAACTTCCTTATCTGCCATATGTCATGTAATGAGGAATTACAGCTTAGGTGGCAACAATTTTTCCGCCATAGAAACAGTGGAGAAGTGAGAATAGCCACCTAGGGACAGAAAGAACATTTTTTTTACAATTTCCAGGTTAAAGAAAAAAGCCAAAAAAAGTGAAGGCTCTGGAGAACCAATCAAAATCTTTTAACTTTAACACAACAGAGCCAAAACAGCCACAGAAGTTATAGTACCTGGAGGAATTTCATCAAAAAGAAAGGGCAGCTTTAGCAGCTTTTCCCGAAATTCTTATTTAAATGGAAAACAAAAAGAAAAACCAAAAAGAACCAATCTGCATTCCTCAAATCATATGAAGTCATTTGCAGAGAGCAGTATTAAAGCTAATCTCTAGACTTACGGTAATTTATTTTTATTTTATTATTCAGTTATAAAGCGTCCTCTCTTGTGATAATTTCAGGCTATTCCCTGTTCCTTGCCAATGAGCACTTTGCAGATAAAGCATTAGAGCATTACAGCGGTCGCCAACCAGGGCCACGGAACATGACCTGTGTACGGACGGCAGGCTCAGGGAAGTGGGTAGGTTGTGTCTCTAAACACAACCTGCCCACTCTGCCAACGCAGGCTCAGATCTGTGATGGGAGAGTGGGCAGGTTCCGCCATTACGACGTCAATATGGGGGAAGTTTCTTCCCCTTTGAGTGACACACAGCTCCCCGTGCATGCGCGGTCCATAGGCAGTAATTTTAGTGGTCCGTGGGTCCTAAAAGTTTGGCGACCACTGCAAAAGAAAGTGCTCTGGTCCTTGCCTCATTTCTTGGCTGATGGACCACGATGTGATCTGGCCTCCTTTTCTCCATTAGTGCTGTCCATGGTCTGGCCCTTTTCTCTGTTTGTACAGGCATAAATACATTTGTATATAATACTTTGCCATTCTGCAGTTTTGTATATTTCATATATTTATATTTTCATATCTGATTACATGCGCATCCTTTATGAAGTGAACCACAGTCAAGATTTTATTATTGTGCGAGTCCAAGTTATGGAGTTTTGTCCTAATCACCAAAGTCCCTGCTAATAAAAGGGAGGGTAAACCCAAGACTTTGTTCAGTTACTACCAGAAAAGACCTAGAGAGGAAACCTTTTGAGAAGGACCCAACAGTGAAACTATAATTTGTGATCACTTCCAGTGGAATGAATGAGCACTGTACAAACAGACTGATTGGTTTTATGAAGGACAAGAGTAAGGCTCCCTGCCAAGTCCTCCACAATAGGAAACAACTGTGGTCATCTGTATCAGTCATTTATTGATCTGACACAACAGATCATTAAATAACATTGGGGGATGACTGTACAGACAATACAAATTTTGGCCTGAGACAATAACTTACATTCCGCTCAAGAAACAAAAATAAAGTGTTTAGCTTTCCCTTACATTAGGAAGATATCTGCTCACTCCCAATACGTCTACAAGACGGGAAGTAAAGGGAAATCTCTGTAACCAAATTGTTTTTAAACATTTCTCTTCTCTATTTAAAATAAAATTTAATTAAAAAATGTAAACTTTTAGTTTTTCTAAGAATCTATCCTGAAAAGTATGCAGATGTTAACTAAAACATGGAAGCATTTAGAAATCTTGTTTTACATTTATAATAAACTATTGCAGCAGTATTCTCTTTTCTATATTTGTTTGTTGTCAACATCACGATGATAAAAATAGGAGAGGCTCCTTGACACCACTTTAGATACATCTGATCATTTCCATGGAGCAGCCAGCAGTCTCTCTGGAGAATAAAGCTGCCTTCCATAAAGCATAAGATGCACATTATATGACATCTAACTGAAAGCTACACTATACTTCTAAACAGGACTCCATAAACAGTTTGTAAATCATGTCTGCACGTGTAGTTAACACAGAACCTGCTAGATTGGTGTTGTATAATCTATAATCTGTATAACAAAAATAAACTTCACAATGCCTCTAGTGGCCTAGATGTCCACAAACCTACTAGGGATCTAAAGCAGTGTTTCCAAACCTTTATAACATGGGGGAACCTTTGAAGGAACTTTCAGATCCTAAGATAAGCCATGCTGTAATTACTATAACCACAGATCACAGAACATTAGTGTGGTAGTCAACGGAATGAAAGTCTCTTACATTGCTGGCCAGTGGGAAGAATGTCACCCTTACAGATAGCCAAAAAGATCATTGGTGTCACTTAAACTGACCTATAGGTGTAAATTGCCCATTGCTTAAGGAACCCCTAGCAACCTCTGGAGGAACCCTGGTTGAGAAACACTGCTCTAAAGGGTGAACTCCAGCAGCCAAACCACAAAAAAATCATTGTAATAAAGATTCACAAATCCTACATCCTACCACCACATTTTGACAGTCGCTCCATCCAGTCTTACCACAACTCATAGTGACTTACCTGACCTCTCTTTTATTGCTAACAAAAGCCAGTATAGCCTGGTCAGCTACTCACTGAGGCAGGTGACGCTTTAGAGCTCAGTGCTGGTCCTATTTCTCTAGGTGTGCAGTAATTACACTGACCATAAGGTTGTGCTGCGATTACGGTTTCCTCGTGCCAGGGAACCGCTGCCTCTGGGGAGACGCTATATGTACTTTCTCCCCAGAGGGAAGCAGACCCACAGAGAATGAATGGGGGCGGCAGTGAGTAATACTTCCTGGCTCAATACCACTAGCTGTGGTGTGAATGGAGGAGCCCCATTAGATCACTTGATCTAACAAAGTTTGGTTTCAAATATAGCTAATGTTAAATGAAATCACAATGAGCTAATTTTTCCTATTGCATTTATAAGTTGTTTTAACTAACATGAGTGAACATGGGTGATCCAGCAAACCTGTAATGGATTGAAAACATAAAATAGCAAATTATTTTAAGAAATACATTCCAAGTGTACTGGATCACTCAGGTTCTCCCACGATAGTCTATTTTTTCCAGTCTTGAAGAACCTTAAAAAAAATCAGGCTCATTGTGTTCATATTGTAGGAGTGACGCAGAATCCAGAAATTCTGGGTTAAAGTATACCAAATGATATACGCTGTATTAGGGAAAATATTTAACAGAAAAGATGATGGTTTGTAAACGCTCTAAACACAAATTGAGACAACTCACAATTATAATTATAGCGGTCAAGCAGATTTTAGTGATAATCTGGTGGCCAGACACTCCTAGCATCACACAGGTTAAACAGAAAATTACCTGTTACATGACCAAGGACAAACTTTAAATGACATAGTACCACCTTCAAAAAGATCAGGACCCAAGTATTTAGATTATCTGGCAAAAGACTTTGATGCCCTCTTATTAACCAAGAATATATAGTCTTACATATTACCACCGATTACTGTTTGTGGGCCTTGAGGGAGTCCCGCTCCATTCGGCTTACCCCTCCTTCCTCTTTCCAACCAATCTATTACTTATACTTCCATTGTTTTTTTTTATATTCTTATATTCAGTCTTTTTGAGTACTCCTCCACTCCCCTAGATGATTCACTTACAGTTCTCCCCTACAGGGAAAGGACCATCCATCAGACATGATTCCAAATGACCACATTTGCACAAGATTCCTTTACATCCATCACTCATTCTTCTGTTTTAATTACCTCCTTAAACAATAACTACTCAATGACTAACGATAAATTAGTGAATCAGAAAAGTTACCGGTGTATGAATTTTCAAATAATTGAGTTCAGCAGAAGTGGTTTGCTTTCACGGTGTCGATCTCAAATGTAAAGCCAATATGTACAGTATATACAGTACAGTGGCGGGTGAGATGAACCACGTCTGAGATATTGTATTTATCAAACAAGCTTTTTGCAGTATAATTATTTACTATTATTAATTACTTTTATAATTATGTGAAATGGAATGCATTGCAGCAGGTCAGTTTTTGCCACAGGATACCTGGCAATCCCAGCTTCCCATGCATGTGCCAAGAATGAATGAACTCCTGCACGCTTGTGCTTAAGTTATGACATCCTGGCCCAGACAATCAAATTGGCCGAAGATCATATTAAAGGAGAGAAGATTGAAGAAGACAGTGGGACCCTGCAACAGAACAAGGACTGGAGAGTATCGCAAATTTAGTTCTGCTTTAGGTGCATATGAAATATTAGACATAAACAAGAAATATATATCTAATATTTTCTATTCACCCAACTACAAAATACACTTTTAAAAATGCATTTCAGTATTGAACAAAATTTACTAAAAAGCACTATAAACATATTATTGTAACTGCTTTTTTTTCTTGCCAAAAACTTAGGTATTTTATTATCCAGCTATGGGGAAGCATGTGACTTACTCCCCCCTTTCCTTCCATGTAAAACCTCTTATGTTTAGACATTGACCACTCAGACATATGGCACTATAACAGAGGGTACAGAGAGGAAGCCCCGTGTAAGTTGTGACCTGAACTTATACAGAGCTTTGCTTCCAGTGTCAAGCAGTGGCGGAAACAACATCAAGATAGTTGGTTAAGTTGGCATTAAAGTAAACCTGTTGCTTTGCCCTTTTAAAAAAATGAGCCTATCTCTATGTCCCACAGAAAACCACAGAGCATTGCATTTGTAGACAGAATCTTTCTGCCAGGACCATGGACACAAGACCTTGAGAGGTGACAAACATAGCCAACAGAGGTTGGCTGGGGAGGGTCGGGCCCTCAAGCAATTAGCACACTATGTAGCTCCTTATGTCTGCTCGTTTGAAAGTTTGTATTTTATTCATAACTTTACAAAAAAGTACAGGACAAGTATACATGCCTTCAAAAGATGGCTTATGAAACGGGTTTTAAGTGGTTGACAAATACTCCACATGGACTTATTTTTCCTGGTTGTTATCAGTTATGAAGAACACTTGACGCTTCTCCTTTCTAAACTTAATTTAGGTTCCATTCCCGCCACAACATATGGATTATAAAACATGCTGCTAACACATTTTTATTTTTCAATGTACTAAGTGGTGCAGCAGGTGGTGTTACTGTGTTTTGGAGTATACTGTGCAAAAGCAAAATATTCTCTGCTTTTTTTTTTTAGTTCACACCAACACAATACAATGATGTGTGCTGAGACTATAAACTATAAATCTCTGCAGAGTAGTAAATAAATGAATGGTAACATTTAGTCCTGTTTTCTTTGAGGAAACCCTGTCACCACCTTTTACCCTGTCATCTAAACGCAGGCTTGTCTGTGCTGTGCAACAGAAATATTGGACTGCTATGCAAATATATCAGTACCATGGTGTTTCTGGAAGATCCCCAAATTTATGATCCCATTGCAGCTGTGCCCATGACTCGCCTGCCCATACGTCATCATAGTATTTAGGTGCCAGGGAGGGGTGGGGCTGTGGATGGATAGAAGTCTGACAATTCCGTACCCCTGTCAGGGTCCATTCTATGTCTGAACAGTGACACACAGATCTGTTCTTTTATTGTATTACAGAAGGTGTGACTGGTTCTCTTACCACTACAAGAATGTCATTGGTGCTTGGGAGGCCATTACTATAATTATATATATATATATATATATATATATACACACACACACACATTAACTAATGGAGCAAGCTGTGCTTTGATATGCAAAAAGAAACAACTGCAGAGTTTGTCTTGGTCATTAAAGAGTTACAAGAGACTGCAAAAAGAGCTCAACCCCCTAAGATCACCCATAACCTCAGCTGTGTTTAGCAAAAGATTTCTTCTGCAAGTCATGCAAACCGCCCCCTTCAAGCGTCCACCCTGCACACAAGGGAGCAGGGAAGCGCCGTTCGTATCTAGGGGATGTCGGATGTCCTTAACCCGGGAACTAACTGTATGTACTTTAGAGCCCGGTCACATAGCTAAAGTTTTATTCCTAATACCCCTCCAACCAGCTACATTGAAGTCATAACACACCACAAGTTGTATCACAGAATCCTCTGAATGTTCTGCTGTGTTACGGTACTATTCAAACAAATGGCTCACCTTGTACAATGAACGTGTAACCAAAGCATATCGCACCTTAACACAACACACCAGTTGTAAGTTTGATAATGGCACAATGATTCACAGTGGGACAAGGGCTGACCCTAAGATGATAAACTATGGAAGTCAACGGTCAGAGAGGTAGAACCTTTGTTTTATTGTGCTGGATCTATGGGAGAGCCTCTTCTTCCAAAGAAAGAGGGGGAGGGGGGAAATTAGGGTTCCCTAAATACAGCAGTCAATGGTCACACATACAACGGGGAAGCAGTAGGTAGGTTTTAAAGAGGAAGTAAACTGAAAAACGCCCAAAACAAAAAAAAAAGTACACTTACCTTCAATCCCACAGCGCAGTCAATCAGTCTGAAGGTTTCTTCCATCGGGTCCCATGTCATCCGGCTGTCGTTCCAGGTGCCTCCATCTTCGCCTTCTCTTCCGGGTTCTTCTTCCTACGTCACCTGACCTAGGCGCGTAATGGGGTGATGTAGTTTGGAAAAAAACTTGATGATCTCACTGCGCAAAAAAGTGGTGAAAATTTGGTGCAAAGATGGGAGATAACTGTACCATCCAGTGCACCAGTAATGATAATATATATATATGAGAACGCTTCTTTTTAGGTCCTAATCCATGAAAGACTGGCCCATTTAATTTTCCCAGGCAATCATAAAGTAAGGTACTTATGGGAATGCAGAGTTCAGAAGGATTCCTTATAGTTATAGTAAGTTAGGGGCAAGCTTGATGGTGGCACAATGATTCAGAGAGGTCAAGGGGTGTCCCTGTGATAACTATTTACACAAGTCCCATAGTTGTAGGTATTGAAGTTCTGTTGATACCCAAAGATAACTGTTAAAAATGTATCTCTAACCCTGGTGCCCAACACGGGGGCCATATGTGTGGTATTTCACCTATTGGGCACCAGGTAGAAAAACAAAGCCCCTGATATGTTGACTGCATCTCAGTGCCAGCCATGGGAGCATGGTACAGCAGGGCACAGACTGGCAACCCCCCTGCTTTACCCACTCATTAGTGGAAGACTCCTACAGCCAAAAGTACTGCAGCCGTCTCTCAATAAAAACGATGGAAAAGAAAGCAGAATTTGGTGTAGAATTGGTGCGGCTCACCTGATATCGATGGCTGGCTTCTTCTCAGAGACCACCAATGCCGCAATGTCTTCCACATACACCCCTGTACTATACAAGCACACAATAATGGCACTTCCAGCTTTGTGTATCCCAGGAGGCAAGGAATGTGTAAAAGGGGGATTAGTCTGAAATATTTTACCTATTTGGAACCTTTGTAAACATTTACATATTTAAAGCAAACTTTGGATTAGAGGAACCCTCCAGTGCTTGGTGATACAAGTCCCTACACTATTGTAAGCTAAGCAATACGTTGAAATATTTAAACAGAGCTATACCGTTGAATTCCAGGAACAATACTGTGTCAGGGGTGGTACAAGTCTTCACATATTTCAACGTGCAATGTTCGTTTTCTTGCAAATACAATAAACACTATATTATTTACTAACGGAACCTACGTAGTTTATCTTTAGTTTTCGGGGGAAGATTTAGCAGACGTCCCTGGACACGTGATGCTGGTTTTGCATTCCTACGGGCTAGTGTAATGACGCGCGCTGTTGCAAAGCAATAACGTTCGGTACGATAGAGAGGCGGTGCAGCTTGCGGTGTCGGAGATGGCGAGTGTGCATGAGAGCTTGTATTTTAACCCCATGATGACCAATGGGGTGGTGCATGCCAATGTGTTTGGCATTAAAGACTGGGTGACCCCGTACAAGATCTCAGTGCTTGTATTACTGAGTGAGATGACCAAGAATCAGGAGATCTCTGTGCTGGAGAAGAGGCGCCTGAATAAACACATCCTGCCGCTTCTCCAGGTGAGTGCCAGCAATGAGGAGACACATCTCCCTGCTATAAACTATCCGGTGTCGCCGCCACAGGCAGTGGCCCAGAGCAGAATCCAGAAATTATGTAGGTATTAGGGATTCATTTCTATACAATAAATGGCCCCTAAACTTTCCAATCAAAGAGCCAGTTCACTGTCATTCAGGCAGATTGTGGTCACTGGGAGAACAAAGGATCCCCAGCATTAGTGGGGGCAAAAAATGCCTCTAGGTTGGTGGTCATTGAAGAGGGAAGTAATGCCCCATTGTTATTGGCAGTATAAGACAATCCTTATAATTGATGGAGGAAATGATGCCGTGTCATTGGTGTCAGTGAGGGGAATAATGCCCTTCCATTGGTGGAAGAAATGATGCCCTGTCATTGGTGTCAGTGAGGGGAATAATGCCCTGCCATTGGTGGAAGAAATGATGCCCTGTCATTGGTGTCAGTGAGGGAATATTGCCCTGTCATTGGTGTCAGTGAGGGGAGTAATGCCCCATCATTGGTTCAGTGATGAGCATAATGCCCCGTCATTAGTGGTAAAAATAATACCCCATCATTGGTGGAAGAAAAAATGCCCTGTCATTGGTGTCAGTGAAGGGAATAATGCCCCGTCGTTGGTGTCAGTGAAGGGAGCAATACCCTGTCACTGGTGTCGGTAAGGGGAGCAATGCCCCGTCATTGGTGTCAGTGGGTGAAACAGCGCCCCGTGGTTGGGAGTAAAAGCAACCCACTACTAGTGTCAGTGGGCTGAACAGTACCCTGTGTTTGGTGTCCGTAGAATAAACTGTGCCCCATTGTTGGTGCTAGTGGAAGGAATAGATCCCAATCACTGGTTTAGTGTAAAGGTAAAGACAAAAGACTACATCTATCCCACATCCTGCAGTCTGAGGACCACTCCACTGGCATCCTCACTATCTTTCTACGTATTGTACTGACACTTTGCCCATTTGTTTTTTTACACTTAGATCAGAGAAGTCTTACTGTTTAAACTTTTCTTGTAGTCATTAGCCCTTAGTATATGTAGTCCTGGATTTGCAGTGCTTATGTGCACATGTTTTTGTGCCTGCATTAGACCTTTATTCTCTATTTTCAATGGACACTGCTTTATTTTTTACAAGTATACCAGCAGAGCATTGGTGTATTGCAGCACAGTGTACTGTATTTGTGTATCTGGGTACACCTAACTAGAGATGTTAATGCACAGATAGTGTGTTACAGTATATTACAGTATATATATATATATATATATATATACCAATATAGTACAGTGTATTATGTGTTGTGAAGAAGCCCCCAACAAAGTGAGGGCACATTGCCCTGACCCAGCCTATTTTAGTGGGTTAATTATCAGTTTAAGTAGACTCTGAAACTTTTTTCATTGACAGGTTCCTTTTACCTGTATTTAAAGAATACATTCATTTTACACGACATTTTTCTCTGTGTAGGGACCAGATATGTCGCAGTCAAAACTGCTGAAAATTATTGGAGAATGCTGTCCAAATGTGGCAAGTTCAGTTCAAATCAGGTATATTATTACACACTCTAACAGTTTGTATACATGACTGGTATTTTTTAGTGGTTTCCTTAATGCTTCGTGTGTTTTCTCTGCAGGATAAAGCTGATGGCTGAAGGAGAGTTAAAAGATATGGAACAGTTCTTTGATGAGCTCTCTGATTCATTCTCGGGAACAGAGCCTGATGTGCACAAAACCAGTGTTGTTGGTAGGTCCTATAGAATAAGTGTCCTTCTTTGCTTTGCTGTATGCCTCTCCTATTTTTTTCTAGCTTTTATTTTTCGAAGGTTTCTACATCAGAGATTGAGATTTATTGCAGTTATCTGGACAACTGTCAAATCTTGCCTAATGTTGACTGTGATTACTTATTCATACCCAGGAATCTTTCTCTTATACTCTGGAACTATTTTTCTGTGAATGAGAGACCATTATCTTATATGCAAAATATCCTTCATATAGCAGTCTTTGTATAGTGACTTATTCGGCCCAGAATCATGCATTATATGTAATATGTTTTATCACGTTGTGTATGTGTGCATTGGTCACTCTTATCACCTCTTGTTGATGTTGAAATATACTTTTTTATATGCCACAAGGCCCTCTTTCTATTCTTGGTTTATAAATTGTTTTCATAGGGCTGGCAGTTTGTTTTCATACAAGTACACTTTTTTTTTTTTTTAAATGTAATTGGGATTGAACAAATGTCAGAAGTGCAATTTTCCATTTTCTTGCACATTTCCCTTGCTTCCTGGTGTGCCTGTGGTATAGCAACTGAAGGCAAACTTTCTTGATGGGCATGGAGGAAGTAGTGAGAATGCGACAAAGATTTTAAACCTTCCTACACTTGCCAAAACAATTAGTTATTTCTGAAATCACACCTTAAGCTTACTGTCAGCATAAAAGAACTAGTCAATTTCCACTTGATTGACTTCAAATAGCTTTGACTGTAAGGTTGATATGTGTGGAGGGGGTTGAATGTGTGACATTGCTACCCTACCCTATACCTGAGTAAATGGAAGGTAAGCTTAAGCTGCTGCAGGGCCCTGCATTAAGGGGGACTTGTTAAGTTATCCTTCATGCCTAAAACAAAGGATTGCTTTTTGAGTTGTATCGAAAGTGTTAGAGAGCATTAAGGAAGATGAAAAAGCTCTGTGCTGCTACACCACAGATCACAAACTCATCACTTTTTAAGGTGTAATTGTTGTGTGATGCAGTCATTTTAGAAATGACATTGTTTTTCCATAAGCTGATATTGTACAGTAAAAAGTGCTTTTTTTTTTTTTTTTTTTTAGTTTCACGTGCAAAATAATTTTTTATATGTATAATTTCTGTTTTTAGGGCTGTTCCTTCGTCACATGATCTTGGCATACAACAAACTTTCCTTCAGTCAGGTATACAAGCTGCATACCTCACTACACAGTTACTACCACAGTGATAAGGCCAAGACTTCACCAAAGTCAGAAAATGAAGAGGCAGAGATGGATCTCTGTGTCAGTGATGAAGAAGAGAGTGAAGAAAGAGATGAAGGTGGAAAGATGGAAAAAGAAGATCTTGATTTTGCTATTGGGTAATCTTTTTAAAACATTTTAGAAGTTTAATAATAATTAAGGTATTTTCCTGAACTGCCTTAGTTTTAAGTATCTTTTATAGATCTTAGATACGTTAATGGTGTTTCTAAACTTGGGTAAAAGTGGTTCCAAGTTGACATTTTATTGTTAACCTTTACCTAACTTTTGCCCCATTTTACTTTTTTTGGGGGCATTTGGGGGCATCTGAGCCACAAAAGCTCAAAGCAGAGCATCCCCAAAAGTGAAAAAGTATTTCTATAATCCGGTCACAGAATGAAATCTAATTCCAACTTTCTTTTAGAATTTTGCATTCCTCAACACAGGAAAGAGAAGCACATAACTGGTTTATCTATGTAAAGCCCTGGTGCCTGACTTGCAGACTTTTGACACTGTCTGACCCTAACCAGTTGTCTGTGTTTTGGTGCCTACTCAATTCAGTGAAGGAAAACATTTCTTTGTTCGAAAGGAAATGTGACGGCAGTCAGCTATTTCTGGTGTTTCTGCTCCATCATTGTCTTCCCTGAAGTATGTTCCCAGTCTCCAACTCATTAGGCACGTCTGCCACTTCTGGTCATCTCTTGTAGCATGTTTGTAATCTCTGACAATATATATATATATATTATAAAATGTACGGCCCTTTGGTGATGGCAGTTAGGACCGTCTCTATTATGTAAATTTGTTACTGACTCGGAGGTAGTATAACATATTTATGGAAACAGTTGGGTCTATTGCACAGTGAACAAGATCCAACTAGATAGTTAGAAAACTCAAGCATTCCTTTAAATAACCCCACAACATTGCATAGGTTTTGTGTCTTGCAGGGGCATAAATAAATAAACAAACACAGGCTTACCTTCAGCGAGCCACTGTAAAGGCTGATAACACACATTCTTTCAGAATCATATTATTGGTTCTAAATTTCCAAAAAACATATAATATTACTCTTAATGCATGCAATGCAACCTGCTTAGAGATGTTAACACCTTCAGACTGACAGACGCCAGACCATTGCTTACATTAGGACTGAAGGATCAGAAGTACCAAGGTGGGGATGTTTTCAGGATGCTATGTACAGTGCCACATCTTCCAGCTATGATGTTTTTGAATTGCATAGTGAAGTGTAGAGACCTAGTGGTGATGTGCGTGAGTCTAAAATAATGTATGAAGTGAAAAGGTTTTTATGGGGTCATTTCCTTGAGGCATGTTTTTTGAGCGTTTATTAGCACACCTTGCTGCGTTTAAAATATTGAAAATGCAGGTAAATGCACCCATTGATTTCGATAGGGGTGTTTTCCTGCATTTATGAAAGCTAAAAACGTCAATGAAAGCTCCCTTTGAATTTAATGGAGGCTTTTAAAAGCGTTTTTAAGCTTTTTTATGAAAGCTTCAATTGAAAACAATGGAGGCTTTTATAAGATTTAATAAGGGGACTCCCAGATCTCCACCGCCCCACCCTGGGAAATAAGTACAAGGGCACATAAAACCCCTTACTTTTTCTCTGAAAGGGTTGAAAAAATATATGTAAAAATTGAGACAAGACTTTAACTTTTTATAAGATGTATACTTTTTGTATGTGTATACTTTTTTAAATTAATTTAATAATTTTTTCTTTGCATGCAAAAGAGAAGAGGACCTGGCATGCAGTGGACCATTGTCTCAAAAACAGGCAGAATATTTCCTTTCTCAACAGGTAAGGAGTAATATGCATTATTAAAGACTCTTACTAGCTAAAATAAGTACAGGTTGTATAATTGACAGATAGTCTACATGATCATAGTACCTTTCATTGTCCCTATATGTACAAATACTGGCCAGTTCTAACTGGGCATATCTCAGACACTTCCTGGTACCCTCCCATCTCCACCATCAAAACTGAGACATATTTAGTCCGAGTTAGGGGTTTGGGACTTTTTTTTGGCTGTTTTTGTGTAAAGTGACTGACGTCACATTAAATTGGTTGCTTTGCAAATTGTTTCATTCAGGAATGCTTCAAAATACTCTTATACAAAAAAACAATGTTTTACAACAACCAGTACACGCAGAATTATGCTTATATTTTAATTACAATCACTGATTGTTCTTTGTAATATTCACTCACCAGTCATTTTGTTTTCCAGGCCTCGTTCCTGAAGAATGATGAAAGTAAGGCTCTGTCACCAGTCTTGCTACAGAAAGAGCTAAACAATTTATTGAAGTTCAATCCAGACTTTGCAGAAGCTGTGAGTCCTTAATTTACAGTTGTATTTTTCTGTCTTATTGTGAAAATGCTGTGTACTACTACCTGTTAGCTCTGGGACCCTTCAGAAAAAGGCAAATATACAGAAAAGGGACTTTAATAGGCATCAAGGGAACATTTAAGCTTTTGCTGTCGTCCTCTATTAATGTAATTTTTGTGTTTTTGTCTTTTAGCATTATTTAAGCTACTTAAACAGCTTGCGTGTCCAAGATGTATTCAGTTCAACGCACAGCCTGTTGCACTACTTTGACCGCTTGATTCTCACTGGAGCAGAGAGTAAAAGTAACGGTGATGAAGGTTATGGCAGGAGCCTGCGATATGCAGCACTCAACTTGGCTTCCCTCCACTGCCGCTTTGGACACTAGTATGTATTATCATATTGGTTAAGCACAAATCTTTAGTACGGCTTGTAAACCGTATTACTTCCAAAGTGCCCTAAAATGTTGCTGGCGCTGTCCAGATCTCAACACATTTCAAATGTGGCATTTATAAAACTTTATTTTTTGTTATTTCTTCTATCCATTTTTATCTCAAACAATTAAGAACATTAAAATATTGTACCATCCATTACCCAAATAGAAGACTCTTGCTCTATTCAGCTGTTATTCATTTAAAGTGTAACTCCAAGTCTTACAAATTTTTTAGGCAAAGTTGGTCTTGTAAAGCAGCTGTCTCCAACCAGCGGTCCGGTCTGCAAGAAAGTTTT
This sequence comes from Pyxicephalus adspersus, assembly GCF_032062135.1. Classification (NCBI taxonomy): domain Eukaryota; kingdom Metazoa; phylum Chordata; class Amphibia; order Anura; family Pyxicephalidae; genus Pyxicephalus; species Pyxicephalus adspersus. Next base: position 55,909,309 of record NC_092863.1, on the reverse strand, counting down.
GGTGGTCCACGGCTCTGTCCGGTGCACCCTCCAGCGGGGTCAGGAGAAGGAACGCGCTGGGGGACCCGAACTGGCCAGAGCTGCAGACCATGTCCCCCGTACGGATCGCAGGCTTGGGGTAGTGGGCGGATTGTGTCTCTGGACACAACCCGCCCACTCTACCATCACAGGCTCAGACCTGCAATGGGAGAGTGGGAGGGTTCTGGCATCATGACGTCACTCTGGGAGTGACACACAGCTCCCCGCGCATGTGCAGTCTGGAGTGAAATAAGTGGTCCATTACAACTAAATGGTTGGAGCCTATTGATCTAAAGTGGGACAGATGGTTACCTTTCCAAGTTGAATTTATCTGTTTTGTTTCATAACACCTAAATGTGGTTTTGATTGTTCATTTTTTTCCCCTAATGACAACTGGGTATCATTTACTGATACCCAGTAATTCTTAATTGCAAAGTGTATCCACAAGCACATTATTAACTAGATTGGCAATGCTATGCATAGGTTCATGTTGTAAATATTCTAGTATTTGTCATAATATTTGTATGTTATTCCCTTTAGTCAACAAGCAGAGCTTGCTCTTCAGGAAGCGATAAGGATAGCACAAGAATCAAGTGATCACGTCTGCCTGCAACATTGTCTGGTATGTTTATAGATTCGTATTTACAATTTATTGCTTATTTTCATCCTACTGCCATGGGCATATTTGCACAGTGAAACATGCAGATACAGCAAGTATTTTTTCCCAAGAGCAGCATTTTTCCTGGGAATTAAGGTATTGCCCACTATTTGAGTATTAACCATCAATAAGGGGTGTTCTGCATAAACCTCCAGTACTGGCTCATCAAGGGAGGAAAACTAAAGCTGTCTTTTATTTTTCCCCAATGAGAATTCTCACCTAGTGATGTTTGCTAGATACCTTTGGGGTATTGTCAACTAGTGTCTATAGACACATTTAATGAAAATAAATATTTTGTATAAATATTTTTTTTATTATGTAAAAAACAGTGATATAGGAAACCATCTGGGCTGGTTATGTGATTAAACGTTTTCACATTTGGTCATGGGATTGTGCTTTAAGGGAGGACCGCAGTTCATATTGAATGCTGCTCATTTCTGTCATTTGCAAAGATAGGATGAACAGATGTGAAAGGATTACAGCATGTAATACAACAAAATGCCAATTTCTTAAAAATTCATGTTCAAACAATTGTCTGGTATGCAATGTGTTGTGTTTTGTATTCCGTTGACCTTTGATCTATGTACATTACATGGATCTGAAAGTCATTTGCAGTAACACTTTATATATTTTTTACATGTTTTCTTTTTTTATTTAATAAATACTAACATTTTATCAACTGTGATAGCAGTCAAGTGAAAACATGGTTTTCAATGCATGTAGCATAACACCAATGTAATCATCAACTAGTTTTACTAAGTAAGTTGGAATTTATAATGCCCTTCTTAGGTGTGTGATGTTTGAATGTTTTCTTCAGATTTGGCTGTACATCCTGAAGAATAGAAAAGGGGAAGACAGCAGTGTCTTGTTGGAGCACGCTATAAAGAAAGCCGTTCACTTTGGATTACCAGTAAGTGACATAAGTGTCGGTAGCCATGTTGGTAAATGTGGGTGTAAGGCAATCATATTAGTGTGGTAATCCTTTACTCCAAGCACTATTCTACATTTTAAAAGGGAACCGAACTTGGTTATACTATGTACACAAGTAATCTATTTTTTGGTATAAACTATACTGATGCATGTATTTATTTAAGAAGTGTATCTGTGATTTAGATGCCATTTAAAAGATAACTAGTGAACATTAAGGAAATAGAATCAACAAGTTTTTGTCTGTAATTCTATTGTTAAAGCGGAAGTAAACCCAAAACTAAACCCAAAAAATAAAATCACACTTTCCTTCAATCCCACAGATCAGTCTGTCCGTCTTCGGGCCGGAGCAGAGGCAGAGCCAGGCGCCACCAACTTCTCGTCTCCTCTTCCTGATTCTTCTTCCTGTTTTACCCAATCTCGCACTGTTCAGGCGTGAGATTGGGTGACGTATATTGGAAATAAAACTCGCCGATCTCCCTATTAATAAAAGGGCTCCTTCTGTGCATGCCCAAGATGCTCGGGCATGCACAGAAGGAGTAGCCAAGAGCCTCCCGGGATGGGTGACGTAGGTATCCTTGGAGGCTCTGCGCTCCTATTCATTCTTGATCGCCTAGACAATTTTCAGAGTCAAGGGAAGGTGCTGCACCCTTTTTTTTTTTTTTTTTGCTTGAATGCATCACACGATAATGCACAACAATCTGTTAATTTTTACTTCTTTGGCACCCTGTTCACCACGGTATGTTTTTCAGCCTATTTAAAATGAATAAGCTGCCTAACCTCAAGTAATAAATAATGCATGATAGAGTGTGCTGAAACACACCCAATATGTGTAAAGACTATCTCAGATTCTCATATTTTCACTTTTTAATTATGCCTACGTACAAATACAGTTTGACAATTACAAAATAAAACCATTTGACAGTTTATGTTGTGTAGAGTTAGAACTTCTGTCAGGTTGGTATTGCTTTTCTTTAGAACAAGGGAAAAAAAAACTTTCAAATTACGGTAGTGCATTGTGATAACATGTGACACTAAAATGCCTAAAACAATTTTTGTCACATGCACTTACCCTTTACATCAAATTTTCTTCAACATACTGAGCTGTTCAAGAATTATCTTCTGTGTTTCTGCTCTGCTCTGTACATACTCCTGAAACAATTCTATATCTATTCTAGTATCTGGCCTCTCTTGGCATACAGTCTTTAGTCCAGCAAAGGGCTATTGCTGGCAAGACAGCAGACAAATTGATGGATGCCTTGAAAGATTCTGACCTCCTTCACTGGAAGCACAGTTTATCTGATCTGATTGACATTAGCCTCGCTCAAAAGACAGCAATATGGAGACTATACGGTCAGAGGTATGACTTCTCTATAGCATTTTTATCATACTTTATGCAAGATAGGTGGTAGGGCTTATACAATAAACAGCATTAGATCATCATTTGTGCTATAATGGCATCAACATAGTCATCTTACGACTTGCTTTGTTGTACACTACATTCCTGAAGTTAAGCCGGGATGTAAATGTTCTGGAACCTTCTTAGAAATGGTAATTTGTACACATATTTAAAAGCTTCATTGGCAGCTTCTGTATTTCCCAGCATACAATTTGAATCAAGTATTGAAGGTGGTATTGTGTCTTTGTTTCAGCACCATGGCATTGCAGCAGGCCCAGATGCTCCTTACAATGAACGGTCTGGATTCTGTAAATGTAAATGTCCAGCAGAACAATACTGAGCCATTTGCTGTAGTTTTGTGTCATCTTGCAGAACTTCATGCTGAACAGGTAAGTTCCAGACTTAAATCTAAAGTTTTAAGTTAAGATTGCTGGTATTGTTTGCAAGGTATTGGTTTGCTAGATTTCTGGCAGAATCAACAATTATTTTTTTACACTTAATTTTTTTTATAAAAAACACTTCTTTGTAAAAAAAAAAACAAAAGGGAGCAAATTAGAAACAAATATTGTTGGAGTTTACATACACTTACAGTACAATTGTTTACACTTACAGGGCTGTTTTTCTGCTGCTTCTGAGATCCTGAAACATTTAAAAGAGAGATTTCCTCCTGGCAGCCAACATGCAAAGGTAAGCACATTTTAATCATTGCTATTAGCTGGTGTGGAGAAGACATAACATAATACATAAACATATAGCTAATAAAATAGTAAGATAATCTAAAAACACTTTTACACTTAAGGTGTATGAATGCAAAGCATTATATTTTAATCTTAAAAGAGATTTATTATAACCTTTTGTGTGTGTGTATATGGGTATATATAGGTTAAAACAAAATGACTAACTGCCAAGGTGGAAACATAGATAGCATATTGAAAAAGACTAGCAACATATTATAAATATATAGCAATAATATATTATATATTATATTAGGATTAAAGATAAAATCCAAATGTATAAATTAAGGTTTTCTCTGTCACTAGGTTATCAAGCTCATAATATTTGAGTTGCTCATTTTATTATGGTTACCTCTCTTTTTCAGCTTTGGATGTTGTTTGATCAAAAAATCCAGTTTACCCGAGCAATGAATGACGGGAAGTATCACCTGACTGAATCACTTGTGACAGGAATTAGTGCTCTTGACAGCGTGGAGGGATTGTACAGGTGTGTAGGGCTTGTCAATCCTATGTTGGTTTAAAATTGTGTCAGCTTGTCTATCCTACCTGGTTTTTTTTTAACATAAATTATAATCATTTTGTAGTCCAAAATAAGAACCATGAGAGCTCTTTGAAATAACAGAACCCAGTACCCAGGACCCTTTAAATATTGACAAGATCAACAGGTTTGTTTTGCGCTTAAGAAAAATATAGCAAAATTCCAGTGCTGTATTTACCAAACCACAAAGGGGAAGATCATTGTTAAAGCCAAAAATGAACATAATTCTCAAAGCAATCATTTTGATAAGTGTAAATTATTATTCTCAGTATTACCTATTTACCTTAACTTTTTAAATTCCAAAACCCATTTTGTATCTGTTCTTAGCTGCAGCTGTTCACCTACTCACACAGCCAGGATCTCTCATACTTTTTAGTTTCCTATTAACAAATTTATGGTTCCAGCCTCCTCTTTTAAATAAATTGTTTCTGCTGTAATGGAGGGATGATGGGAAAATTAGTCTGGCATTTGTTCTTCCTACATTCAGCAGCTGAATTCAGAGATAAGTTGAAATGCAGTGTGCAAACACTTGGCCCATAAAACAGTTATGTCTATTACTTTGCTAATATACACTGTTAGTAATCTCCTATTAACCTTATTGCTATTAGAAATTGCCTTTGTTCAGTTTTGAGTGTAGTTGAATTTTAAGGTTTACAAAGTACATTTAATAGCCCTGTCATCTCTATTTGTTACTATTACTACTATTAAGTTCTATAGTAGATGTGAGCCCCAGGCATAAAGTACATCCTGTATGTAAAAACCATTTCTTTGGAACATTATGTGTCTTTTATTTACAGAAAGGCTATTGTTCTGAAAGCACAAAACCAAACCGCAGAGGCTCATAAAATACTGCAGGTGCTTTTGACTCACTGCCAGAAAGTAAAGAACATAGAGATGGTTATACGGTAAGTAGCAGATGGTGAGTCTCTGTCTGTTTTATCATGGTGTGCCTTTCAAAATATTTACCTTTCAGGCTTCATTCTGTTTTGCATGCTTTTTCTTCCTGTTTTTTTTTTTTTTCAAAGCTCTTGGGTTAATGTATGATAACTTTTAAAAGAGTTTTTGCTGACGTTTAATCCTGCAAATTTGTGAGCCTATTGTCAATTGACATAACTTTATATTTATTCTATAGCTATTGACACACACACACACACTATTTTGTAAGAGTGGTTACGTTTTGTGAAATCATGTTGAATGTTACACATTCCATGACTCAATCTTGGCATGTGGTTATTAACTTAATTGATTTTCAATCCTATAATATTGCAGGTAATATAGAATATATCTACCGTTAAGAAATGTGTTTTGAAGTTTACATATGCAGATAGCTTTGGTTATGTAAAACTAAAATAAAACCTAACCAAATATATTGACTCAATAATAATATTAAAATACAAAAATAAAAGCAAATTAATAACTAATTTAAAGCACAATAGCAATGCAGTACATTTTATACAGAGCATGACCAGTTGCAAATCCACAGAATGATCTGATAAATATACTTGTATACTGTATAATCAGAATTCTCACAAAAAGCACATGGCAGTATAACAGCAGCAATAGGAAGAAAGTCCATAGCCAATTGTGGGAGCACAGGAGTGATGCAGGAAGCATTAGCTTAATGTTGGCACAGTGCACCAAGTTTAAACTCTGATTTTTTTTTCTTTTGGATGGTTTCAGATAATTGGGAGTTTTTTTTGTAATTTCCCTTTCTTTTAATTGGCTGACTACTTTCTCTAAACTTTTTCTTTTCTGGCAAAGCTTGGGAATTATGTCATGTTTGTGGGTATTGTGCATCCTTCGGTGATGGTGGCATTTGTAGCAGTTTGTACTGTATCATTTTTCTGTAGGCTACCTTATTGCTTTAGCCTATAGGTGACTAAAAACATGTACAGAGACCTAAATATTTCATATACAAACCAGACTATATATCATATTCCTATTTTCCCCTATAGCTGTCATGTCTCAAGCTGACAGGTACTCTTGAAACATGTTAACCAGTTTGCTTTGTATTTTTTTCCAGAGTCCTTTTGTCCCTAGCAGAGTTGTACTGGAGATCTTCCTGTCACCCAGTGGCGCTTCCTGTGCTTCTGCAAGCTCTTGCTCTTTCTAGGGAGTACCGCCTCCAATATTTGGCATCTGAAACAATGCTAAATTTAGCTTTCTCACAGGTAAGGAATGCAAACTACGTTTTTAACCAAACCTAAGCAAAGTGAAATGCATGTTTTAACCCCCTTGCCAGTGTATTCTTGTGTTACGTAAAAACTGAATAGATTTTGTGTACACTTTATGCATTAGGGCTGTAGCAGACAGATCTCATTGAGATTGGCAAGATTTCTGCACAGAAACTTGTTTTGATCCAAAAAGAAGAAAAGGATCAATACCTCTCTCCAAGATTTTCCAATCTCAGCCTTAAAACCTTAGCTTGTGTAAGCAGGACATTCCTATAGATTGGAAGAAATTTTTACTTCCTTCTAGTGAAGCAAAATGGTCCCCAATTGACAAATAAAAATTTGTAGATTGGGCCATGTATATCGTTTCTTAGCAAGAACAAATTTTCTATCTCCGCTCACTTGGCTTAAATTGAGGCTAGGGTAAATTTTACAGAATACCGGTCTACTTTCTGTTTAGTCAAACTGCCTTAAGTTGACAGTTTATCTGTGTTTATTTATTTGATGGAATAGTGGGGTGAGAAAAAATGTTGATATAACTTTATGTAATAAAGTTTGGTTTGAAAGCTATGGGGAATTTCAAGAAACTGTGCAGGATTTTTTTCCACTCAAAAATCCACTCCATCCACAAAGAGAATAAAATGCAGCATTATACCTAATCAACCATAGTCAGTCTTTAGTGCTTTATGTGGAGGTTGCCTCTGCAGGCTGTAATTCATTGTAAATGCAGAGTTCACATTCTTGCAGGGGGGCTTTCTGTGCAGTGGACCTGTCTTTCCTGACAGCTGCTTGTTAGCAAGATTATCAGCCACCGTGCATGGTGGGAGGAGAGCTTTATTGACAAAGTGTGCTCTGGTCTTCTGTCCCACTGATCTCATCCCACTTCTTCCATTTTTCTGTGTCCCATGACTCTCGGCTGCCACAGATCTAATGAGACTGAGAGAGCAGTGGGTAGGTATAGAGGCTCAGGCAAGGTATGCTCAGCAGCTCCTATAGGATAGAGGTGGCGGAGAAAAACAAGCAGAGCTTTTGTCCTAAGCAGCTGAGCCCTTCTTCCTCCCCTTTTTATCCTCTACATTTTGTACAATTTTCTTCCATTTGCTTCAATCACTGAACAGAAACGAGATGTCATTTTGTGCTGCTCAGTTTTTCTTACTGTTCATTTGTAAGATCAGATTGTAGATCATCTTTAAGGTTATGTACAGTATAAGTTACAATTTGACTGCAACATATGTGTATCATTCCTGTGATGTTATGCTTATCTCTGTTGGTTCCAATTGTTCATCTCTTAATCACTAGCTAAATTCTTGTTTAATGCTTTAGCTCATGCTTGGAATCCCTGAACAAGCTCTGAATATTCTGCATATGGCAGTAGAGCCCATTCTGGCTCATGGAGCAGTACTAGATAAGGGCCGGGCTATGTTCCTTGTTGCAAAGTGTCAAGTGGCATCAGCAGCATCATACAGTCCTCAGAAGAAAACAGAAGGTAACCATTCTAAACGCTTGTTATGAATATGTTTTCACTTTTTACTCATCTGCTATCGAGCATAAAAGAAACACAACCTCCCTTTAAGACTTTTGGCCTGATATTTTTAAGCTCTCCAAGACTGGAGCAAAGCTCTCCAAGACTGGAGCAAACTTGAAATAAATTTCATAAAATCATTTGCTGTAAGTTAGCAAATGGTTTCAATCCTGGACCAGATCCATTCCAGGTTTGCTGGATAACCTAGGTTCTCTTATGATAGTATATTTTCCCCAGTTCTGGTGAGGTTTGATGAATCCGACCCATTGTGTGCTTTTCATGTGCATACATTGTTGAATTCCGTGTACTTGTTTAGAAGTCTGTAAATGACATGTCTGACAATATTTTACATTTTATATTTATTTACTATTTATATTTTATTTTTTGTTTTGAGGTCTATACACACAAATTTTATCTAAAGCTAACATTTAAACTGCTTTGTCCTGTCAGTTTGAATGAAAGGTAAAATTATATATTGGTGATGACTTAACTCCAGCAGCCCATAAACCATGTTTTTTTTTTCTAAGAAGAACAATATACGCAGATGAACTCCTACATTAAACCACTAACTTAGTATTGTGTAAGTCCTCCTTGTTCTACCAAAACAGTTCTTCCTCAAGGAGAAACGATTCCACAAGATCTATGAACATGTGCTGTGTTATCTGGCATTACAATGCAGTCATTCCTTAGTCTCACTGTATCCTTCCATAACCTTTGTTGTTGCCATTTCTTCCCTACCTTTGTAAACAGCGCATATGCACCCAGCCATCCTCCTCATCTAAAAGAAATATGATTCATCACTTCATAGTCCAGTTCCATGTACCCATTGCAGACCCTTCCAACACATACTAAATAATATTTCCCAAAGTGTTTGTCTGGTCATTACATAAATTCAGATCTAAATGTAATTTTATTTATTTAAACTAATGCAGAGTATGTACAAGTCCCAGGTTCAAATATCGGCCAGGGCACTATCTCCATGGAGTTTGCAGGTTCGCCCTGGGTTTGTGTGGGTTTCCTCCAGGTACTCTGGTTTCCTCCTACAATCCAAAAAAAAGCATTTAGATTTATTGGCTTCCCCCCCAAAAAAATTACCTTAGACTGTGTTAATGACTTATGACTATGGTAGGGACATTGCAGTGTTCTCCCCAGCCCATTTTAGCTGGGTGCACCACCCGGCACTTTTCAGCAACCACCCGGCTGTTTTTGAGTTGTTACTGAAGAGTTGGGTCACAATTCATGGGCTTCCACCCGGTTTAAAAACATTTCTGGGTTAAACACTGCACTGGATTGAGAGCCCCTTTGAGGGACAGCTAGTGACTTGACTATAGACTTTGTACAGCGCTGTGTAGTATGTTGACGCTATATAAATACTGTATAATAATATTAAAATTACAGCACTTGCAAAATCCATACAGGTATGGTAAAGTGCAAAACAACTATAAATATAAATATATATATGTTTTGTTATGTATCTGATAATGTTCATGTAAGTAACCCTAATGAGAATCAAATCCATATAAGCAGAAATATTCTCCAATTTGTTTCTGCAAAAAATTTTATTTCCTATTTATTTATTATCTTAGAAAAAATTTATTTCTCACTGTGTTTTGTCACCCTTTTTTACACAGCTCTGGAATCAGCTATTTTAAATCTGAATGAAGCTAAAACATACTTTGGAATGGTTGACAGTAAGGAACAGATTCGTGACATTTTATACTTGCAAGCCAGACTCTACAACAGCTTAGGGAGAATCCAAGAGAGAAACAAATGCTCCATGCTTTTCCGTCAGATACATCAGGAACTTCCATCTCATGGAGTTTCATTGTTACTCCGCCTATAGACGGATAACTTGCTGAAAATGTTCAGAACTGTGCAATGTTCCTGCTGTCACACTGCCTGTATACTGTGGAGGACAATCGGTATATCCTATTTTATCACAAAAAGTAAAAGACTGGTAAGGTTATCATTCGGTGAAATGATCTTAAACTTGTTGGTCTAGTGGTTTTCCAATACTTTGTTTATTTTGGTCAAGGCTAAAAAATGTAAGCTATTTACAGTGTGTTTAAACCCTAAAACACAATGTTTATTTTGCAGCTTACTAGTTTTTATTTGTGGTGGCTGCATTGGGACCTGGCTTGCTTTTGTTTGGTTCTAGCAGTTTTGCATTCTTGAGGCAGGTATATGCAGGTCAGAAAGGACTCGGCTGAAGGACAAATGAATCAGTTGCTTTATTCTTAATAATCCCAGAAATGTGTCAAATTAGTCAAAAAGGCAACATACACACGTTTTTGTTTTTTTTTTTCTTTAACCTGGTAATCCTGCAAGTGAAACACTTCTTGTTTTAGGATGACAGACCTATTATACTATATAGGGGAGCAGCATTTTCAGCCTGGGGCAGGACTATAATACACTTAATCTCATCTTAATGAAACAGGGAACATTTTTCTGTAGTCCACTATGGTAAACTGGGCAGGACTGATAATGTTTGAAATGTTACTGCAGCACAGACTGATTGTATGTGGTGTTAGAACCTTTTTCTTTTTTGTCAAAATGAACAAGTACGTTGTATATGTCACAATTTGTCTCTTGAACAGATATAACAATAATTTAGTACTAGTATTAAAACAGAAGAAGTACTCACTTACTTCTGAATGTCAGCAATATGAGCCGTATCACCATGAATTCATGATACTAACATGGCCGCTATAACTATATGCGTAAAAGCAGCCGTGTTTTCTGTGGCACTCTCCTGACCACACTCTCCACCCAGAGTCACTGCCTTTCCCAGTCAATGAGCCTCCCACACAAGTTTCCAACCAATCATGAAACCAGTGTGTTTCCTTATGTAGTATTTCTTTATATAGTAATTGGCACTGGTGTCCTTTTGAGCTGACTATGCAAAATACACTGTGATAGTGTGTAAGTATACAGGTATTTCCACTGCAGCTGGTTGTAAAGAAGAATGCTTTAGTGAGTGGGGTTGACTGAATATCCTAAACTAACTTATACTGCTTGTATAATCCTTGCCTTTTTTTAATTAATAATTTGTACTCCTAACAATGTATGTATATATTATCAGGTACACAAAGCGATTGTAAATTAAAGGTTAAGCTTATAACTATTATATATTTGGGGAAAAACTAGCAAATTATTCCAATGTGTTACAGGACAGATTGACTTAAGTGTACATTCTTGTGGTATATATTCTTCAATTTGCAGAAAATAATTTTTGTAGTTTATATTTAGTTTCTAATTGCCATTTTCCTGACTATGGGAATCTTTACGGCAAAACTACTTTACAAGTTACGATCAAATGTTAGCAGCCTTCAAAGGTCTAGCATTGTATATATCCAAATGTTTTTCATTAGTCACAGTCATTGAAAGCCAACATGATAGGATTGGAGAGAAATTTTGTCTTGTCTTTTCCGCTATACACACTGGTAATAGCAATGTATGTCATCAGAGCATAATATAATCCCATAAACAACAGGCAGCACATCCAGTATGTCAGCTTTATGAGTTATGAATGTTTCTTTCATATCCCAGCCAGTTCTTTCCTGACCACAAAAATTGTGTTTTATTGTGTACTGTAAATATACATTTTTTGCCTTCCTGTTTACAATTGTAGGTTTCTTGACAATTAACTTATTGTAAATAAATTATTTTTGCATTAATGTTGTGTCATAATGTGCACTGTTTGCTTTAGTGTTTCTTTCATAAAGCCTCAACCTTCTGTAGGTGTCTTAATGGAACAGTAGTTTGTGGTACCAGAAGATCTGTAGATGTTTTCCTTTTAGTTGAAGACAGCAGATTCCTGTTTGTAGTTACCTCGTGAATTCGGTTAGTTCAGACAGGTATTGGTATGACTGTGCTAATTCAAAATTTTGCTGAAAAATAATTTGTAGGCCAGCCGTGTGAGAGATGCAGGAAGTTTTGTAATTTTGAATTATACTGCTGCCACTGCCAAATGTATAAAAACAAAATCTATTGGCTAGAACAGGGTATAACCCCTCCTATTACCAGCATGTCTTAGTTGTTTTCACTGTGCTAGGAGGTTTGGCATATTTGTGATCACAGCTCTGCTGTTTCAAAGACCTGTCTTCAAACAGGAATTGTCATTGCTGCAAGAGCTAGTGTTTCCTTTTGCAGCAATCTGGTTGACCTTCATATCTGACCTAAATGACGTTACCTGACTTCTGGATTGGATGTTACAGGGACAATCTGTAAAGTAACACTCGTGTACTGGATTCTACACAAATTCTCTGTCTAGTCCCCACTCTGGTAGCAGTTAGCCACTGGAGCAGTTGACAAGCGCTTGCCCTGTCTATGGATTCATTTAAGTCAGTGGGCTGGTCAGACCAAGCATGTCAAATAGGTTTCTGGGTGCCCCTTTCCATTACCCTGCTTTTATATTGTTTCTACCAGAGAAGAAGTTAATTCCAAGTGATTAAGAATTTACTTCATTTGCTGGGTGGAGTCCTGCACACACTGCTCTTTCCAGCCATTCAGTGTCAAGGAAGAATATCCCCGCTTCTGCTTCTACAGAGCATGGTGGAAATACAGTCTTTGATCTTTTCCTGTTTCTGGCCTATGGTGACCTGGTGATTGGCTACCAGAATCTAATGTGCTACCAGCTGTTGAGGTTGACACTAGTACCCTGAGGCCCTGCTTGCTACCTTGAAACTTGTGTATCCACCACACAGTTGTACCATGTCTGATTCTAGACATTTCAGATCATCATTACGTACCAGAATTTTGTGGCAACATTATTAGGCTGCAGATCACAGATTAAAGACTCCACTGATGGTCCCCATCCAACCTGACTGAGCTTGAGGATTTAAAAAGAAGAATTGGTTTGAATACTTTCTGTTAGCTCTCAGCGAAAACCTCAAGGAGAACTTCCATTGGCTGGAGGCTGCTAGGGGGGCAAACCTTGCTAAAAATTAGCTCTGCTGGTTGATAGGTGTATACCGGTAACCAGCAAAGCAATTTATATCAAGGAGATAATGATGCTTTATTTATGCCTATATGTTTCATGGTAAATTGTAGTCTTGTTCCACCAACTTGGCATCCCCACCCTACATCCAGTGTGATCAAGAACCCGCTTTGACTTAATATTGTAAATTGACAGGGAGTTCTCCTAGCAGACAGCAGCCAATGGGAGAGCTTCAAGCTATATACTCTACCAATAGGAAGAGCCAACAGAGCTGTGTATATTGGCTCCCTGCTATTTTATATTAGCATCCCAAACTAGACAGTCAATCAGGTAAAGAACTGGAATTCCCAGTTCTCAAAAAACTTTGATAGTTTTTAATAGATTTACATTAGGGTTGATATTTGTATGCATATACCATGTTCATTTTATATGTAGTTTTTTAAGTATATCTCCTTTATCTGTAGGCACTGTTAAAAATGTATCAAATTCCATAAGATGTACTTTAGATGTCTATATACTATCTTTCTGTGACTGTACACATTTTTTTTTATCTAAGGAACAATCTGTTATCAGAACCACTATGTTGGTGTCAGTCTAGTACATATTGCTAATGATTGATCCAAATACTAATGCTAATATTAGCTGTAAATGAAATCTGAATAGAACATTGCTAATCAATTATCATTTTTCTTTTTTTATTTCATGTATTTGGTTGGCAAAATATTAGAGGCATATTTTTCATTTTCTCTTAACTTCCTAAAATGACCTGGCATGGCATTATGTTTTCTATATTCTGTTTTCTAGTACAGTTCATTAGAAGAAAGCTGTTAACAGTAAAGATGTAAATCAGTAAACTAGAATTTTGTCTATAAATTCCAGATTTCCAGAATCCTGTCCTGAGTTAAGAAAGGAATTTTCATGCACATCTTTAGTATGCAGTAGGTCCTCTAGTTTATTAAATCAAAAACAAGTTTTAAAAAGTTTTGGAAACCTAATCAATGGCTATCAAAAAGGAAGTGTGCACAGGACAGCTTTGAATTTATGTCATGATCTATGCTTTGAATTGTATAATTTACAGGCCATAAGGTAGCAAGTAAGAGAATCTTAAGGCTAGAAATTACATATCTTTTTTTTTTCCTTGCACAAAGTTTTTGAACTTCAGAATGAATAGCGTTACCTTCTTAGTGGTAAAAGTGGAAAACAGGATCAAAAGAAAATAAAACTGTCTTATGGGAGCGACTTGGAAAAAAATGTTCTGAAAGATTGCAGCATATATGTCATTTTTATTTTGCCCACAGTTCCATTTTAATTATTTCTCTACTGAATAGCTCTAATTTATTTTTTATTAGCTCTGACAACTTAAAATTTAACAGCTTGATATTCTCATCATTATAAAGCTTTGCTCTCCAGGGCATACTTTTTCAAAGCTGAATGCATTCTTTTTAGAAGCACAAACGCCCAAGATACAGTAAATACAATTTCAGCAGCATACAAATGCATTTTTATTTCTTTTACAATTTAAAATATTTTGCTTGTATAAAAAGCATTGTACAGTGTGATAAACAATATTATTTTATAAGCTATGTTAGATTTCATTCTTTATTCTCTACATTACCGTTATAGAACTGAATAGAGAGACTGTTGAGGTGGAAAAAGGGACATAGGGATTTGGTTTAGAACTTCCTCCATAGGGAGACAGTTTAGAGTACTGGAAGCCAGGAGTAAGCCCATGTTTGTCATAGAGAGGGCAGGAAAATATTGTTCTGTGTTCCACTTTATGTAAAAATTGTCTCTCTTTACAGTGATTGGTGGGTGGCCTGAATGGGATGTTGTGTGGCAGTGACTTAAGCAGAACGAAGATGAAAATAAAAATAGACACTTATGCTACATACACGTTAGACTTTTGTCTTTGGAAAGGATCTTTCATGATCCTTTCCAACAACATAAGACTGAAAGATGTATGAACGAATGCTGTACATACAGCGCCATTCTGCTCTGTATCACCCCACTGTGCTCTCTCCCCTTCACTTGCATTACGGTTGTTCATGGATCTGCCAGGAAAGATTCATGAATGATGTTGGATGGCCACTGTACACACGTCAGATTCTTGTCCGATATTAGCCCTGAAACAACAATAGGATGATAATCATCTGATCTGTGTAAGTGATCCCTCTGAAGCTTTCTTCCATACTGTACTGCATCGTCCTGGTTTCTTGCTTTGACCCTGCATTTTCTTCCTTGTTCTTCTTGTTCCTGCCTACGTCACCCGATCACGCACTGCTTAGGCGCAAGATCGAGTGACGTATGCTGCTGTATTTGTTAAAAAGAAAAAGTGACAATCCTATTGTACATGTATGATATTGGCACCTTTCTTTTTTCAAAAACTGAAAAGTTGTATGATACCGAGATTGGGCATGCACAGAAGGAACAGCCCATTTGTGATGTATGTATCGCGGGAGGTTCTGCGCCTCCCATTTAGTTATTACCGATGCGGGTAAAGACAAAAGGAGAGGGTTTTTGCCTTTTTTTTTGTTTTTTTTTGTTTTAATAAGACATTTAAAACAAAACACACTTTTATTTTATATAAAAGTGTTATTCTATATAAAGTAAAATTTGTGGTGATAGTTCCGTTTTATTGTATTCTAAGCAATTAAAGCTAACAACAAGAAAAAGCGATATTGCGGCTTACTTGTTCTTATATGTGCTGTCTGCAATAATTTTTATTTTCCAGGCTAAGAACATTTTTATCAAATACAGGAAACTTGATTTTGCCACAAATTTGCCGTTCCTTGTCACTTCCTGTAAGCAGTAATGAAAGTACAAACGTATCTTTTTCCCCATGGAATTAAACGAAAGAGAGGAAAATAGTTTGAAGTTCAGTCTGGATTGCAACGATTGCACAATCAATTAATACTGTGGAGAAATTACTTCAGACTCTCAGGGACAGTAAGTCCAGACGATTACCAGGTAAGAATTGAGAGAAAAAAGCCTGAAAAAATGCACCCACCACATCTACAGGCTGGTAAGTAGCAATGTATTACTTTTTTGTTTCCGGGTTTAAATGTTTTTCAATCAAAAGATGATGCAATACATTTTGGGACGTGTGTTTATATTGCAGCAGCCCCTTGGTGCATTATAGAGTGGAAACTGTAATATCGCCTTTATCTATTTATAAAAATGTATTGCTTACAAAATAAGTAATGACATAAATACACTTTGGATGGACATCCAAAAACACATTAAAATACTTTAGCTATGACAAACATGAAATTACATTTAAAATTCAGTTAGGTAATTATTTAAAATTAAATTATATTTTTGGATGCATGCTTTGCGTTGAATAAAGCATTTAGATATGTGGACCTGCTGTTTTCTGGTGATCACGTAATACCAGACTGGCACAAATGGTATTACAATTAATCAACTAAACACAACATCTGGCAATCCCAGGATTATCGCAGTGACCAGAGTAATGTGATTTATCATTAATAACACCAACAATGCTTAGTTCTCTTATCAGATTGGGCTGTGCTTGTAAGTTACCTTGTAGTTTTAAGGTTTACTGTTGTGGATATTCTTCTAAATATATTGTAATGTCAAATATTTAAAAATACTGATATAGAAATAAACTCAATTATAAAAACATTAAAACTAACTGCAGGTTTAATTAATCTTTCTTTATTAATGTTTAAATAATATGTGATTACTTTTCAATTTTTGAAGTGAACCAGTGTAAAAAGTAGTTATTCATACCAAATAATTGATTTGATCAGTATTACAACCTATATTGTCTGCACTTCTAAGGGGGGGGGGTTCAAACCTGTGGCAGGACAAGCGATCCTATGTGGCTCCTTGTGGCTGGCACTTTGTATCACATTTTTAAAGAACCAGCTTTGCAGAGTTGGCATAGCGGGTGGCAGTGATCAATACTGAACCATTCACTGCTGTCTCTCATTCATTCTTTTTAGTGCTGCTGCAAGTAGACATTATGGGCAGGATTTATTAAAGTGATCCAAGACTGGAGAGGATACATTTTCATTGGTGAAGCTTGGGTGATCCAGCAAACCTGGAATGGATTTCTTAAAAGTCATTTGCTATTGTTAGCAAATGTTTTGAATCCTGGACCACATCCACTCCAGGTTTGCTGGATCACCCAGCTTCATCAATGAAAATTAATCCTCTCCAGTTTTGGAGAGCTTTAATAAATCAGGCCCTATATGTAACATCTCCCCCAAGACAGGAACTGCACTGCAACCTCACTTCCAATCCTAATATGGCCTAAGTACTTTTTTTTTTATTGAAACCATACCTCATAGAAACTTTACAAGTAAAGTTAACTTGTGTAAATATAAATATATATATATATATATATATATATATATATATGAATGAAAAAAATTAGGTAAAGACATTGCCAGAAGGAATACTGTGCTCCATGTAAGAGATAAAAAAAAAACAAAAAACTTTATGCTTACAGATTACTTAGCATGTTAATGGTAACACTTTGTTAATCAATGACTGAAGCTGATGTCTGCTCTGTTGTGAGGATTAGCAATTCTTAAACTCTACCTAACACCAACAATGAACTATGAGTGTCCCACTGGACAACCATGTTTTTAAAAGATGTATTCCTTTTGGAAGATTCCTTTACCTTTTGATTTAGCATGAAATGCCACACTTTTATCCTGAGACAACTAGTAACCTCCCTAAAAAGTAACACACATGGTATAACACCTAAAAGAAATTTAAACCTTTTACATCCTCCTTGAAACCTGAAAAACAAATTTTGCTTTAAAATGTAGCATATAAAACTAGAATATCATGAGTGGAGCATAAAACTCTTTTAGGCCCTGATTCAAAACCAATTCTCCTACATCTACTTGGTATTACCATTTAACATTTATACAAATGCTCTACAAAAATGTCAAAGTATGAAAGCCTCTTCTAGCTGTTAAACATAATTGTGATGCTTCCCTGGGTAACAAGAATGAAGAAAATGTTAGCACTAGTATTCCAGCAATACTGCTATCTGTTCTTCTCTTTGAACTTTTAGCTCACATTTGGAAAGATTTCAATAGTATTCAGACTTCTTCACAAGTGCATTTGGCTTGCAGTTGAACTCTTGTTGATCAGCAGATGACCTTCTTATAAGCTGCATAAGGTTGCTTCAAGTTGCTTTTAGATTCTTACAGACTTATATGGGAAAGGAAGCATATGGTACAGACAATGCCCCTGATTTACCAAAGCTCTCCAATGCTGGAGAGGATACACTTTCATCAGTGAACCTGGGTGATCCAGCAAACCTGGAATAGATCTGGTCCAGGATTTAAAAAACATTTCTAACAAATACCAAATGACTTTAAAGATCACCCAGCTTCACAGATGAAAGTGTATCCTCTACAGCATTGGAGAGCTTTATTAAATCGGGCCCAATGTTCCTACGCACTGAAGGATGGGGCCACACATGAAAATAAGGAAAGCATAGGCATTGCTGTGAGTTTCTGTAATTTCTCTAGATCATGGTAAATTATTTAGATGTTTATCTGCACAAATAGATGCCTGATGTTAGTTAGATTAATAGTCTACTCAGATAATATACATTTATAATTAAAGCCTTCTAGTTTTTCTTTTTTGTTTTAATATCACATGCTGCCTTCATACCCAAAATCGGTTACTGCACCCTTAACAAAAGCATTATTTGTTGTAACCATCAGGCTCATGGAAAAATTCCGGAGATGTTTCATGAGAACATCATAAATAAAGCATGCCAAAATTTAATCGCAGTTCTTATTGTCCATGGAAATTTTGTTGAGGAGTCAAGCTAGTGAAAGCTGTTTAGTCTGGCAAGGAGGAGAGAAGTATTCAGCTGTGATTCCTGTTGGTGTGCTTATAACATCTGTTTTATACCTTGTGAACATGTAGGATTACATTACTCTGCAAATGTGTGTTTAGGTCAGCTATTTGGTAAAATTCAGAGTCACTTAGCAAAGTCTTCAAAAGGTGATCACTATTCCTTGGTGCATGCATGGTATTTACATATTTCTTTTAGTTCATGCTTGGTAAAAATATATTAAAATCAGGCATTAGGTTGTCAGATTTGATCCTATCTTCCGTGTTTTTTGTCCCTTGTCCTGGTGCTAGTTAAACAACTTTTTTTCTATGTGCTGGCATAAAGTGGAACTTCAGGTACTAATCAAAACCTAAATAATATACCATTCTCACATTTCAAACCTTATAATTTTAGCTTGTGGCATCCTGAGTGACAGTAGCCAGTAGTGCATTGTAAAGCTACGTACACACGTCCAATGGTTCTTCGCCCGGTAATCGGCTCAGGGATGATATCGGCCGAAATTCTGGACTGTGTACATCGCTCGTCGTCCATTGTCCGAATAACCGTCCTGGAGGATCCACCGACGATGGACGACAAACGTTCCTAATGCAAGGGAAGGGGGAGAGCATGCAGCAGGGTGCCGCCTTGTCGTTCTCCCCTCTCCATAGAGCAGAATGGTGCTGTATGTACAGCACTCGTTTCCAGCAACAATAATTGCACATGTGGCAATTCCTTGGCAAATATTATATAAAGACAACATTTTTTTTCTTTTGTTGTTATCTGTATCCATGCTGGCAGCCCTTTACCTGATGACCAGTGTCACTAAAAGCGAACGTGCTACGAAAAAGTAAGTAAGGGTTCCCAATAGGGATACTTCTTCTGGTGATAACTTTATAATGGAGGAATTCCACTCATTGCAGCATGATTTTCACTTTCTGTTGTATACCTGGGAAGATGAAAGAAGAGAAAGTAAAATGTAATCTCCCAAATAAAGTACAAACAGCAAAATAAAAAAATCTGGATTACTGCTATATTACTGTATGTTTATATAGTGTTAATAGAATGTTCCTTTAATATGAAAATATCTTGATCTTATAAACCCAGTAGATTTTTTTTTTCTCTAAATAATTGTTAAGCACCACCAACTTGAACATATTATTATAGTCATATGATGTGTGTAGCTTAATGAAAGTTGGTTTACAGTTATAAGTAATTTTTTTTGTAGTGCTCACCTACAATGGAACAACACTGAAGAAGCACAATTAGTTTCTGGTCCATTACCCTCTTGAACATGGCATCTTGGATGTCCACACTCCCTGGTGTGTAAATATATTGCAAATGGTCAAAATGGCACTCTGGCCATTTTTAATTGCAGCCTACACATTTATTATGGAATAAGAAGGTGTCTGATTCTCAGTACCCTCTAGAAAGAACAAGTATTTAATTTGTGATTGACTCTTTGGAAGGATGCCCATGTGGTCCCTTTTTTAAAGCTACGTACACATGTCCAATGGTTCTCGCCTGATAATCAGCACAGGGCCGATATCGGACGAGAATCTGGCGTGTGTACAGCGCCCGTTGTCCATTGTCTGAAAGACCGTCCTGGCAGGTCCATGGACGATGGTCGACGAAGGATCCTAATGCAAGGGAAGGGGGAGAGTGTGCTGCAGGGTGCTGCTCTGTCAATCTCCCCCACCCCTCTCCATGGAGCAGAACGGTGCTGTATGTACAGCACTCGTTCATGCATTGTGCAGTCCTTAGTCGTTGGAAAGGATCGTGAAAGATCCTTTCCAACGACAATAATTGCATGTGTGTACGCAGCTTTAGTTTATCACTTTATTAATTAAAATACAGAAGAGAGGTCAGCTTGGATTCTTGTTCTAGGTCAGTTAATCATAATGCAGTACCGCCAGTCAGTTCTATTAAATAGGAGTAAATCATGTATGGGGAATTCCCTTCTTAGACAGTTATCACCAGAAAAGAGGCCCCTACTGTAATATGTACTCTCACTTCCTGTATTAGTAACAATTGTAAATGTTTGGATTTCCCATGACTTTCTGACAATATATAACGATGGCCATCAGGACTTGCAGAGACAGTGAATCACAGAGAACACAGACGTGGTAAAACCTGACAGGTGTTCTAACCCATCTGAAACATTTGGGTATAAATACAATTTAAACCCAGAATTTCTTTTCTTTCTTTTTTTTCCTCAAAATAAATTAAATGAACATAAGGAAAGATTTACTGTGGTATAAAACTTTTAGTATTACATATCCAGGTGAGGCTTTAAGTTTTAGATACAATGAGGGAGTCAAGTTTTTGTAGCTGTCTGTACCCATATTGGGGGATTCACCCTCCTTGTGACCAGTTGCCCCGCTACAAGACATGAGGGGTAATCTTCCATTGGAGACACCTGTTTTGTAAGATTTTCTCACTTTTTGTGTCAGAAGGTAAATGTTCCTATCACTAGGTTTAGAATAAAGTGATTCTGTGTGGTTTCTGGTGGATGTCACCATTCCAGCTTCTTAGTCACTTTGACTGTAGCCCTGGTTTGTAAAGAACCAGTGTGTGAATACTTCACAGCGGGCAGCACTGAGTGGTACTATATCGCTTACTTCTTTCCCCCCATTCATTCTATATGGGGCTGCTATAGGTTAAGTGTCTGAGGAAGCAACGTTACCGTGAACAAAGCCTAAATGGTACTCTCCCCTCACACTCTGCCCAATACTCCATAAATAAAGGTTATGTCTGCACACAGCTCCCTGAGATTTGTATTTCACACTGAACTGATAGAAACAATGAGGAAGTAAAACGGAGAGAGAATGGTTTGATAATGGAGGGGGAAGTCCCTTCATATGAGGAACGTTTGTTTTGTGACATTTTATTTAGTGTCATGTGTCTGTGACTAATATCACTGAAATGCCCCATGAGGGAACTGTCCTGTCACACTGAGGTGCAGTATACAGGACAAATTACATCTCCCTCAGCAAGCGCAGGGTTAACCGCCTCCTTCACCGAGTGATTGGGCCAATCAGAGGGGTCCTTACATGCGCGCACATCTGGGCCATTCACAGGCACGCTATGAGCGGGGACAGAATGGGTGGACGGCACAATGGGGGAAGTGTGGGGTGACCAATCAGGCGGCGACTTTCATGACCCGCTGGAACAGCTGCCTTGGCACGAGCTGCTGCTTTCTGTGAGCCGCTGCCAGTCACCCGGGAGGCAGGTAAGAGTATGGAGCGCTGCCGCTACCCTCAGCCTCACCATCCTAAGACATGGGCAGAGTACTGACAGAGGATGCCCCAGCCCATTCTGCCAGATGAGGAGCACCATAGAACACATAGAGATACACTGAGAATGGTGCTCAAACATCTGGATGGCTCCAGTGGAATGTTGCTTTTACCACTATGTCTTTATTCAATGCTCAGCACCACTTGTAATGTCACCTGTACACAGGGTGTTTTGTGAAATGATCACATGGTTTGCTTTTTTGTCATTTTCTATAGTCATTCTTCAGTGTCACCCCTCCACTCATCTGTCTCCCTTTTATCACATAATTATATTGAGTATAGTTATATTGGAGAAAAGTTTAAGGTATATCCAGGGCTCATGGTATAATAAATCCTATATTAATATTATTATCATGTATTTATATAGCGCCAACCTATACCATAGATGTGTCACAAGAGCTCACAATCTAATGTCCCCACCATAGTCATACATCATTTACATGTAAAGCCAGTTAACTTACCAGCATGCTTTTTTTAGGAGGAATCTAACACAAACACATGAAGAACATACAAACTCCATGCAGCTAGAGTCCTGGCTGACCCTACGGTTCTAGACACTAAGCCTCCATCCCAGAAATGCTTTTCCACCCCAACATTTTTTTTTCCTAAAATATACTGAGAAACTAGGAGCGATTCCAGGGAGCAATACCGGATAGCATTATCTCTGAACTTGGTTTGATGGGTGATCGGTTGCTAGGAGCCTGCGGCGTGCTGGAGGTGGGTGATGCTGATGGGGTTGGGTGACCAATGTGCAGGGCTAATAAGGAAAACCTATGCTGCAGCCTTGCTGAAATCAGTGGTGTCTGGGTGGTGGGGGAGCCAACAGGAAGAGCTATAATAGGAATGTGAATTGCAGAAATAGATCCAGAACAAACATGAGAACAAAAATGAGCTGGGAAGCTGCTTCTGACAAGGTCTGTACATTTTCCATTAGTGATAAGGGTGGCATGGCTGGGTGTACAGTGTGCACAGGGCGGCTTCTCACCCATAATTCTGTCTAACGTGGCCGGAGATGTGACGGTCCTATGATTACAATACCCTGCAAGGGCAGATAAAGGGGCAGGAAGGAAGTGTCTGCCAACAATAATCAGATCTTTGCTTTGAAACTTTCAGTAAAAAAAAATATCTGAATCCAGATCTGTTCTGGCCAAAAGCAGACAGCAATTTTCCTTCATTTATTAAAAAAAATCTAAATATTGTGCATGTGTAAATATTGTTTATATGATGAATATTTGTGTCAGATGGTAATTGTCTAATATTACCCCGAACGTTTCTCGGTGCATATCATCAAGAAGATTTTACCCGCAGTTTTATTTTTAATTAGGGCATAAAATACTAAATGTTAGATAAAATATTATATAGCAAATTTGACAACTCAATTTAATGTGTGTTATAAATCTGATAAAAGATACAGAAATATTCTTGTTGAATTAAACTTAGAAACCTCATAGTTTTGAATGATGCTGACAGCTTTTCATATCCATGTGTGGAGTCGGATCAATGTGAAGCTGTGAGTATTCAAACCAGCACTGTGTTCAGGTACTACGAGCTCTCCTGTAATCTGCGTGCTTAGTCTGTAATTATTCATGTTTATCCCATTTACCTTCTTATAAGGAAGTAATGTACTTGTTGATCTTTGCATTGTGCTGTGTCTGGTTTTAACCCTGAAAGCAAATTGGTTGACAAATCCCATTGTTATTGTGATTATTATGGCCATGGCGAATGGCTGAATGTTCTTTATTGAACTCGATAAATAAATTACCATCATGAATAGGGTTGAAGAAAAAAAGAGGACCTGTTGCTTATGACATTAAGAATTTAGCTTCATGTGACTGTTAAAGCCTGATTCATTGCTGCAGCGGAAATGCACTTTTTTTTTTTAGCCAGCTTTTACTAATCGAACACAGTTATGTATAAGACACTTTTCTATGTTTTCATCCAATGTTTCATTTCCAACAGGGTTACTGTTACCAATGGACGTTATATAATATTACTTCTATTTCATGTCAATTTCTGGGGCTTACCATAGGGCCATAGATCAAATGATTTTGTGAATGGGAGAAGAACTCATAGCACAATTATGGAATCTATTGGATGATGATAGTTTTCTAAAACATGATGATTTCTTCTTTTTTTCTGCTAGCTAAAAACTAGTGCTACAATGATTTCTCTGTAATAGTTTCACAAATGATATATGTTTAAATTGGAAGAAACAGCAAAGTGGCTTTTTACTATACAAATCCCTTACTGAAGTGTGTTTTCACTACAGTTCGTCAAATACACAACTGTGTATTGAAATGTACAATTATGTTTCTAATTTTTAAAGTGGCATAATAGACATAATTTATTAAAGCTCGCCAAGACTGGAGAAGATTGACTATTATGGGGGAATCTGGGTGATTCAGCAAACTGGCAATAGATCGGGTCCAGGACCGAAAACATTTGCCAACTAATGGCTAATGATTTTTAAGAAATCCATTCCAAGTTTTCTGGATCACCCAGGTTCTCCCATGATAGTCTATTTTCTCAAATCTTGGAGAGCTTTAATAAATCAGATCGCTCCTGCTTTTTAATGGTACAATTTGGGGGTAGTCTGGAGTTCTGATTTACCCAAAGCCAAGCTGGGAGTTCCTGTCCAGGTGACAGGTGTTAGGCTGAACAGGAAGTAGGCGATACTCCCACTACAAGGCATCCAGATAGGAGATTCCAGTTTATCAAGTGTATTTGTAAAGAAATGTACTTAAACCCCATACAGATGTACAATAATTGTCACTTAAAAAATCTTTACTTTCAAGTGACAGTAGAACAAATAAGTGCTGTACAAAAGTAGGGGCCACTAAGTGGGAACAGTTTTTGTTCTGTTGCCATCCCAGTTTTATAAGGTACCAAATACATGTTCCATATTTACTCAGTAATGATGATCATAAGTTCAAATGTCTTGATCAAGGTCTTTGAACCTAACACCACCGATCTCCACTATTTCTGTCAAAGTAGCAATCTTCAAAGCCCCTTGTAAAATGTTTGAAAAATTGATAATTCAATTACTACAGCCAATCAGGATTTATCTATTATTATTCACACAATGCAGGCTTGAATGACAAGCAAGCATTTGATTGGTTGTAAGAGACGTCTGTCCTCTTGTCCTGTCCTTGTCTTGTTTTTGCTGTAGTTTTTATAAATTAGCTTCTCATTATCTCCTTTTGTAATTATGGGGAGCTATCTGCATCCAAGTTGGATATGATTCAGGGATGTACTGCTTACCTGAAACCTGGAGATTTGAAAGCAATGGTGTTGGAAGCTGTTTGCACTGCGTAGGCAGATAACTGCATTTGTTCCCATTTGTTCCTCTGCCAACTAATGCAGCATATGTCAGATTAATCCTGCTTGTTAAAACTGTGAATATGTTTATCAGTCTATCGACAAAGGAGCTAAGAGTTTTGATTTTTTTATAGAACTTCTTTTGTCACAAATAATTTCAGATAATCATTGTACAGTTTCGTTGGATTTGGAGTAACAAAGTTATAATTGAATGAGATGTTCAGGTTGTGTACAGTCTAGCTCAGAGATTGTCTGGGACTTTATTATACTGGCCATATTATTCAGAAAGAATAAAACCCTTGCAGCTCTTCCTGTCACTGCCTGTATGATCATCTGGGCATTGTTAGGTCAACAGGCAGCACATTCCAGCTTAGAAAGTTGCTTATATTTAGCATGTTTTTACTCTTTGGAGAAGTTGATGCCTTGGAAATATGACAGTCATTGTCAGATCATGAATTTAAAGCAGAATTCCAGCAGACCAAAGTTCAGGTTATCTTTCAGAGAGTTCTAATATTTCCTTTTTGAGCTGATACCAACAGGTTGGATGGCTCTTGTTTTTTATATCTTTGGCAATTTTACAGCAATTTACATACAACTATCCGTCCTTCCATCTGTCTTTTCTTGCTCATGACTTAGGCTATGTACACGCTAGATTTTTGTCCTTGAAAAGGATCTCTCATAATCCTTTCCAACGACAAAAGACTGAAAGATACATTAATGAGTGTTGTACATACAGGGCCGTTCTGCTCTATGGAGAGGGGAGGGGGGAGAATGAGCAAACGCCTACCCACTGTGCTCTCTCGCCTTTAATTGTATCACGATAGTTCGTCATTCGGGGATCCGCCAGGACGGATCAATGAAGGATGTTGGACGAGCGCTATACACACGTCAGATTGCCATCCTATACTAGCCCTGAAACGATAAAAGGACGAGAGTTGTCTGACATGTGTAGCCTAAGTTTGCATTACAGGGAGTACAGCAGGATTAAAGAGACTTAGTTTTGGAGAAGGCAGGGACATATTCAGAGGCAGTTTTCATGGTATTGAAGATAATAAATTCATATATTTTTAAAAGATTTGGAATCTATTTTCTAAAACTAGCTCACTATTCTTGACAATAGCTATCAGTGATCTTTATATCTCCAGAAATGAACTTCCATGGATTATTATTATTATTAATAAACAGGATTTATATAGCGCCAACATATTACACAGCGCTGTACATTAAATAGGGCTTGCAAATGAACTTCCATGGATTATTATTATTATTATTAATAAACAGGATTTATATAGCGCCAACATATTACACAGCGCTGTACATTAAATAGGGCTTGCAAATGACAGAAAAATACAGACAGTGACACAGGAGGAGGAGAAGACCGTGCCCCAAAGAGCTTACAATCTAGGAGGGGTTTATAAACTCTCTTTGTAGTAAAGAACCCAAAGACATATTTATGAGTTTAGCTTCTCACATGAGGGACATGGCAGCATTTGCTGTACCTCTGATTTGAGATGTAATGGATCATTTTGCAGGCCTTTGTATATGAGAAATATAGAAGTGGCACACTTTCTTACAACAAATACAACATCGAACATAAATAGAACAGCTGTAAAACTGTAAACAAAGAAGATAAAAATGGAAATATCTCTGCTATACCTAAGTGCATGGCTTCATAAACTGATAAATCAGCCCAAAACAAAGATGTAAAGGTCCCAAAATTAGCATACTGTCAGTTTTCCAAAAAGAATCTATAATTTTAAAGGAACATGCTGAATTTGGAGAAACAATAAAATTGTAACATCATTATTTAACAAAAAAATCAACCGATGGACCTCCGCCATTACAATTAGGCATATCCAAATAATGAAGAAGGAACAGACAGAAAAGAAAGAGACGAAAGCCAAGTAGGAAAAGTATGCAGTTAGAAAAGAAAACGGGGGGAAGAGGAAAGGAGACTCGAGTTGTCCTGCAGTATACAAACCACTTGTATCCAAGGTACACCCCAAGCATTGGGCGGGCAGGGTTATATATTCAACAGCGAATAATCAAAATCTTGTGTAAGGTATTAATTCATCCATGGGGATTACTAGTCAAGCCAAGTTGCTTTTTCCTCTGGTTATTTAAAACACAGTTTAAGTTTGACCCAAACTTGTTTGAGCTGTTTTTTAAGGGTCCTGACAGGTGTTGTTTAACTTGGGCTGAGAGGGTGGTAAACAGACTCAGGATCAAAGAAGCGGCACATTTTTATGCTAGCCAGCAAAAAGCCAACAATACTATTTGAACCACTTAATTTAAATAGCTGAGGTTTATGTGGCATACATGTCCAAACATTTGAAAACTCTACCATGTATTTAACATATAGAGTAATGCTTGAAATATATTGAGAGCAGGCTTACCAGGAGGCAATGGTCTTAGCCTTAAAGTAAACCACTGTGTGCTTGGTGGATGGAGGTAGTACTTTGCAGAGTATTTTGAGAAAATGCCACCGCAATGCTTTTTGGTAACGTGACACAGAATCCCAACCAGAATCCCAACACAACTCAAAAGCAGCTAAAGTCCACCAATATTTGTAATAAATTCTGCAAAAACAACAGGAAAAAGACATACATGCATATACATGTTAAGCCACTGTTTTATAGATGGCTCATAATTGTTAGTGCATTTATATGGTTGTTTAATTGCTTGGCTTCAGTATCTATTCAGCTACATGAATTGTTTTCTTCGCCTATATTTAATTTTTCTCCACTCAAGCAGTGAATGGGTTAAGATGTGGGCTCTAACAGTGCACATTTCTGTGTTTGATGTGAACCTTTTCCCTCCTTGCTTGAGATGAGCGTCTTGTAAATGCGTGGAGCTGTGAATTTTTGTTCGCTCATCTCCGAAATCTGAATTCATGTCACACTGTAAGTTTGCATTTAATGAGCCAGAGGATAAAAGCGCACAATGGATACAGTAACAAGAGAAACCAGGGGTCAGCTGTACGATGGATGTTACAGTTTCTTCAATGTCTCCCTTATCTCAAAGAAAGTATATGGCTCCAGTGTTTAATGAGGAATAATCCACGTCATTAGTTAGGAGTTCAATCATTTTTTAGGCTGTAAGAAAAAGACGTACATTCCATTCAGTATTTAAATACCACCAATTTTATTTTTGCTGCATTTTACAGAGAATTATTCACATCAATTACCGACCAAGGAATTATAACCTTTTAACATTTCTACAGTCTTCATACAAACTCACAGGATTAATTTGGTAATAAACAATTTAAGTGATTGTAAAGTGCAGCAGGGTCAGATTACCAGGGTCAGGGAATTTGGATGCTTATAGTACTGGAACAATAGGAAACATCAAACAAAAGCATAGCCAGTGATTGGTGGCAATGGGAAGTTCAAGGGCCAAGAGCCAAAGGATCAGTAAGTATATACCAACAAACCTAAATACCCGTTTCAAATCTTGTTACCAGTAGGTGGTAAAAGGCTCCCATTATGATGGTGAGGAATAATTTGAGCCATTGATCGCTTCTAGTATGGCAATACCAGTCATATACAAGTAGGTTAGAGAACTGACCAAGGCCAGTAGGAATAAGATTTACTGCAAGCGATAGAACAAGAAACACAAGCAAGAAAAGTGTATGATTAATAATGAGAAATGAGAAACTTGGAATTGAAGAATATGAGCACATTAGAAAAATGTCATGTAAAATCTAATTAAATACCGAAGAAATAAATACTAAACGCAAGTAACAAAGGCTGTTGGTTACATCTTCATCAAAACTGATGGCTATGCAAAAATAAAACATAAACCAAACTTGAACTTGTGTCTATGAGAATGAGAAATTTGTGCTTGTGTGTTTAAAAGATACCAATGACCTTTTGGGCTCTTTGTAGGGCTGCGTTCACACGTGCAATAATTATCTGACTATGGCAATGAAGGGATGATTATTTTTTTGCTATTGTAAGAGACCTGAGGCTGACTGGTGACACTTGGGATCTTGTGTGGCTTACTTGGAGTCAAGAAAGATCATTGCTTAGAGGATGCTCTGACCCAAGAAGCAGCTGTGGTTGTGTGGGGAGGTCAGTGGTCATAATTTACATAACAAAGGTACATTTTAATACCACTTTTAAAGAAGACCCAGCATCAAATATGTTTTCATGTGCCTGCATGCTAAATAGGGTGTATTTATTACATTTCACAGAAATATCGGTATTCCCTCTAACAATGCTTTTATCAGCTTTTCTATGGATCAGACAGAACTATCTTTGTTTAGGCACTGCCAAGGGTTGTCATCTACTTCTGGTATTGAGATGCTGGAGATATCACAATTCTGGTTTCATTCCAGTTATTAGGTGTCGAATGTTTGACAAAAAGGCTGCACCATCTTACTTTGTGACTTGCTACAAAGTTACAGTGTTGTGGTCCAATTATTGGATAGACAAGGGGAATATTTCCTCCTGTCTGCAGCAAACTGCTTTTTATTGAAAAAATTTTTTTTTTCCTTTCTAGATACTAGTTCTAAATTTGCAACATATTTGGAATGTATTTATGCAGATCTGTAAAGTTACGAAAAAGTCAATTTTAATGTTTTTCATGGCCGTGTATTCAGATGCATAATGCCTAAATGTATGTTTTGCTTTACTGCGGCTTTTGGTGTTCTTGTGATTCTCTGGCTTTTGGAACAAATTCTGGGTGCCTTTGTGTGACAATTTTGATAGTTAAATAAAATGATCAATGGGGTGGAAGAACTTTCATTTGACTGTAGTTGGTCATTTCTTTGTACGGGTTCTGGACATGAAAGCAGAAACTATTTCTGACATATGATATATTGACTGTTGGAGACTACTTTATATAGTTTGGAAAATGAAGTCAGGGTTGGAACAGAATTCTTCCATACCACTGTGGTCTTGAAGAAATATTTGAAGTGAGCAAGAGGAGGATTAACTAAGAAGATTCCCTTATAATGCATTGTTCTGTTTATTGGTATGGTATTGGCAAGGGGACTTCATAATGGTTTTGTTAATATAAGCAGGGTGAAAAAAAAGCAATTATTAAATTACCAGTATTTTTTTTGGTTCGTTACAAATAAATATATATATATATATATATATATATATAGAGCCAGGAGCTTTAGTTATTGACGTCTCTTCACATTATTCATAGGGTTTTATAGCCCCTTTGGCCCTAAAAATACAGACCTAAAAATACAGAATTAATTGTACACAACTCATTGCATTGACTCATCTTTAATATGACTACTCTGTGTGATGTTTCAATCAAAGTGAGACAAAAGCTAAGACAAAGTTACTGGACTGACTTTATATTTTCCATAGTTTGCTTCTGGAATCCTTTCTCATATTTCAGTTGTTTATTTGTTTAACAATATATTGTATATGTAGTTACAATAAATAAAACATCAGTTTAGACATTTATTAAAATTAAAGTACAGCCACAATTTCGCTTTTTATTTTTGGAGTAGAAACCTTGTCACATTCATATTCCTATCAGTGTTCCTACTAAGTATATTTATTCTCTCTATTTGTCCTGATGACCAAAGTGAAGGGAAACATAATTTTACAATTGTCTCAGAAAAAGAAAATTTCCCATATGAGGTAAATTCCATGGATATGGATCATGTTCCCCGTATGGACACAACTTTTGTAGTGTCCACAGCCCTGCGCTACTGTCCCTCAAGGATGTTTAGCAAGCAGGTCTAAGCCTGCGATGGGAGATGGGGGCGCACCGGCCAGGTAATTTTTCTTGGCTAGAATGTTGGTAAGGCAAGTACTAGAGGAATACAATGACCGGATGTTATATAGGGTCTATATATTTATTTATCCAAGCAATTTAAAGATCAAAATGACAGAATATCAGGTAGAGTGAGCTGCTTGCACTTACATTAAGGAATGTGTTAAAACACTAATTTAGCTTTTCACCTTTGACAGCTGTCTGACAGTTGATTGCTAAAGACTGAAAAAAGTAAATGTGAAACTAACGGGATTAAATTAGATTGTTACATACATAGAAACTGTAAAGGCTTAATGTATCTGCCTGATAAAGGGCTCTGTGGTAAGAAAATTGTTACCTGTTCATCTTCCCTTTCACAAACAATAATTATTTTAATGGTTATTGAGTTAAGTATTGTCCACAGGTTAAAAGGGGTTATAGGAAATATTTAATTCCCGGCAGAGCAGGGGGAGCAAAGATTTCTGAATTTTCTGGAAATGAAAGCTGCATAGCTCAGCTTTCTTGACAGTTTCTCAGAGCATTAAGGTAGGTAGGAGGAATTATTGTAGAAGGGATTTCTTGCTTGTTCCTTTCTGCAATAATGACGGCCCTGCAATAATGACGGCCTGATCCAATATTTAAAAAGTGGAGCTTTAGTTCCGCTTTTCTAGAAACAGAATATCGCTTATAATAAATACCCAATATGTTTTTTCTTTGATGTAGGAAGAGCAAGAAAAAACTTCTAATTGCTAAGTAAATGTAACAGGAAGAGTCAGAGTGACATATGACCTGACACTAAGGCTATGTACACACATTCAATGATTGTTGTTGGAAAGGATCTTTCATGATCCCTCCCAATGCAAAAAGACTGAAATAGCGCTGTACGTATACATGTTCTGCTCTATGGAGAGAGGAGAAGGAGAACGACAGAGGGGTACCCTGCTGCGCTTCCTCCCCTTCACATGTATTAAGACCGGTCATTGTGGATCCGCCAGGAATTCTCGTCCGATACTAGCCCTGAGGCGATTCTCAGAGTCAAGAGTCATTTGACGTGTACGTAGCCTAAAGGTACATTCACACACTAAAATATTGTAATATTGATTTCGCTCGTCTATTTCTGTGGAACGCACAGTGGAGTCCCATTCACTTGTCCTCCCGTTCCATAGAACAGAACAGCAAGTTTGTTACTTGATTATTCATCTTTCACTGGAAATGGTCACCAAAGATTGTTTCCAGCATATGTAGAGGGCTTAAGCAAAGATTTCCTTCTGAACAGTGCATAATGGCTGCTACCAACACTAATGTACCATAAAATAGAAAGACAGGAGGGAAGGGTAAATTTTGTGTTTTCACACAGGCGACAATATGTTTGGTCAGAGGGATAACTATGTGGGCAATAAGAAGTTGGGAGACTTATGGAAGCAGGCAAATGACACGTTCTATGATAGGACATGCGGCAGAGGCATGTCATTCACCAAAGACTGGACTGAATTTTGAATGTTTTGCCAGGTTTGTTTTATCTGTGTCTTTAGCAGTTTTCCTGGGGCTTCATTTTAATCTTAGATTGATCTGTGTTCAGTGAAATCCGGTTGCTATAGCTGTCATTTCTCTATGCTGTTTTACTGAATGTTTCTGTGCACTCACATTATGTGCATATAATTTAATTACCCACATCAGTAATTTTTACTCATTCATTTTAGTATGTAAAGGTTGTTTCTGTAGCACAATTTATAATCACTTTTGTGCTTTGTAATGCAAATAATAAATTAGTGGTAAATCCACTATAAAATATCTTTCATTTGACCCATTTAGTTTATAAGTCCTACACTTTTTTATAAGCAGTTTTAGCCAGGAGTGCTTTTGGTTCCTTGATGGATTCAATGGAACAAACTCTGCAGTTAATGGAAACATGTTTATTTTTCTATTTGGCAGCAATCCTAAAACAGCCAGAGAAGGAGCCATGAAATGATGCACTATTCAGGGGAAACAAAACGTACATCATAATGGAATAATAGATTAGCAGTGACATAAAACTGCAGCTACTGTGCCGGCACTAATTTTGCCTGTCCCATCTCTGTAAGAAACTGTTCCCTGTTTTTTCCTCCATCTTTTAACAATTATGTGAGCTGTATCTGCAGTTACTGTACTTCAAATAGTCATTGGTTGTATAGCATTGAGTAATAGATTTTGGTAGAATTGATTGTAAGCCAACTCTTTACACCTAGTGATCCCATCTTGATGTGTTTTGTTCCTCTTTGTTTATTATTTGCACATCTTTTTAAATTTGAAGATGCTTTGAGATCAGTGTTTCTCAACCAGGATTCCTCCAGAGGTTGATTAACTGACTCTAATGATCTTTTTGGCTACTTGTAAGGGTAACAAGCCCAGCAATGTAGGAAGCATTCTTACCACTGTCCACCACACTAATATAATCTGGGTTGTAAATATAGTATTTATAGCAGGGGTTCCCTAAACACCTGAAACTTATTTCAAAGGGTCCCCCTTGTTAAAAAAGTTGAGGAACACTGTTATAGAGATTGTTTGTTTTTTCTTTTGCTGACAACTTGGCTGGCAAATTTTACATCTGAATTTTTGTCATTGCAGCTCCTCAAGCACCTGTCATGCGTTTTTTTCCATTTTAATGCAGTAGGGAATTATCAAAACACTGTTAGTTTTTTTTTGTTTCGATCTTGGGAGGAATTCATTTCACTTTCTGCCACGTAAGCACAACAGAATTTAAGAAAAATGTTCTCCACAAATTGATGGAACAGTTCTGGAAATTTGACACCAAAACAAGTGCAGTCAGTTTAGAATGTTCCCTCTCCATTTTATGCTGTTGATGGCTGAAAATGTTGGATTTCGCTTCTTTTTTAGTCCCTGTCAGAGAGATAAATGGAGAGTACACCTGTTAAACAAATAAAGCCATTAAAACCTGTCAGGCGTTCAATCCCCCCACCACTAAGAAAAAAATATATATTTTAGGATCTGTTTGTAAATTGGGAAAACTAACTAGTGGATTATCTTCCATTAGTTGCGATATACTTTCAGAGTCTCTCAGTAGAATTTACAATATTGTCCAGAGTAAAACAGTTTGGAAGGCATGGACAGATTAGTTCCACGATTAGTATGCTGATCATGTAATTTCGAATAGTGAGATATCCGACCAACACTACTTTAGACTGTAGTGGACAGGCCAAAAGAGGTCAACTGCAGGTTCAATGCTTTGTGAAAGATGCATCCATCTCAAAGTTGATCTTTAAACAAACTAAAAACACCTAAAAAGGTGTCCTGTGACCTGTCTACACAAGCCATAAAGTGATAAAAACTGTGCAATACAGTCCTGATTGTTGTGAGTGGACAATACCAAGTCAGATTTAGGTATATGTGCTAATTCTATGTCAAATACGTTTAATGAATTTTAATAAGTAGGTTGCCAAGTTAAATTATACTTTTTATATATCTGCACTCAGTTTACCCTTAATGAAGGTAAATTTAATATAATATAAATATATATAAAATAAATACATATAAGTTAAGACATAAAGAAGGGCAGTGAAGTTGTGAGGAAGTCAAGTGAAGAGCTAGTATATGACTATTGCAGACCCTTCTGGCAGATTATTTTATCATATGAAAGCACAGATACAGTTGAATTAGCAGAAGGCCAATGCATAGCTGAAGGAGAGTAAAGTAATTGTGTCACTTTGCTTCTATCTTCTACCGCATCCTGTTTCTCTGCTGCTAATTAACACTTTAAAGCTGCTAGAAGAACTGAAGCTGTGTTTGTGCTTGCAATGATTTTTCTATTCCTTATTATTCAAGAAGAATTCATTTGCATTAAGTATTATAATAGCGGAAGAAGTAAGAAAAGAAAATGTTCTTTACACATTTGTTTCTTTGTCACTTGAGTTTTAAAGTAGAATGCTTATTTGGTTCTCCATTGAAGTGGATCTGTCATTCATACACAATGGATAGGTGGCTAGCAGACAATAAAGTGGTGACAAGTTAAAAGTGGTTAAAGTGGAAATAAACTGAAAAATAAAAAAATCACGCTTACCTTCAATTCTGCAGATCACTCAATCGCGCTGGAGAAGTACTCGATCGGGTCCCACGTCATTCAGGATTTCTCCTTCATCCCAATGCGGAGCAAGCACTGGGTGCCTCCATCTTCAGACTCCTTCCTTCTTCTGGCTACGTCACCCGATGTGTGAGATCAGGTGACATAGCTTGCTGTAAAAGGGAAAAAAGAGTATCGATCCCACTGTGCATGCCTGAGATTGGAATCTCTTTCCCCTTGGTGTAGGAAAATGGCCCCGAGGTTGGGCATGCGCAAAAGGAGCAGCCAGGAGTCTCTCAGGATTTGTGACATAGGTATCCCAGGAGGCTCTGCGCACCAATTCAGTCTGGATTGGCGCAACGATTAAGAAAAAAAGAGGAGGTGCTTCACCTTTTCCACCTTTTCTTTTTTTTTTTTTTTATAAAAAAAGAGTGCTGCAGTTAAAAAAGTATAATATTTTTACTTTATATAAAAGGGTTGTCTACCCTTTTATGTAAAGTAAAAATTTGAGGTCCGCTTGGAATAGTGGCTATTGGACCAATGTCTGCAAGTTACGCTGCCTCATCAGGACCGTTCTGTGAAGTGTGGTACCTAACTCCATGTAAAGCAATGAATGAATTTATACATTTAGAGCAGGATACCCTTTCCTTCTTTAAAGAAGAGCACATCAATATATATATAATCATATGTCTGCACTGTGCTGGGAAACATTAGTAATATGTGTGTTCTTTGCCTAACCCATTCATTTTAAATAAAACATAAATGGTTCACTCACAATTAAAAATAGGCAAAATGGCATGTAAGCATGATGTACATATAGAAAATAATGCAATAAAGGGTACTTTCCAATTTGGTATTAGACAGGCTTCCATAACTTTGACAAACCACATCTATCTATGGCCAGCACAGTGGCTCAAGAGGTTAGCACTCAGGTCCCTCAGCCAGGACACTATGTGCATGGAGTTTGGGGTTTCTCTCCAGGTACTTGGGGGAGAACCTGTGTGGGTTTCCTCTGGGTACTCCTCACGGGAACCTCATGGGATATCTGCTCTGTTCCTGTTGTACTCTAAACCACTGGAAAACACTTTTCAATCATTTGCATGCTGTAAATCTATGAAAGTTGCATTTAGTTTTTCAAGGAAATGGCTGTACAAAAAAGTTGTTTCATTGATATCTAGGGCTTTAGGAGGTTGAGGACTGGTCATCAGTGGTCAGCTTCATCAGTTCTGCTGTTGACAAATGCCCTTCTAAACTTGGCCTAAATTCTAAGAATAGCACCTAGGCCAAAATTCTTCATAGTAACTTATGATTTTTGATGTACAGTATTCTGATTTCACACTGACCTTTTAGTTTAGTACAGCTATGAGCTTCAATGGCCTCTCTGCGTACAAACTGAATTAATTGAATGGGTTTGATAAGTATAGTTTTGGCAAAGCCAAAACATTGCACCAATTGTTCAGTCAAATTGTATAATATTTGGCCAGCACAGATAACAGACGTGACTCCCTCATGGTTGTTTAGCAGAAGGTTTGTTACAAGAATACCAGAGTTTGGTTGTTACTGTTTTAAATGATTGGTAGTTTTCGTACCAATGAATTATCATTGTGATTTCCAGGTAAACCAAGGAGATGATCTTACTTTTAGAACATACTCAGATGTAAGCAGGTAAAAAGCACAATATATATATTGTGCTCGTGAGTCTGGAGTTATTCCTTAACATCAGCAGCACACAAAATACACTGGAAATTCCCTTTAGCTTGTGATTTCCTGTTACACTGATATCTGTACTTCCTATGATAAGCTTCTGGACCAGCCCACAAAAACGTCTTTCTCAGCTTTTAGATCTAATTTATCAAACATTGTTAAATGGATAACACGTATATTACTTTCACACACAGTCTGATGAATTGTAATAAATATATATATATATACAAAAACATGATAACGGTTTTATTTCTCCTGCACAAGCAGTATTATTTCTATTGGTCCAAACATAAGAAAAAAATAATTTGTTTATTAAAATTTAAATATAAGAACATTTTAGGTACTTTGTATCTTGTAAAAAAAAATTCAAAATTAAAGTTCCGCTTTAATCCTCAAATGGATTAATAGGATCCCCTCTGTAGTTCTCTTGGATCAGTTGCTGAAAAAGACTACTTTACACTCAGTGGGTACTGATAATATTGTTCTTCATAATCTGATTATTTAATGTGTAACACAATTTCAGCATTGTAAAAGCGATTGGTATTTAAACATTAAGTCGTTCTTAGCACAATGCACTACTGGTAAATAGTGAGATTAGCTGAACCACCCTATAAAGCAGGCAATAGCTTCTTCTGAATGGCTGGATTGCCTAATGTCAAAGCAGGCCTTTACATAGTTATGTGTCTTTGCTTCCTGCTGCCCAAACTGATTGATTATTGATCTGTGTTCTCATGGAAACATATATAAAATAACTATGAACAGTTGGTTTAAAAAGAGCATGTGCATGTCAAATGAAGACAGGGTGTTCCAGAATCTAATTGTTTAAAAGCAAGTGATGAGCAGAAACCCTTGTGTATAAGTTTTTTTACCAATGACAGCAGATGGTTGACTTCACAGATTGTTATAATACATCCTTGGCCATTGTCCAGAAATCATTAAATGTTTTGGTCATATTTTTCTTGTACTTTCCAAATGTATGCTGCAGTTTTTGCCAAAATTATTCAAGTCATTCACCTGTGGTCTTGCCCTGTCCCAGAAATTATATATAGGATAAAAACATTGACAATTCACAATAAACACAGTGTCCCTGTCACAGTGGATATTTGCCATTCCAGTTTATTTCTCAGTTTTCACTATCCTGTGGTGCCCACATTTACAGTAATATTTAATGTAATCATTCTTGTATTTAATTTTTACAGGTTCCAATGGGAGCACATTAAGCAAGTGCATGAAGCTGGGTCATACACCATGTCATCATGCGTGTCCAAGAGGACTTCTTCTGAGAGGTCCATACTTCAAGATGACCATGAAACGACAAATCAGCCTCACATTGTTTGTAGCTTTTCAGCACTGAGTTTAGACCTAGGAATGGAATCCGTTATTGTGGTTACAGAATATGATTCCAACATATCTGAGAGGGAGCATGGCCAGAATGGACAGACAGACCACCAAGATGTGCTCAAAGAGTGCTGTAGAGAAGAACCAGATATTCATAGACTTACTGAAAGTGGATGTATGAAAGGTGACATTGAAGGGCTTCCAAAGGACAGTAAAGACCAGAGAGCAAAACTTAACATGACCAATAGAAAACTTTCACTTCAAGAACGTTCTCCATCTGCTCAGTCTCCAACTGATAACTTAGGCATGAATGGACGATATATTTACCCATCTCTTCCATATTCTCCTGTAACGTCACCACAGTCTTCTCCACGTTTGCCACGGAGACCGACCATAGAGTCTCACCGTGTTAACATTACGGGTTTCCAGGTAGGACATTTAGAAATAATTTTTTATAAATCAACAAGTTAACAAACAATTACAAAAACACCTATATCAATAAACATATAAATATGTAAATTATTGCCCATGGTGACCAGCATTTCATTTTACACTTTCGTGCATCCAATGAATACAGTTCTTCAAAACTTTTATACTTCAGTATCTGTCGGGGGCCGATTTCTCGTAGGCTTTAATGGGCATACCAAACATTGCAGTCAAAACCTCTGGTTTAGGGATGGATCTGGTCATGCTCATTGGGAAGTTTTAAAAGTGGTTAAAAATAGGTAACAAAAAGCAAATTTTTATTTTGGTTTGTGGCCCCCTTTTGGTGGTGGGTTCCTTCTTAAATGAAATGTAGAATATGCTGGTCACTAGGACAAAGCAGCACAAGCAGCAACAAAAATGTTTTTAGTCATTTCATCATTTCTCCACAATACTAAATACGTGTTTATGTTTTTATTTCTCTCTATTCTTTGCTGGAGTGATTTATCATCATTTTCAGTTCTAGGTGAATTGTTCCAAGTGAATTCTGCCCAGTAGTAAGACAGATTTCATAAAAACTTGACAAAAGCTCTAACCCTTCCCTGCTCTTTTCAAATCCGAAAAAATGTTTTGGCTGATTTTGGCTTAACTTTTAAGTTTTCCACACTTTTTTAGATTTCTATCCATTCCACATGTTTCAGCAGAGGGCATCTTTAGTTTGCAAGTGATATTTTGGCTTGATATGCATTATAGTTATATTTATGCAGTCTTGTGAATTGGGGCAATTAGTTATATATACCACAGAAAGACAAAGAATGCATTGTCATATCCCTGTGATTACCACATATTTGTATTCCTTTATTTTAAGGACTGTGTCCAGCTCAATCAATACAGGCTAAAAGATGAAATTGGAAAGGTGAGTGCATTTGTTTCTAAGTAGTGATCTGCACACACTGGATCCGCCAGGACGGATCCATGAACGACGTCAGAAGAGCGCTGTACACATGTCAGATTCTCCTCCGATACCAGCCCTACAGCGATTATCAGACAAAAATCATCTGATGTGTGTACGTAGCCTAAACCTTATTTCTTTCTTAAAACACACAAAAAATCTGTAAAAATAAATATGTCACTTTCAATTTTTTCAATATTTCCCTATGTGCTGTAACTGGATGAACTAAATTTTAGAGTAATCAATGTCTTGTGTGTATTGGGAAATACATACTTTCCTTTTGGAATAAGGTGGGAAAGTACAATGTTGCTGGATAAGTAATGTATTTTCATCAAAGTTGCATATTTACCTTCTGTGAATAGAATTTATGAAATTAGTCAGTCTCTTCTTACCTGCTCCATTGAATAGGCAGCATTAAAAAGAAAATATAAAAATTAAAGATTGTAAACATTCAAATTTATTGTCATTAGAAGTGGCTTGATGGCATTCGTTTCACTTTTCTGCAAATGTTCTGTACCAAAGGAAGGTTCCAGCACTAGTGTACACCACTGTAGAACTGGAGGAGGGAAATAAATCTTTCCACCTCCCAAATTACAGCAAGTCGAATTATTTTAACTATGCCCTGCATAAATTGGTTGAGTACTTATTGAGAACCTACGGACAAAAACCAGGGCGGATTATGAACAATGTCAGGGGCCCGCTGTATACTAGGTAGGTTTTCACCAGAAACAAACAACCTATCATTTGTAGTATAGAAATAGAATTTAAAAAATGGAACACAAAATATAAAACAGTCCTCTGGCAAACTAGGGATTCCAAGGTACAGCACTCCCTCCTTCCCACTTCCAATTTATACCCAAGCTAAGGAAAGCTAGGGGGACATTTAGTAAAAAAAAATTAGACACTATTTTAGCTAACTAATCTTTTTCACTCCTGTCTAGTTTTAATGAATTTCTTTATCCCCTTTCCTCATTTGGCATTTATCTTTGCTGATTTTTTCATGTGTAAACTTTTATTATTCACTTCATTTTTCTAGCACAAAATTAGGAAGGTGCAAATTTCTCATGTCCTAAATGGGAAAAAAATCTCCTCACAAGAGAAGATCAGCTTTAACTTCTTGTAGGGGCACGAAACTTGTGTCAGGCTAAATTTGTGGCATACTACCACAAAGTCACCCATTGCTGTCCGTTGTGATGTTGTCACAATAAATTGTTAAATGGCACAGCACACAGAGATGTATGCAGCAGTGTGTTATAGCAACAGGCTGTACTACAAAGTCAGCACATTTAGTGGGAACATGAGACATGGTTTTTCATTAAATGTCTGATGTTCCTGTGCCATAAATGATCCCTTAATGGCACTACTTCCCTCTCTTTGGCAGCACATTAACAATACTCTGTTGCTAAAGTACATATATATTTATGATCTAGGTGGATCACTAGTAACATTTCCTTTTAATCAACTAATCTTGTTGTCATAGGTGTGTGTATTTGTGAATAATCACACCCGTAAAGCAAAGACAAGCCATTAGCTGCAATGAAATCTAATGAAAACAAACTGTCACAGAAGAAGCAAATCAGATAAAAATTTTAAAAGTTTTTTTTTGTTTGTTGTGGGGTAACTTGATCATTTGGTGAGATAGCCCAAACTTTAATGACCATTATCAGTCAATAAGATGTATTTATTGTGTGGCTTTTTAAGGGAAAATATCAAACTTGTTTGTAGGTCAACAACACTTTAATAATGAAAACCTGTGTTGAGAGAGGAGGCTGCCAATGATGACCTTGTTTTGGGTTCCTGGCTTTCTCTGGCTTCAATATTTTTGAGTCAGAGACTTTAAACAGACATTTAGAAAATTAAGTTAAAAGCAGGGAGGTACTGTATGCAAACAAACCTGCCAAGGGCCCTTTTCAAGTCTTCATGTTATGGCAATGTGTTTGTGCCTTAAGGTGCGTTACCAGCCCAATAACAAAGAATGCATGTTTGTGCCCTGAATGCACAAAATACACAGTGTGAAAGTGCTCTGGAGATTTTATTGAAACATTTTTTGTTCATTATGATCAGTTTAGTAAGATTTTCTGTTTTTATATTTACAGGGCTCCTACGGAGTGGTAAAGCTGGCATATAATGAAGATGACAACACATACTATGTGAGCAATTATCCATCTATGAATTTTACCTAGCTAGCGATAGGCAGCCAATTACTCTGCACAATATTTTTGTATAAGTATACTCAACTGTGGACACATTTGTTGTCATCCCTAATCTCATTGAACAAAAGTTCTGTGCCTCCTGATAAGTTCATGTAGTTACCGGGTTACATATTAGATAGCGACTGTAGGTTT
Organism: Pyxicephalus adspersus; assembly: GCF_032062135.1. Taxonomy (NCBI): domain Eukaryota; kingdom Metazoa; phylum Chordata; class Amphibia; order Anura; family Pyxicephalidae; genus Pyxicephalus; species Pyxicephalus adspersus. Next base: position 55,867,425 of record NC_092863.1, on the reverse strand, counting down.
GTTCTTAAGTAGATTTTGTATGTAAGTCGGAACAGGTACATTATTTTAATAAATGGAATTAGGACAGATGTTTGTCTCAACATATTATTCGGCAGCTTGGTGTCAGTTAAGCTGCGTACACATGTGCAATTTTTGTCGTTCGAAAGGATCTTTCACCATCCTTTTCAACGACAAAGGACCACACGATGCATGAACGGTGCTGTACAAGAATCCAAGGACCACTAAGCTGAACTACGTACATAGTCACGATCCATCAGTGTCTGATCACACCCCCTTTCTCTAGTGGCAGTGAGCTCAACAGGATACCTAAGTTGAATCCTCTGTTAAAAGAAAGAAATATAATTTATTTAAAAAAAACCAGACTTGAGTTTGCTAAATTCATACCACATTGCTTCTAGGGAAATTCCCAATAGACAAATTAGACAAAACTGGAGCTTTTTTGTCAAGTCATATCAGCTGTATGTCCATAGACATAGAAAAGAACAGCATATATTCTGTGAAACATGTAGAAGGCTTAGTTATATATTGGTGCTGCTTTGCTGCATCTGGTAAACCTTGAGGCTGTACCGGAAACAATGAAATAACTATCAAAACCTGGAATGAAACATACTGCTCAGTTTCAGAAAACTTTGACTGAGGTTGCAGGTGAGGAATACGCCAACAAAATAATCAATAAAACTCACAGCTAAAAGCTAGAAACACAACATAAGACAACATGAAATTTGACTTTCCTGATTCATGAGCCTTGATTTGAAACTTATCAAACATTTATGGAAATAACTGAAACCTGCAGTCTGGACAAATGGAGCACAACTAGGGCAGTTTGCTCAGAGTGTGCCAAACTACCTGATGACAGGTCCAGAAGTCACATTGCGAGCTACAAGAATCACTTGTTTGCCATCCAAAGGTTGTGCAACAAAATATTAGGTTAAGGATGTCATCATTTTTGTCCATGCCATTTTATTTCTGTTATCTCTAGGCTCTAAAGAGATTTCTAGTTAGTTTGTAGACAATTGTGGGCTTTCATGAACGGGTACCAACAAATTTGTCCACATTTGCATAGTCATAACCTCACAAACATTACATTTCCAATTTTTTTTTAGGTACCCTGGCTTACAAATTAAATAATGGTAACATTTACTCTTTGACCTCAAGCTTAAGGGCCCAGGGCTACTTAAAGTTATATTTGTAATTTTTCTCTATTTGTTCATTTCTCATAGCAAACTTTTGTTGGCAGCTGCTTGAATCTGCTCATTTGACCATTTTTTTTACCTTATACAGGCATATAATATTTTTTTATGTCTGTTTTTGTATTATAGATTAAAGTATATATAAGCTAAAACGTTTCCTTTTTTTAATTTGGATAAAGTATAGAATAGGTAAAGCCATTTTTTTTATGGGGCCTGGTTTATTAAAGCTCTCCAAGGCTGGAGAGGATACACTTTCATCAGTTAAGCTGATGCCGATCCAGCAAACCTGGAATGAATCTGGTCCAGGATTCAAAACATTTGCTAGCAAATAGCAAATGACTTCAAAGAAATCCATTCCAGGTTTTCTGGATCACCCAGCTTCCCTAATGAAAATGTATTTTCCCAAGCCCTTTTTAAATCAGGTACATTGTGTCCAATTAAGGAGATTTTGCTTTGTGTATACTCCAAACACAGTAGGAAGAAAGAGAAAATTTCACCAAAGTTTGGAAAATCCATTTGTAGGCAGTTTTCCCCTTAAAAAGTGTCACTTACAAGAAGAGAGATGTTCTATCTGTTCCTGGTTTTATAACAAGTGACATATAGGGTTACTACTTTTTATTCAGGTGAAAGGCAGAAAAAAAAACCTAGTACACTAGGTTTTATTAGTCCATTCGAATTCACAATGGGCAATAACACACATGATTTATTTAATGCTTCACAGTGGACAGCTGTGAACAGGTCCTAAAGTTAGAGTAACCTAAAAAAAGAATGTCGTTTATCACATGTGTGATTTTTTTCAAATTCTTTTTTATTATGCGTTTCATTATACTATAATAATTTTGGAATTTCTTACTTTCCTGTCATTTTTAATATTATAGGCAATGAAGGTTCTTTCTAAGAAGAAGTTAATGAGGCAAGCTGGATTTCCACGTGAGTTTTCAGATGCCACACAGTTTTGGAACTTGTAATTTTACTGGCTGCCTTCTTGTTTGTAATGGAAAGACAGAGACAATAATTAGCATCATCATACACAGAACCGCACTGAAACTCAGGCATTCATGGGTAGTATTAGTGTTGGATAAATCGCACATAATTGCTGAATTGCCAAATAGTTCCTTGTTCAGACCTTTATGCTAAAAAGCATTAATGCACTGTAATAGATGCTTTAAGTAGCTCTCTGCATGTTGCACATCAAGGGTTTATTTTCAGTCTATTTGCATAATTAATATTATCAGCAGATGGTAGTTGAGTGCATTAGGCGATTAGCACCAAGTAGTTTTATACACAAGGCTGCCTTAACACATGTATGAGGATCCTATGCAGCTTTTGGGTTTGAACACTTCTGCTGCATCCAAGAGTGCTGTAAGGTATCATCTAACATTGCAGAATATGCTTTAGGCATCTTGTGCATTTTGTGTGTTTGCAGAACTGTGCTGACACAGGAACATTTTTTATCATAGAGAGGAACACTGCTTGCTCACAGCCCAAGCCATCTGTCAAACCTGGCGTGTGATTGCAGATTTGAGGACTGTGGTATGTTGTGCTTGTGTTAAGGCAGCAGCTATCACCAGGGTTATACTAGTTATCTGACTACTATCCATTGTCTAGGGACCTACAGTTTCCAAAATACGAGTTCCCATAGATTTGCAAAAGTCAGAATGTCCACTAATAATATACCTGTAAAATCCCCAGCAGTCACAGCTATGACTAGAAGAAAAATGAATTCCCTGAGCAGGTCATCTGTGTTTCCTGTATGCATGTCTTGGTTTCATTTTAGTGATGACTGAAGTATATGAATAAGGCAATCAACTATTGCATTTTTCATTACCGATGCTTTCTTTCTCTTAGTCCTCACCTGTTCACATTTCAGGTCGTCCACCTCCCAGAGGAGCAAAAACACCCAATGACAGCTCTCATATCAAAGGTCCTATTGAGAGAGTTTACCAGGAAATAGCTATTTTGAAGAAGCTGGACCATCCAAATGTTGTCAAGTTGGTTGAGGTAATTTTTTCCTGTAGTCCAGCCATTATAAGCTATTGTGCCAAGACATGCATCATGTCTTGGCACAAAAAAAAAAATATAAAGTAAATCTTAAATACCAATTTTCTGTTTGATGCTTTTTAAAAAGCTGTTCTGAAAAATATCTGATGATCCTGCCACAACTAAGTTTCCAGTTTACTGTTTGCTCTGACAACACAATGCTTTTCCTGCACTAAACTTGAAGCCCCTATGTCTTAGGAAAGGGCTTTTGAAATATTCAATACCTTGGGAACTTGCCTATATTATTAAGAACTAACTTTGGCACTTTCTCCTAGAAGCTGCCCCTATGAACGGCCTGGTGATGACTTTGGAGTGAGCTATATTACCTTTCTAAAGATTTGTAACTAATAATTTATACAAAATGTAAACGGTACTATAAATTCTTTGACACAAAAGGAGGTTTACATTGTATTTGTATGTAGCTGAAGTGAAAATTCAGCATTATGAACTTGATTGACAGCCTAGCTAATCCTTGCATAAATTAAGACCATCAGCTTTAAAATTTCTATGGAATTTAGTACAGTGAACCGTGAAACAACAACTTGACCGATACATGTGTATCTTTATTAAAAGCGTAGCTTGTTGCCCCTGCAGCACTAAGAGGCTTTTGGGGTAATTATGAATGCTTTGCCTCAGGCTGGACCTAAAAACGAACATACATTTTTAACTAGAACCACCATATTGATTTTAGTCAGTAAGGAACGTAACATTCTGGGTGTTGGTTAAATATTGTGAATTATGGATGTACTAGGGAGAAACAGAAGTATTGTTGCTAAAACTTCCCAATGGACTTTCTTTTAGTTTAATCCATAAATAACGAAAAATTGCAGCAACCAATTAGCAGTCAACTTTTATTATGAAAACGGATTACTAAATGTAACATTATCATTGTTCCAGAGCCAGGCACTCTGGTAGGGGGAGCTCATTAAAGAGATGGAAGGAGCCATTGTGCATTTCAGATCACATGCGACTTTAGGAGGAATAACCTATCAAATAAACTGTGTTACATTTATATTTAGCAGAATGTATTCAAATAGGATTTCATCAATCTTATGAATGGTTGTGTAACATACAGGACAATGGTGATCATGGTAACACAATTGTAATGGAATGTCACAGGTTGGGAACTCCAGTGTGCGTAAAGTACCATTGCCTCTCTTTTTATGAACTGGGACTGCAATGTATATGTTGCCCCTGCAGCGCTACATGGCTTTTGGGGGTTAATTAGGAATGCTTTTGAGACTACTACTGCAGATTCTGCTCCAGTTCCCTTGGAAACATGCAAACTGGATGAGCTCTATGTAAAGTCTGAATAAGTGAAGCCTGATTATCTTGGTTTGAAAAGAGAGCTGTATATTCCCAAGTGCCCCCCTGAACATTATGAATTATACTGAGGCCATGAAATTCTCCTCACTTAGCTCTTCTTACTGGCAAAAGTGTTATGTTTATTTTAGCCTTTTAGGTAACATTATGACCTGCCATATTTGCAAATTGATCTAGAACAGAATGTGCAGGCAGCATGTTTTGTAATGTTTATCAGCACAGAACCCAGTGTTCACATTCTAAATCCAGTATGGCCTTACCTTCCTCTAGAGTGACCTCTATAACAGGCCAGCTGTTAATACTCTGTAGCACATTGAAAGGTGAAAGCTAGGGCTGAACTCCATGCCAGTATAAAAGATACAAGTTAGTGCAGTTTTGTATTTATTAGGCATCATAAGTAAATACATTTGTCTTAGTATCTGGCTCTCACATCTATATTAAGCAGAACTCAGATAAGTGGAGGGAAGGGTAAAACTGGTCGCCAGTTCCGCGGCAATGCTTTAACAGAAGGCAAGAGATGATCATTCTCCACTCACAGGCTAGGGAAAGGACAAGTGTAAGTGTTTTACTATAGCAAAGAAAAAAAAATCAGATCTCAGACAATAGACATTACTGTGCTCACTGGCTGGTAAGGTGTTAGAGTAGTGGGGAAGAGACTGAAAAATGGACCAAATATTTGGGTCACAATAACGCCTTGTTCACACTGTTTCAGTTGCATTAAAGCATTACTGTCTTTGAATTGGCAAAGAACTGCAATAGACCTTTTAGCTCCCCTACACCTTTTTAATACAGTGTACTATATATTAGTGATAGGTTACAATGCATAGACGATTCATTTCTCTGCACTGTTGCATGGTAAAATGCACATTGACAGCATTCCATCTTTCAGGCAAAGCATGTGTCATCTTCCACCTTATCATGCTGTCAGATTTCAAAGCATTACAAACAAGTGGGGTGAGTGAATCTGGGACTTTGGGACATGCTTACTGATTATAATGGAGAGGTAAAAAAAAAAACAGCACAATCTGCAGGAGGACCCAGTCCCAGACCCTCTCATCCCGCTTGTCCTATTTTTATTTTTTTTTTTTTTTTAATAATACCGGCCCAACATAAATCGACCATACAGTTGTGTTCAGAGTAATATCAGTGTGTTAAAAAAGTGAATAAAGCTCAAAATCATTGTAATAACTGTTACATGAAAATGTATTCCTTTAAAAATTTAGACGATTGCTGCATAAACTGAAAAAAAATGTTTCAAGATTTTGCTTTCGTTTGAATCACTGAACTGATATATAGTTAGATATTTTGTTTCTGGGAATTGCTGCACATCTGTGTTGCATGGATGCCAACCTCTGGCACCTGTGAACAGGTATTCCAGCCCAGGATGATTGGACTACATTTCACGATTCTTCTGCATTTCTTGGATTTGCCCCAGGAACAGCATTTATTTCCCTTACAAGTTTTCTATTGGAGTAAGGTCCGGGGATTGGGTTGACCACTCCATAACGTCAATTTTATGCTAAACACAATTGTATATGAAAATGTCTGTTGCTGCTTACTATATTTCACATCACTACGAATCTTTTTCAGGGTAAGGATAATTCACTCTTGCATAAATATTTCTAATAATGGTTACATTCAGCACACAATTTAGCATGTGTCAGCCACTTCTCACACGACTAAAAAAAGTCTGATATGTAACATTCTGAGACTAAGATACGGTACATACTGCAGAGTGATAATACAATAAACAAATGATTGCAAAGAAAACTCCATGAACAGCCTGTCCTAGTATAATATATTGTGAATGGCTTAGGTAAAATTAGGGCTTTTTTTGTAAAAGGGAATCAGACACTCACTCAAACGTCCCCTCTTGGGAATCTTCCAGGTTCATGTGTTTCAATGGCAGTAATTGATTTTCACCACGGAATGTCTGAGTGCGAGTCAGTTTCCCTGTTTTATAAATAGAGCCCCTAAAGTGTAAAACTGGACAAAACTTTTTTTTTTGGTCTAGAATATTTTAGAGAAGAGTTCAAACTACTGTGATATTTTTGATTTTCTGTCTTTGTATCATTAGGAAAATTGCCATTCCCTTCCTGCACTGTAGAAGCAACAGGAAGAAAAAAAGAAAAAAATGATAGGAAATTCCTCCTTTACAATTCTTCCTGCAGCAGGGGTCCCCAGGTGCAGGTGTGAAAGATTTCATCTCACCTCTTGTTCTTTCCCAGTACCAGCAGTCATAATTGGTAGTGATTGTATTAATAGTAGTAAGGGTGTGATGAGTCTTTCCAATGAGAAACAGCCTGACAAAGTGGCTACTCCACCCATCTAAAACATAAAAAAATACATTTTCCCTAAAGTTATACTTTAACTTTGTAACTTCCAGTAAATCTTTATTAAACAAACTGTGTTAAAGCTGAACTCTACTATTTTAAATGCAAGAAATGTACGTACTGAAACCTTCCTTTGCAGAAATCAATGCAACTCTGCATTGACTAATACATTGTTAAATGTATTTTTGCTTTAAATGCGAGCAGTGTAGGTAAATGAAAGTGACCTGGTACCAGACTCCTTTAGTCCCTGTAAAGGCAACTTGGAGTTTAAGTTGCAGAAGAAAGAGCAAATTAATACACGTGCCGATGCGTATGCTGACAGAAGTACTGTATAAAGTGACCAGCTCATCAAAGGAAAGCATGAGATCTGAGCTCATCACAGTGCTGCTCCTGCTTTCAGCAGTCACAAATAGGGGAGAGTCCAGGACAATCGGAGAAAAGAAAAGTGGTTTGAATATTACTGACCATTAGGCAAGACCAATGGCATCTTGTGGCATAAAAGAAGTACTGCAAGGAGGAGCTCTGAACTGAAAAAAATGTTGCCATAAAGTTTTTTTTTATTCTATTGTTTAATTGTTTGATTTATTTGATCTAGCATAATAACATCCTAAAAAGGGCATACTTGAAGTTAGCTTTTTCTTTCTGGGACATTTAGTAACGCACTCAAAGGTTATATACTTGCATTGTCTTACAGCCTGTTTTAAATGCTCATATTAGAACATGAACTTACTTTTTCTGACCTAAAACCAATCCAAAAGTAGAAGGCACAATAAAGGAAAAGGGCTATGGTCAGATAGGCGGTGAGTTTGTAGGACAGATGCTGCTTCTTCACACTCATGCCTACTACATTTAGCTTCTCACCTGCGGCAGTGAACAGTTGAGAATTACCTGCTGTAAAATTAATGCTAGTTCATTTATTACCAGGACGGGTAAGGATAGCTAAGCAGCTGGCAAAGTGGCAGTCACAGTAACTGCTGTGCTCATTGACAGCCTGAAGCCCTTACACCAGGGGTTTCCCAACTTTTTGCGAAGAGGGCCAGATTTAGTGAGGTGAAAATGTGTGGGGGCCAACCACTAACCAAGGTTAGTGTAGGCGTGGTCTGTTTGGGTCCCGCACAGCACACGCCCACCAGGGTGACATGAAGGTTTCCCTGTACACGGAGTCCTGTGTCAGTGCTGGCTCTGTGCAGAGCATGTTCTTGGAATCAGAGTGGGCATGGTCTGTGCGGGTCCCGCACAGCACATGCTTACTATAATGACATAGGGGATTCCCTGTGCACACATGGGGACTCCCGTCCTGCAGAAAATGCCCGCCTAGTAGTGGGCCGATGATTGCAAGGCAGTTAATCAACTCGAATGAAATATAAAATAGCTTTTTTGTACGCGTGTTTTTTATACTGTGGTCAACAGTGCTAGCGGGCTGCATATTATTGATTTTATGACAGAGGCTGTGGGCTGTGGAAATATGAACACTCAGGCCAGACTTGCCTGCCTTACACATTAGTCTTTGGTCTCCTGTCCTGGTCTAATACCAGGTTAAGCATTTGTGTACAGATCCCTGGGATCAGTAGTTAAAATTACCTAGTGGTAGCTGTATAAATCCAATATACTGATATGATTTACAGCGAGGGAAAGAAGTATTTGATCCCCTGATGATTTTGTACGTTTGCCCTCTGACAAAAAAATGACCAGTCTATAATTGTAATGGTAGGTTTATTGTAGCTGTGAGAAACAGAATTACAACAAAAGAACCCTCAAAAACCCAGTGCTCAAAAGTCAGAGCTTGATGTGCATTGTAATGAGTGAAATAAGTATTTGATCCCTTATCAACCAAGCAAGATTTCAGGCTCCCAGGTGTCTTCACTGTATGCAGGTAATGATCTGAGATTAGGAGCATGGGAATGGGAATGCTCCTAATCCAAGCTTGGTAATGTACCTGTATAAAAGATACCTGTCCAAAGAAGCAATCAATCAATCTATCATATTCCCAACTAGCCACCATGGCCAAGACCAAAGAGCTGTCCAAGGATGTCAGGGACAAGATTGTAGACCTACACAAGGCTACACTGGGCTACAAGACTATCGCCAAGCAGCTTGGTGAGGAGGTGACAAAAGTTGGTGCGATAATTTGCAAATGGAAGAAACACAAAATAAATGTCAATCTCTCTGGTCTGGGACTACATGCAAGATCTTCACTCGTAGAGTTGCAATGATCATTAGAACGGTGACCAAGCTACTCAGAACTAGATAGGGGGAACTTGTCAATGATCTCAGGGCAGCTGGGACCATAGTCACCAAGAAAACAATTGGTAACACACTGCGCCGTGAAAGCCTGAAATCTTGCAGAGCCCGCAAAGGTCCCCCTGCTCAAGACAGCACATGTACAGGCCCACACCATAAGGTGAACACATTATGCTTTGGGGTGTTTTTCTGCTAAGGGGACAGGGCACCTTCACCGCGGTGAAGGGACAATGGACAGGTCCATGTACAGTCAAATCTTGGGTGAACACCTCCTTCCCTCAGTCAGGGCATTGAAAATGGGTTGTGGATGGGTATTCTAGCATGACAATGACCCAAAACACACGGCCAAGGCAACAAAGGCGTGGCTCAAGAAGAAGCCCATGAAGGTCCTAGAGTGGCCAAGCCAGTCTCCAGACCTTAATTCCATAGAAAATCTGTGGAGGGAGTTGAAGGTTCGAGTTGTCAAACATCAGCCTCAAAACCTTACTGACTTGGAGAGGATCTGCAAAGTGGAGTGGGACAAAATCCTTCCTGAGATTTGTGCAAACCTGGTGCCCAACTACAAGAAACGGCTGACCTCTGTGATTGCCAACAAGGGGTTTGCCACCAAGTACTAAGTCATCTTTGACGAAGGGATCAAATACTTATTTCACTAATTACAATGCACATCAAGCTCTGTTTTTTGAGCACTGGGTTTTTGAGGGTTCTTTTGTTGTTATTCTGTCTCTCACACCTACAATAAACCTACCACTACAATTATAGACTGGTCATTTCTTTGTCAGAGGGCAAACATACAAAATCAGCAGGGGATCAAATACTTCTTTCCCTCACTGTACCCTCACATATTCACAAGCTAAAAAGTAATATTGTGTTTGGTATAGATATAGAATGCTGCATAAAGCTTGTTCTTTTTCTCATCCCCTGCAGCTGTCTCATCTTTCTTTCTCTTATGTTGCTAGGTACTGGATGACCCCAGTGAGGACCATCTGTACATGGGTAATGAAACTTTTCTTTTACTTTGCCTGTAATGCAGCCTTTGCATTAAAATATAGAATTCTGTTTTCTACAGAACACATGGACATGACATGTCTGATCCACTTCTGGTGGTTTCATAAGTACCTAAATTTAGGCACAAGTAAAGTAAAACTAAAAAACTTTTTCACAATGATGCATATCATGGCAACTAGTAATATTAAATAATTCAATGACTAGAGCAACCCAGGTCATAGAGAATCACTCCAGTCTGTTTATATTGATTACACAGGTAATTTATGAAGCCAGCACAGTGTATATATGTAGTCTTGGAATATGTAGGGTCAGTGAAATTGAGCACTGTTATTTATCCTGCTTATCAAGCCTGTTAGTAGAAGATGTTTTCAACGTTTCTCCAGTATTGCATTTTAATGATGGCACTCAGTTCCTTTATAAACCAATGACAGGAGAGCAGATGTGACAATAATTGGAACATGACTGCACATAGCAATTTACTATTAAGGACATGGTGAGAGCCACTGGAACCTATCTATAAGAACCAAGCACTACTCGTCTACAAACTTGTCAAATGACCTTACAAAGTTTCCAATTTTAACCCCTTGCTACAGTGAAAATACCTTGACCGATAAAATGACACACTGATTTAGTTCTACTCGGTTTTGGGAAAACTAATCATATAAATACAGCTTGTTTATGAAAGTCTAAACCTGTCAGACATGGGAATTAGTTGAATATTCTGCTTGTTGCGTCATTGATATGCAAAAACCTGCATGAAAAGGCCTTTAAATGGCAAACATGGGAAGGAAGGAAGCAATGACTTTCTTTATAACGTAAATTATATTTAACTGAATTTTATTATCAGCCAAAACACACCCAAAACCCACTACATTTTAAACACATAATAATACAAAAAGGCATGAATCTGTAACAGCTACAAATCTCTGAATAAAATCTTAAAAGGAAAGGGAAATGTTACATACAGAAACCAAAACTTAGATGTTAGTAATTAGGCTTGCTTGTATGTGATGTACGGTTATCCTAATGGCAAAATATTATCAAGCCTCTATTTTACCAAACTTGAGATATTCATATTTAGTATATAATGAAAAAGCACATAACCAGAAGAAACCTCGGGAGAAAACTACTTGTTAAAATATATCTCTAGTCAAAACATGAATACAGTGAATAACAAATGCTAAACAGGAAAAAAGCTGTAGTTTTCTCTACCTACACAGCAGATTTTAGCATTAGAGTTTGACTAAGAAATTGGCCAAAATCAGTCAATCCTCAGAACAATGTTCTCTGCTGGCAGGAGCACTATTGGGTTTTTGTATCTCTAGCTTACAAACAGTACTAATATCCCATGAGCTATAGTTCAAAAAAAGTGTATTCAGGGGTTCCCAGAGATGTTTCCTCACTGGTAAAATGAGGATAAAGTTGTGTTTAATAAAGCAATAATATATTAAATCAGCTGTTGTTAGGTTTTTGCAATTTGTGCTTATTTATTATTATTATTATTATTATGCTTATTCATATTTATGCTTATTTATTAGATATCATCCTTCTTTACTAAAAATATTATTAATTAGTGTTTCTGTTTTTGCTTTTCAGTGTTTGAACTAGTGAAACGAGGGTAAGTACAGATAGTAAAATTTCACAGTTAAATGTTATTATTTGAGTTAATAAACTATTTTATATTGCCATAAATTGTTAATTACCATAATGTCATAAACAAAACATTCCCAGTAAATCATGGTTTAGCACTGGTTTATCTGACTAAAACATGAGACGGACCACTCCGATAATACGATGTCACTGGGATAAGTACAATTAATGTTAGGCTATTAAAGTCTGCAAATGTTTTCAATTGCTGCAATGAGACTAATAACTAATCATGTAAAAAGCAGACGGGTGCTCCACTTTCTGGTTAAAAAAAAATCCCAAATATGAATATTAAATATTTATAAATGTTCCTAGTTTTCCTGAAAAAAAAAATCAGTTGTTCGACCTGATTGCTAAGATATGGGCTCTGAAGTATACATTGAGCACTCACAGTAAGCATGACTGTGAGTGCTCAATGTATACTTCAGATACATGACTGTATGTATTTTCATGACTGTGGGCTTCGACCAGTGCGAATAGAAGGTACTGAGGAATATGTTAATACAGTAAGTAAATGTATAGTGTATATGTGTACAGTAATGTATGAACAGGAACAGATCACATTTTTTTGTGATTTGCCATGTATCTAAGTATCATTTATTGTTTTACGGGCATTACGGGCTGGAAAGGAGCAAAGCAGAGGACTTCTGTTTGCCTCTAGGTGGGTTTATCAGACAGGAAATCAGTTCTGAAGAGATTTATATAGTTGGTGTTACCTGTATTACTTTATTGTAGGTCAGTTTGTGTTGTAACACTGTTGTCCAGTAGTTTATTAGTCTGGTCTACAAGTGGTATGTATGAATATGGTGAATACATAATGGGCATACCTGTATTATTCACTTGTTTCCCTTGGAAATATCTTTTGCATACCACATATTTTGTAAACTAACAAAACTGTCTTTTGTGCATATTGAAGTGCGTATGCAAAAATACTCTTCCAGACTATGAAATAATTATTTCCTGTTTTCATTGTGTATTGGGTGGCACTGCATAGTGCATAGAAATCTTCTCTAAACATGCTTACCATGAATGTTAGAGGTTAAATTCTTTCTCAGCCTACAGTGTTGTGAGACAAAATCCCCCAAAATAATACTATTGTTATATAAAACCATTGTTTTCATGTATTTTTCAAACCTGATTTTTATAGAACAGAACAATCAGGCCTATTGGGAAATGTCATAGCATTCCTGACATATAATATGTACCAGCTATGACTTAGATGTAAGCACTTTGGGCTAGGCCATACATAAATGTATTTTTTATTGAAACTCTAGCCCTGATTCACAGAAATGCTCAGAGATATTTTCCTGACAGCGATTCTGGATAATACCAGAATTACCAGATTGCCAGTCTGGGCCCAGCAACCCTCTAATAGGGCTCCTGTTTGGGGCCGGTTAGGAAATCTGGGGATTAATAAACCTCTTTAAGTGCTCCTAGGTTTCGCATGTCATTTTTAGAATAAGAAGATGAGGATGCGTGCAGATCACCAGAGATTTTCCACTTATAAAACTATTATGTGGATTGCAGCCATAAAACAGAAGAGCTGCATTCAGTGTTGTGAGCTATGTGGTGAATGTGCTGCATCCTTCACTTGCACCCATTACAGCTGTCACCAGGTCCGTCTGTTTAGTTAGTGGTGACTGTTACCATGACAACAGCACAGATAGCGGGAATAGAAAAGCTTCCTTTAACCTTTGCAGTGCCGCATTGTGCTTTATTGGTGTTTGTGTATATTACGCTAAGAAGAACAGCTGCTTCCATTAAACTGAATTACTTGTATTGAAACTCTGATGAGTACCTTTCTTTATAAGTAGCATAACTTACTGTACCAAAATACCATGGTTTAATAGCCATATAAATCCAATTTTAGTTTTATCAAGACTTTTCAGGTGCCCACCAATGAATATAACAGCAATTAAAATATTAAAATACTGATTTATTTTGTGATTCTTTAAAAACAAACAAATACAAAAAAAGTATACCAGTACATATCCAATATTGTTTACTATATCACATATACAGCACTAAATATTTCTATTTCCAATACCAAATATTTAATATATAATATTTAGCATTGGAAATAGAAATATTTAGCACTGTATATGTGATGTGTACAATATTGGATATGTACTAATACAAGTTTTTCATATTTGTTTGTTTTTAAAGAATCACAAAATAAATCAGTATTTTAATAATTTAATATTTTAATGCTGTGATATTCATTGGTGGGCACCTGAAAAGTCCTGACAAAACTAAAATTGGATTAAAATGTATATGCAAAGGATGTGGTGCCAATTAATAATACTCCCTTACTAATTTAATTGCATGGTTTTATAGCCACCCAACATCTGATCCGGTCAGATAGGAAGTGGGGATTTTTGGATTTCAAATTGATTAAAAAATGGGGTACATTTTTACTATGGAATGGGTTATTGTTTTGTTTCAATATATTTTGGACAGACAGGCAGCTATAATCATACTTCTTCATGCATACTGGCAGCTGGGTAAATCAGACCTTGGCCTAGCTCATTGTTCACTCTTCACTAGGAAGTGCAACTAATATGTATTTACAACTTGGAAGACACACAGTCTATTGAAGGGCCTAGAAAAAGTTCTAACAGCAGAAAAGGCTATGAGAAAGAAGTGGGGTACATTCACATCTTTCTCAATAAAGGTGCCGTGCTTTGGTCTCACTTGTTCTCCTGGCATGTAGCCTGCAAAAAATACCGTGTGTTCTGTACATTCCAGGATAATAGTTGCTTGTGGTTTTGTTTCAGGCCAGTGATGGATGTACCGACTACAAAGCCACTAACAGAAGATCAGGCCAGGTTCTACTTTCAGGACCTGATCAAAGGAATTGAGTACTGTGAGTTTGTTTGCTTTTTTTGTTAGTCTAAATAATTCTATTTCTTTTTCCTAGCTTTTTCATGTTCTTTCCAGTGAGTGTATGTACCATGAACAGACTTGTAATATATTGCAGCCTCGAAGTCCTTACATGTGGTGGTTTATTAATGTTCCTTTTTCAGTTTAATTTTCATTTATCACCTGATGATCCTGCCAGTAACACATATAATGTTTTACACTGACAACATTTAATCTCCGTAATGTAAAAATTAAAATACCCTGCTGTCATTCTAGGACAGGAAGTATGATTTGATACGGACAGGGAGGAGTTTTGTAGTACTAACACACAACTTAACAGCATTGTTTAAGGCGATACTGCAGTGCTAGGACACAGAAAAGCTCTTGGTTTTTGGCGACAGAAAGTATAGGTAACATATCAAACGTACAAAACAATTACAATGGTAACTTTACATAATGGTATTTTACATAAACTGTAGCTACTGCAGATTTATGTTGATCTCTAATACCAGAGCAGATGAAATGCTGAGACAGAAAGTTCACACAGAAAGGGGCTGTGATCTGCTAGGGAAATTGTAATAATACAAACTCCCATACTGCTCCTAATATTTTAGTACTTTACAGTGCCAAGATGACCTCAGCATTTTAATACTGCTGACAAAGAATTTATCTTCTATCACGTCTTTGAAGTGCATGTAATGTCATTTGTTTCTTGTTAATTAGTTTTATATATAATAAGGAAGGTTTAGATCCACTGACATTTTTTGTTGTTGTTGCCTGAGTGTTAATTTCTCCAACAAGTGCTTTTATTTCATATTGTTGTTGGCATGATCCATTCCTTAACACTGTAATGTCTTAACAGTGCATTATCAGAAAATTATACATCGTGATATCAAGCCATCCAATCTTTTAGTGGGGGAAGATGGACACATCAAGATTGCAGACTTTGGAGTTAGCAATCAGTTTGAGGGAACAGATGCGTTTTTATCTAACACGGTGGGAACACCGGCCTTCATGGCTCCAGAGACCCTGTCAGAGACGCGAAAAATATTTTCTGGAAAGGTAAACCTTTTGACAATATAAATTTTAAATAATATAAAATGAAAAAAGGGGCAAATCATTCTGGTGATAGTTATGTTGATTGAATTAAAATGCAACTAAAATGGTGTAGTAATGTTATCAGTCATACAGGAAAATATCAATTTAAACGTGAACCTGTGCTTTTACCTATGCAGAGAAAATGAACTGGTTCATTTTTGCCCTGACTCATATATCTTCCATACATATCTATTCATCCATCTGGAGTAATGCCCAGAGTGTTTAATCACTCCCCTCACATTTGGCAGCTCTCAGGCTAAGCGAATGACCATTCATACGTGATAAACATTGGTCTAAACAGAGTAATTAGCACTGTTTTTTCCAGCAGATAAACAGTGGGATAGGGAAGTGAAGGTAAGTATAAATAGTTGGAAATAGAGGGAGTTAATAAACATGTATCTATGGGAAAAGCTCAGGTTTAAAGAATGAACAAAAATACAATATATTGCAGCTTACTAGTCTTTTAATTTGGTGGCTACATTATTTTCCTTTTCAGGGTTTTCAGGTAATTGCATGTTTATTCAAGGAGGTAATTATGTAGGAGTAAAACTTGCATTATTTTTTGCTTCTGCAGCAGGCGGTTCTCATCTCCACTACAGGGTGGATGGAGCCTCAGTGCCATCCAGTACACTGAAATGATCATACAGTAGATTTACATTGAAAGAGAAAATGTAGTCAGGCCAGTAGGCTTAAAATGAGAAGGGGAGAGAGAGAGGAGGTTATCATCTTTTTTATTATCCTATAAGGAAAACAAGCAAATAACCCTTGCTTTGTGCATGGGGACCAAATTATTATTATTAATAATAAACAATACTTATATAGCGCCAACATATTGCACAGCGCTGTACATTAAATAGGTGGTTGAAGTAGTTGCAAATGACAGACAGATACAGACAGTGACACAGGAAGAGGAGAGGACCCTGCCCCAAAGAACTTACAATCTAAGAGACCAAAGGATGCCCCCAAATATTTTACCTGGAATACAGCTTTAAAACGAAAAAAGTAACAGTTGTTTTACCAGTGTTTTATTACTTGTAGTGTTTTTTAATCCTTTAATTTTACCACGTAAATATTTCATTTCTTAACATTAATATATTACAGGATTGAAACCTGTTTTTGTATAGTCCTAAAACTAGTTAAACCTTGTTTCTCCCATATCTTTACATCTCACCACCAAAATGGCTTCATACTCCTCTCTTACCAGAAATCTCATAGAATCCCATAGTTACCATGTGTCAGAAGCTAGTGGTATTTTAGGTGTGAAAAATAGCACTTATATACAAAATTTTGCAAAGATCTATAACTGACCCTGGAAAAAAATTGTAGTGGATGGAAAAACTCAAAAACAATTAAATGTCTTATCAATATAATGTAGGACGTATGCTTTAAGATGTTCCGTGTTTCATATCTCATATTGACCTTGCACTGCTACTTCTTTATTTAATATTTGCGGATAACTCACATGTATGCTTTGAGTAGGAGGTGTGGGGAAGTTTCCATGGATACAGAATCTTGTGATACAGTGTACTGTGCATGGCAGGTGTGTATTGTTAGCACATTCACACTTTAATTTTGTTACCTTTTATTTTATTTTTTTGCAGGCTTTGGATGTGTGGGCAATGGGAGTCACCCTGTACTGTTTTGTTTTCGGCCAGGTATGTTTGTTCATAAAGAGCTATCTGTGTCCTAATCAGACATCTTTAATTGCATTTTCTATTATTTATTTTTAGAACACTAAAAATATCTTTAGTAAGTTAATGACTGACTATTAAGATGCCCTAACTATTAACCTTATTTTAGCTTGGGTCCATTTGTGGAGTAATGGGTAGACTTTAAAAGAACTAAAAAATACAGGACTAGTTCACACAAGCAATACTGAGGTTGTAAATGGGTTCGGAGGGTACAATACAAAGCTGGGATTTCACCATACTTTGAAACCTGGTGGAATTGCCTGTTGCAGTCAGTATTTGTGTGAAGCTGTAGGGAAAGAACTGGCCGAACCGAGTTGGACGTTACCTCTGTGTGGAGAAAAACTAATTGTATTATTTCTGCTGGATTCCAAACTCTAACACCATTAGATGGCAGCCAGATCTAGAAGAGTTTCAAAAACCCTGTGGTATGACTTCAATCACACATGTTTGTTTATGTACTGAACAGATGGAAACTTATGTACTGGCATCAAACAGAGATTATCTGGGAAAATCCATATCTGGCTAATGCCTCCCTTCCCCCATTCCTTTCTGCAATACAAAATTCAAAGCAGAACTTTAGATCTGCATATGTTCATTCCATACATCAGTATATTATCAAATGGGAAAATTTATTTGGTAGGAAGATACCCTTTGGTTTATGAAAGGTGATCTTGAGATCGGCTCACTAGCAGTTGATGTATATTTATATCTAGAGGAGGTAGCCACCTTGCTTCTCTATGTATCTTATCTGTTGTTTGTTTAGTAGTTTTAGGTTACCTATTGTTCTTTTTTTAATGCAAAAATATTATTAAATATATTTTAACGAGAAATACACAATACAATATGTGGTAAAAGTAATAAATCCAATGATAAAACATATCGGACTATAAAATATCATGTATTTTACCTTTAGGTAACTTGAATGGTAACTGGAGTTTAAAAAGACATCACATGCTTAAATTCATGTCAAATCATTTGCATCTATTTGTAAATCACACATGGGCTACATGTTATACTGCTTAGTTTTTACTGACATCTTAATATTTCAGTGTCCATTTATGGATGAGAGGATTTTAGCACTTCACAGCAAGATAAAGAATCAGCCACTGGAGTTTCCAGACCAGTAAGTCACCAAAGAGTAAAAAAATTATAAGTTATACAAAGGATAAAAAGGATCAGATTGGTTGTTACAGGCAAAAAGATTAATTTCCACCAGCCTTTGTTACATAAGCCAGGATTATTGTACAGAAAAATTAAAACAGCAGCTTTTAATATCTTCTATTAACAGGCCAGAAATATCAGAGGACCTAAGGGATCTAATTATGAAGATGCTGGATAAAAACCCAGAGTCTAGGCTTACTGTACCTGATATAAAGGTAAGCTAAATGTTTTTCTGCATTTCCTAATTAAATGGGGGTTATTGAACATACATGTAAACCCATAGGACATCTATAGCCTGGAGAATATTACACTGAAAGTTCACACAAGTGTGCATATGAGCATGCCCATCCCTAATAATAATAACATCCCTAATAATTGTAATAATAATAATAACATCCCTAATAATACTTACCTAGTGCATGTTTTTTTAAGTACTACAAAAATGAAATGGAAAGGAAAGGTTTACATCGTAATCATACTTTTTTTTTGTATGTATATGTGACAAAAACAATTTAAAGCCTTATAGCTTTAGCTAAACAAATATGATATTAATGCAGTGTTTAACCACCTCATATTTTGTTACTTGAAGCTGCACCTGTGGGTCACTAAGCATGGAGCAGAGCCTCTACCAAGTGAAGATGACAATTGCACTCTGATAGAAGTCACTGAAGAAGAAGTGGAGAACTCAGTGAAGCACATCCCCAGCTTGGCTACAGTGGTATGTCTATAGACTGCTTTGTGCCATTACTGTTTGCATTGTCTTCCATTCTTTAGTAACTAGACTACACTGCACAGCATATTTGCTGTACAATTCATATCACATTGCAGGGATTAATAAATCACCAATAGAGAAAAATGTGGAGTTGTTGCCCATTGTGACCAATGAACCTCCTGGTTTTATTTGCAAAAAGAAAAAATGTTGTGCCATTGTTCACTATTCTCTGGATTACTCTAGGACTCATTTGCACATTCATATGTATACTCCTTGTGGATTAAGATTTCCCTACTACTTCCCTACCAAAAAGTTTCTTGAAATTTGAGCTACAATAGCTAACAACCCACTAATCCTCACATTACCAAAGGCCATTTTGGCAAATGTTATGTTGTTGTTTATGATGCTATCACTTGTTCGACAGTTCTAACAAACCAGTGATGATAGTATAGGGATGGCCACTTTCCCTGTATTACTGAACCTAATAAAACTCCCAAGTCTCCTATGAGTAGCTGAGTAATCTTTCACAGGAATATAATTTTTCTCCAATATTCTAATATCACTTTTATGTCTCTTCGAATACTGATTTATTTGTAGCAGCAACAATACCAGCTTTGTTCACTTTTCCCTCTCTCTATTCCTTAATGATAGAAAAAAAAGAACACCTAAGGAGCATGCACAGTATTGGAGTCTAGACAAAGCACACACAAACAGCAAACACAGAACAAGCTCAGCACCATTTTTTTTACAATTCAAATATAACATGCAATTTCGGCAATGGTTTCAGGCTTGTGGCCTTACCCACATGACATAGTGAAAAAATCATGTCCTCCATGCCTTCTATAAATATTGGCCACTGAATCTTAAACTCTTAGATGAAAGTAAGCATGTTGGGTTTATCATTTGAACATAGTAAAGGCTAACACGATTGTATTATTCTTTAATGTGTCTGAAACCTTTTAACATGTAGGCTGAATGTGTATATATATTTCATATAGTATATATAATATATTCCTTTTTTAATTTTGTGTCCTGCTGAAAAAAAATGCTGCACTGTTAATTACCTTCTTTGATGACATTTGCAGGAAATTTTTACTGAAGTGTTGATAGGTAACTGTAAAGGTCAATATGAAATGCACTTATTATTTCTGAGCGTGTCATAGCTGTGTAATATAAAGTGTCCTTCTGTTGCTTCTTATTCTACCTCATCACGTGGGAAGCTTTCTTTGGTTATACAAGTGAGTAATTACACGTTAAGGTTGGCCCTGGCTAGAATGCAGACTAGGTCATAAGTAGGTAGATGAGATTTCCGGCTTGACTTCAGACCTTGAACATTCATTAATTTTCAGGAGTGTCATATGCCTTGACTGTGCTGTGGTAAATTCCTTTAAATCTCACATGACTTTAAGACTCAGTAGAGATGTCATGGTTGGAGGATAGAACCAAAGTGCACAATGAGGGACACAGACATCAACCATTCCAGGAAACGTTTGATGCAGAAGAGTTACTTGAATGGAAGGGAAGTAGTAAGCAAGGGCCAATGAAAATGTTAAGTATACAGTACAATTTCTTTCTTTTAGGGAATTGTGTTGGCCGAATACTTGGGGAAATGACAGTCCTTTTAAACTAATTTAAATTATAAGTAAACCTTATCACTAAAATCTCACATTATCTTTACCTATTGATGTAATTTCAAGTTCATTTGAATTTTTTTAAAGCTTCAGTTCCATTAAAATAGTACCATGTTATCTTTCAATGAAGAATTGTATTCAGTAACTTCCACTTATAAGGTTTCTCTTCCTCCTTGTTGCTTTTCTGCCTTCCCACCTTGTCACAAGCAGTTGGGAGATATATTACACAGTGCTTAAGCGTCTAAATGTAAATTTTACATTTAAACATACATTGTAGTAGCCCATTAATGTCAGTGGCTGCTAATCCACAAAATATTTGGACCTGCACCACTTTTTCTTACACATTGAACCACAGTGCATAGGAGTATATTACTGAGTATTGCAGATCACTTCAATTCAGGTGTTTTGCTTTAATACATTGGGGCGTTGTTGAAAATAAATGGCATCACAAACAAAAGTACATTGTGGGAAGTGTAATCACAGCACATAGGTGTGAATGAGTCTTTAAGGTTCAGATCTACTTTATTATTAGATTATTGATAACCATTTATTGAACTGTGTATGTGTAATAAGATCCTGTACTTCATCATAGGCAGGCCACTATAGCAGCATTGTGTTTGTACAAAAGTAAGTATGTTTGTACATGTAGTATGTGGCATAATACCTGGCTTGACATGCTAATAGATTTGAAATTGATAAGACATGATATGTTTATTTAAACCTTTTGGAATGTTTATTATGTCCTCAGATATTGGTAAAAACGATGCTGCGGAAGCGATCTTTTGGAAATCCATTTGAAGGAGGCAAAAAAGAAGAAAGATCCTTGTCCTCCCCTGGAAATCTACAAACGTAAGTGCACCATCATTGTGTCCATTTTTTTTACATGTTGTTTCTAGTTCTACAGTAGCAGAGGCTGTAGGCAACCCATGTTGTAGCACCCTAACTTACACCCTTCTGCTGGGATAACTTCCTCTGCACAAAACATTTACTTGTTTTCTTGGTTCTAACCCTACTTAAAAAAAGCTTATACAGTTTATATAAAATTGTAATATTAGTTATTTGTACCTAATAGAAAAAAATGTGTATAAAACCTATGGTTACTAGGATATGGGCTACTGGTAAATCCAGCCCTGCATAAGCAGAACAAGATTGCGGCCAGTAAAGCTGCAGTTTTTGACTCACATAAACTTAACAGGTCAGGGGCTCAAAAAGTAGTGAAACATGAGGATGGTGGCTCTGGAACATGCACCTTTTGAAAGGAAGTCAGCAACGTTACAGTTGTATTTATTGGTTACTAACTGAAACAACACTCAAGCCCTGATACATGTTACAACCAATTTCTCATGTACTCCTGCAGGAACTTGGCAACAGCCTGGTATCACTTACTGCTTTTCCCACGCTTCAATAGATATCTTTGCCCAGCCATGGCATTTGTTGTTAGAATTAGCTGAAGAAAAATGTACATCTACTAATTCCGCGTTGACAGTTACATTTTCAAACTTATGATTTACTATTACACAAGTCATTATTGATTTCAAATGATTTGCTCAGCAAATACTTCCCTTTACAACAGTGGTAATATTGGCAGTTTTGGATTTCCTAATATCTAAACATACCTTTGCTTTTTACAAACGTGACTTAAGTAGTAGTACTAGGCAGTCAAGTAGCATGAAAATGTACATTCACTGTCTTTATGGTACCACATTGGTACTGCCATAGAAATATACCTCAAAACAAATAATAAATAGACTAAATCTGAAAGGCCCAATAAAATTATAAAAAATAAAAGGGTATTGCTTGCATACCAATAGCTTATAGAGCACCCCTCCTATATACATGGAACTATAGTGTTGACTAGAGTGTAAGTTATAAGTTTATCTAGTGAGGTTGGGATAATTATATCCGTATTCTCCCCACAAACATTATTCATACATGTACTGGATAGAAATCTCAACAATTTGGTGTGAAATATCTGGATAGCATGGATCATCAGATTGGTGGATCCTAAACTGCACTCTCATCCGCCCATCACACTTATATGCATATAAATTATGCTGCTGGCTGGGTAACAAAAAACTGAAAATTATTGGTGACAAAGAGGGTCACATCTATTCCTGGTGTCACATGACACATTTAAAGGTTTTTATATTGGATGTATAGTAGGAAGTGTTGCTTATCGTGTGGATACTAAAAGAAACTGTAGAAGTGAAGGTGTATCCACACATAAAAGTACGTAAAATTCTTCTCTATACATGGAAGGTTAGAAACCCCAATACCTGCAATTTCAAAGATGAGTGCTTGTTTTAAGCTCATGTTCTGCTTCTTGAGAATATGTCATAATTCAGTGTCTACCCTCTGGTTCATGTTACTATGAACATACCATAAATTACAACCAGTGTATGAGTATCTAGCCCAAAACAAGGACAGTCAGAAATATTCACAAAGTACTGGGCCATGTGGTAGCCAATAAGCTCATTTATAGAATGAGATCAGCAATAGCAACCTGCATTTCCTTTATGGCTGATGTACTTTGTACTTTGGCCTTCATTTATTGGACCCATTTATTACATCAGTAATAAGAAATTGGTACATGGAACATGTGTACATTATTTTTAATGGTGGGGACTGTACATTACTTATGAACCATTGTCAATTTTAATAGAGTGCTCAGATTTATTTCTTTTTTAATTCTAGAAAAAACAAATCAGGGAAATTATCAGCAAAAGGTAACCTGAGAAAAGCTTCAGAAGCAGTCTGTCTGCCCGCCTGATAGCATGTGCTCCTAACCAAACACAGCTTTGCATGATGTTCTCACACAGGACAGATAACGCCTGTCTATAGATAGTCATGTGACATGTAATGCTTCAGATAATTTGTGATCATGTACAACTAAAGCCCATGGGATACATTAGTGATGCCAAGCAGAGGGCTCCTGTGTCTAAAAGAAGATATTTGAACATAGGATAGACAGAGGTGTAAGGCTTTCAGATGTGCAATAAACTACAGTGATTTACTCCACTCCCATTGTACAAAGTAGGAGCAGATGGGAACTATTTTGTGCATGTGGTTGAGGTGGGGTTGCAGCACAGTTTCTGGCGGTTACATATTCTAGCCACGATTGTTTTTCCTCCTTTGGAGGGAGAAGGGCACCACAAACGCAAAAGCAACATTTTAGTTTGCCACTTGTGGGTGCAAAGCAGCAATTTCCTGAGCACCTGGGAGCGGTAAAACACATATATAAAGAAGGCCTAAGGAAAGTAAAAGGATGTCTTGTAATTGGTGTCAACCTTAAGGATCTTCTTCACTGTTCCAAAGATAATGCTGCATTTTATTTTCCTAAATGCCACTGAAGAACTAGATTGGTGTACTTTTCTGCCAGCTGTAAATGTAAAAGGAAATGCTACTTCTATGAGAATGGCCTATGGGGTCAATTCAGAACATTTGTTTCAGGTCCATGAATTATTCATAAACATGCAGGAGTAGGCCTTTAATTCACCTCATACATTTTACCACCTGGGAATTTAAGATTACTTTGTTTATATGCATACAGGAAAAGCGCTGTTTAAAAATAGAATCATGGAACCTGACAACAAACACTGATTGACCACATATTACTTACACCAGGCCAAGGTTTGACAACAGATTGAATGTCATCCAAGCTGACGCTAATATTACACTGAGAATGTCATGAACCTGAGTGATGTATTGGTTTAGGCTTTACATTGAGTACTGTTCTTGCAGTGGGAAATGTGAAAATCTTGTTTTGGGCAGAACTGATTTAATATTCTAATATTTCCTTCAAGTCAGGTCCAGGCTGGTAGTGTAAACAATTTGAAGTTTGCCAAAAGATTTGGTACACCTAAATGTATTTGATTACTGGTGTGCATTCTCCTGGATTGATCAGCCCTGTTTTAATATATTTTAATATCGCATCTTCTTTGTCTAGGCACAAAAACATTTTGTTGTGTAATCAGATTTGAAATGTTTCTGTTTTCATTAAAGAAGTCCTTAAATACAAAAGCAATTTAAAGGCAAAAAAGAATGAACTCAAAGAATCAATCAAAGGCAGCATAGAGACAAGTCAAATCAAACTATTTTCCCCGGAAAAACATGCAAGCTGAAAATGTTAGTTATTTTGTTGTCATGCCTACCCAGTGCCTTTAAAACTGAAATCCGGGGGAACTGAAAAACTATCTGTTTAATGGGGTTCCCCCAACATTAAAAGGGTTAAATAGTAAATGTTTTTATTCAGGGTACCATCAAAAGTACTTATAACTTATTGAGAGAGAGAGAGAGAGAGAGAGGGGCAATGGCTACAGGGTCAGCAATAGTAAATAAATGAATGTTTAACCCTTTTATTGCTCTACTGTATTCTGCATCCTATTTGCTCAGCTTTATTTTGAATAACTGTCCTCTTGGCTAAGAACTTATTGACATCAGTAGATAAACATTTATGTCACATTTTTAGAGGTAGCCTTCAGGTTTTTCTCAACTCAGTTTTCTTTGGAACTTTTTTCAGTCCAATGCCTATTCACATAACACCCATTTTTGCCAGAGAACCATACTTTGCTTATTTCTGCAATACATTATTATAAGTTAAAGATAGGGAATAAGAGCAAGTATACATTTATAGTCCTTTGTAGTTGTATTGGCTTTGCTTCTGGGTATAATGTTTTTTTACACTATACTTGGAATAAATGTTTAATTACTTACCCACTGGCTATGTGTAATATATTGTCTGAAATATCTTCTGATATATTCATTGCACTTATACAACTTGCTTCATAGTCTGCAACTAACTTGCTTGAAATGACTTTCAGTATCCGTTTTTCTCCCGTAGACTTCATCCAGAGTAAAGTTGTCATGGAATGCATGCATTTTATGTTTCACTTTATATACTGTGATAAATCCTGCTACATAAAAGTTGCATTTTGTACTGTGAGCTTTCTAACTTTGCCTGTAATTGACAGGATACAAGGCAGCGATGAAAGCCTGAGGGAGAACGAGTTACAAGAAGTAGGGGAGGATGAAGTCCTTTCCTGAGAAAAATTTTAAAAAGGTGCTGTGGTTTGGAATTACCATCTAAGACGGACGTGTGTATGCTAACACGACATGTATAAAAAGCAATGTGCATGCTATGTGATGAAGAACACCTTATGTTGCTGCATGCGCTCATGACCTTAATGTCCTGCCTTGGGTCGATAACTTGTTAAACTTAGCTATGGGCTCTCTCTTCCAGATGACTGCTGGAGATTGATCCAGGGATAGTGCTTGTATTGTACATATTACAAGAAAAAAAATCAAGTGGCTTGCAGCATGTCTTAACGATGCCAAATATGACATACAGTGTACATATCTAAGTCAGGACATTTACACAGAAATACATCCAATATAAAATGTCCTGAAATGTATGACATTTCATTATACTTTATGCCCCATCACAAGGCGTTACTGAATGGTCCAAGCTTGTCAGCTGACCTTAAAAAAGCTTAACTTTAAGGATAGTTTAAACACAACCAAAGTATTTGGTGTGCCATGAAAAGTTACTCTTATCAGATTTGATGGATGGCACGTGTCAGATATCAACTGTCCACCTTCTTGGAATTTTACCAATAGTATTTTTATATGGATCTAGCAGCAGTGTGGTTGTGCACTGTAACATATTTAATAATACATAATCTGCTGTCTATACTAATAAGGTATCGGCTCATTCCTTGTCTACTTTGTATATAAATTTATTATAAATGTTTACACTGCTCAGAGTAATTGCAAAAGAAGCTAATATATGACTTCTAGGACATACATTAATACAGCCAACTATCTGCGGTACAAGCAGTTCTGTGACAAATCCAGATTACCCTCAGTGGATATTCAGTTGCCACTATTATCCCAGGGCTGGAGAATGGCTGGTTCATTTGTACATGAGCATGAGATGTTCCCAGTGTAGGAATAGAAGTGCCAAACATCCCAAAACTGTACTGGTGAGCAGATATCTCTTACATACTGAAATAATCTAAAAGTACTGCAAAAGCAAGTGCTAGTGTTTATTTTTAACCCTACACAAGCAAACTGACAGCTGGAGTCTGATTGGTTGCCATAAGCGGTGCCTAAAAGTTTTGTTTATCTAACAATTTAAATTCAGTGAGCAGACTGTAAATTTGTCATGTATTTCCTGATCAGGAATAAGATATTTCTTTAAATGATCCGGGAAATATAGAAGAACCCAGTTTAGGTTTCAGGTAACATTTAGATATGTATGTGAAGCAGGATTTTGTACATAGACACAAAATGCAGAAGTGGGATTTTGGCCACTTAAATGGGTGATATGTGCTGTCAGATATACATTGACTTCCACTACTCTCCAGTCTTCTGAAAAAAGCTTCTAGTGAGGCATATCCTCATCCTCAGGCTTCCCTGGTTCAAGCCATGTCATTGTGCTTTTTACACAGCAACAAATTGTACAGCGTCTTCCCTGTGAAGAGGATCCTACAGTGCTTGGTGCCTCCCATACAGAAGGGGAGTGAATGCACTACAATCACAAAAGGTCTTAGGCTTGTGTCTTCTGGCATGTGAAGGGTTATCCTACAGATGTGTAGGAGAATATTCTCTCTCTTTAGGGACATTTCATACTCAAGCTCTTGGAAGGCAGTGTTGGTACAGATATGATCAGCACAGAATTAAGAAATAAGTGGAACTAAGAGTGCAAAATCTGCTGTGGTGGTATATGCCTAACCAAAGTTTAGGAAAACTCTAGATCATACTATCCACAATTACATCTTCTCAGGACACTTCATGGTTAGCCATGTGAGCAGAAGCTTCATTTATAAAAATGACCAAAGGAAAATGGTTGGCATAGCAAGATTTATAACATACACAGTAAAAAAAAAAGGCAACAGGAGATGTGGTTGGTTGCTGTTTGCACCTCCATGTTTCCTGCCTGCCATTGTTATCATGTGATTCAAGTAACGTTCTAGTATTCATAGCATGATTTTATTGCATGGTTCTCTGCAGAGTGAACAAATCTGCATGCTTGTATTTAGGTAATTGCAATGTACAAGTTGTCAAAAACTCAGATATGATTTGTCAGATTTGCCTGTTTTTTGTTGATCAACTCACTCAACTCCATTGCCAGGGTTAGCGTTTTCTTTCTATATTTAGGAGTAAATTTTTCTCCAACCGAGCAGAGCTTTTGGTGTAGAACTTACAGATGAGTTAATATCACCTAAGACAACCCAACAGTAGTGTGCCCTGCCAGCCTGGAGTGGTTCATGTAATGTACTTACCTGTCAAACTCGCCTTCAGCTGGGGGCTCTATTACAAGTGATCACTCAGTTCTATTCGTATGTTTAAAAAGAATTAGAAGAACTGTGATATCATTTTATGTCCAATCTTAATGATACCAATATTGTCAAAAGATTCACAATTACACTTTGTTTCTATTCATATGTATGTTGTACATATTTTCCTTCACACACCCGCTATATTTGTGTTTCATTTCTCAGATAAATATATTTTTCAGCCTTCCACAAAATGGACACAGGCTATTACTAAATAATAAGGTGTATTCAGTGAATATTGCAGTCACCTATTGAAATCAGTACATTTTTGTAAATCTTTTTTTTCTGATTGGTTGTTTGATTGACTGAACTTTACACTACCATAGATGTTTGTACACATTTTTAACGTGATACTTATGATGTTTTTGTATGGTTTCATGTTTAGATAAAGCCAGTATCAGTAGTGATGCAGTAAGTTGTGTAAAAAAACCGACTTTTGCTGTATAAGCACATCTACCTCCAAGACATTTAAAATCTTTCAGTACTAGCACTGAGTTCTCATTCATTGTAGGTGAATAGCCCAAAAGGGAATATATTGCCAAAAACAATTTGTTAGAAGTTGACTTCCAAAGGTAGCTGAGGAATAACCATTTAAAGTGGTATAAAAAAATAATATGAAAATATGAGTAGTGTAGAACTGGGGGGGTCAAACTCTGGTCACAAGCCAAATCTGGCCCGCAAAGTCCTTTTTTGGCCCCCAAAGCAATCCTAAAAATGAATTGCAGCTGGCCCGCCGCTACTACGATTCCCGGAATCACTCACGTCTATTAACCAGCGGCCTCCCTGCCTATACGTGGCCCCGTATTGGACTGTTTTCTTGACTTAGGGAATTATAGTAGCGGTGCTATTTCAGTTTCAAGTTTGGCCCGCAACTTTATCTAAGTTTTTAATTTTGGCCCACTGTGTATATGAGTTTGACAGCCCTGGTGTAAATGGATGGATGGATATGTTTTTCCTTGTAACTAGTCAGAGATAAAAGGTTTTAATGTGTGTTAGAAGATGGTACAGCACAGAAAAATCAAGTTTTGTACATTTCATATGCAGTGTATTTTCATCCCACAGTTTATTTAACTGCCGTGGAATAATAAAGAGTAGAACGAGACTGACAGCCTTGAGGCTGCTGACATCACATCCAAGATGGTGGCACGTAGCAGCTTAGTTGGGGCATTTGGTTGTCTATACATGGGAGTTTTTTTAAAGGTAAATTACACATATAAAGTACATTAAATCCACATTTATGTTGAAATAATTGCTCTTGCAACATCATCTCGTAGAAAATTTTATGTAAAAGGGTATACTTCTTTAAACCTAATTTTTGTTAGGCAACATCATATGCAATGTTTCCCTGTTATCAGTGACAATAATCCTTCCTACATTTTCATGCATATTAGATAATATATTGCCTACAAACTGTTTTGGCAAATTACTAAATTAAAATTAGATATTTCTCTATAACATATACAAATATATCCTTTATCATTATTCTAACTGCTCTTTTATTGTCTGTCATTTAATTATGCATTTTTAGGAAATGAAAGATGTGGCATTACAGGGAGAATTATTCTTTCCATACTGCCTTGGTTAATTGGTTATCTTTACTATCACACTCACAAGTTCATGGTCATACATGGAGGCTGGAGAAGGAGATTTTGTTCACTTGTTGGCAATACACCTAGAGCCAGTGATGCGATTAACAGACCACTGTAACTATTCCATCAACCTATATATAATGGTGTCTATTATTTCTGCACAAATAAGGGCAATATTGTCTTTGCCAAAATCCAGATGTGGAGATCAGCCAACATGATTCTTTTATAACTGATCTGAACTGGCAGTCTTACTATTCAATGTTACTTAAGAAAAATTAAGTTGTTGCCAAAAGTAAACAGATCCCACGGTTGAGAATTATTAAGCTGAGTAAAATAGGGACCTAATGTCAGTTATTAATCATGTCCGGAATCAATGGATCCTGTGCATTTTCTTGTTCTTCACCTGGCTAGATCATCTCCCTTTCTTTTATTTCCTAGTACAGGTTACAGTAAAACAAAAACGTTTGCTATGGGACAGCACCACACATACACATTTGACATACTACTTCTTCCACTTCAGTCTTCAGTACTTCTGTCTTGGCAGAGGTCTCTGATGAGCTGGTATTACTAAATATGGAACTAGGCTTCCATCTCATGATTATTGTTAAAACATTCAAAGGTCAGAAACCTATCCACTTATGGAATGTCATGCAGTGTAGAAGAGTTGGGGGTCTCCCTGGTCAGAAGACCTGCCAATTAGTTGTTCCTCCTGTGCTAAACTACGATGCTGCTAAATGTGTTTGGCTTTTATCAGAGTAAAGCAATATTCATCCAACCATGAATCTTCTCTTTTTATGGTTGGTCAAAGAGGTTTCTGAGTGGGAAGACTTTTAGTGGTCCGGTAATATACATTGCCATCAGCATCATACATAGTATTGATTTCTGGGAATAAAGCTGCATTCCATATAACAGAAGAGACATAACAACTGAGTGCAAAAGATATATACATTTCAAGTGAAAGCCCCATAAAATAACAGGGCTCATTGATCATTAGCAGAATGCCATTAAATGTTAACATTTCACAAGTCATTTCGTACTGGCTGGTAATGAGCAGTACCATCCTTTAAGTATCTGGCCCAAACTGAGTGCAGAGCTAATCATGGCTTTACTATACAGAACCATTAACCCTTCCAGTGCCAGGGTCCTGCAAAACTTTGTATTTTTGCAGGAAAGAAATACATCAATGGCACATCATTTCTAGCCATTTACAGATTTTGTGATTTTCTAGATTAATAATTACAAAACATTTTGTACCAGGAAATTGCTCCTTTGACCTTGAGCACATATTACTCCTATTTACAGATAAGATTTTTGGTGTATTGTGCGTTTTTTGGCCAATAGCCAAAGATTATACTTATGACATCTGGAAAACCCTGCTTTTCTGGTTAATATATTTTACAAAAAAAAAAAAAAAAAACTTGGGGGAAAAAAAAGCATTAATAAAGGGATGAATAATATAAAAACCTTTCATATTAGTAAATATATTCTAGCTGTTGTATTGAAGTATGGTTATGACATTTGGAGATTTCAAAATATGTACTTTCATAAACATTTGTTATTGCATGGAAAAATAACCTGCAGAGATGTATTTAGGGTATAAAGCCCACCACTAGCTGCTAAAATATCTATTTACTTACATGTTTTCTATATGCTTTTTGTATGGGTTGCACCACTGTTTTCGGACTATGAGATATTGAATACGATTTTGCACCATGTGTTACATGCTGATGTGGTTGTAGGTGTCTACAGTTCAGTTGAAGCTGTATACATTTTTCAATATAATAGACTAGCTTTTTTATTGATTTAAATTTATGCTTGCATTATGCTTATCTTTTACTATGCATTTCATTTTACCAAGTTCCATGTTTAAATACTGTGTATTTATCACTATTAAAATAAAACAACCAAACTTTGTTTTGACTAGCAAGTTTTTTGTTGTTTTTTTATTTTTTTGCTCGGCTAGCAATGTTACTTTTGTATATTAGAACCATGGTGGCATTAATGTACAGGTAAAATCAAGCCTATTCATATAAATAACAGTTAATATGTCTGAGACATCCACAGGTTCTACGAAATCCTAAAACTCAATCTGCTCTATTAGATTAGTAACAAATAATTCCTAAAGCTCAGAATGCCTCTTTGTGCCTCACTACTGATTCATAGCCAAAATGAGCATCCTTAGTACGCAACAAGAAGGCACAGAAATGCAAAGGTAAGCCTGACCTTAACTTCAGGAAATAGACATCTGTTTATAAGGCAGGGAATCCTACATTCAGCAAACATTACCTGGCAGAGACTCTTTTAAGTGCAAGTTTTCAGTAGTAGTGATTGAGTTTCTACAAGAGCATGCGTGCTGAATGTCAGATTTCCTTCTTTATGAATAAACCCCTTATTATTTGTACAATAAGGAGCCCCGGGATTAGAAGCTTTTATTGTACTCCACAATGTATACAGCAGTACACACAGATAACTCTTCAGTGCTTTATTTATAAAATAGAATCAGACATTCCCTCATGAGAATCATCCAGATCCATGTGTTTCAATGGCAGAAATTGATTCCCACCATGTCAGAATGTTAGATTCCCTGTTTTATAAAGAAAGCCCAAGTGTGCACCAAGTACTTATGTGTTCCTCTCCTAAATTTCAATGGCTAGTGAACATTTTTGACTGAATATTAAGGATTATTATTATTATTATTAAGGGAATTAGATTTTAGACTTATCTGACAATAGATACAGAAAATTATTCAATTTTAGCCAATAAAAATTAATGCATTAAACACATCACTTCCATACTGAAGATGCCAATATTACCAACTTCTGACAACCCTTGTTAGAGCAATAAACACTAACAGTAATAATAAACATAGGATGCAACAAATCAACATAATTTGTTTTTATTACAAAAATATGTAAATCTTTAGCAGGAATACATACATAGTACATCAGCATTTGTGACTGGGCAGTTGAAAAGGCACATCGGGTATATGTTGAAAAGTTACAGTTCTAACAAAATATTTTAGTCTCCTTTGTCCAGTCCACTCACAACTCCTCGGACTTCAATGGCCGCCTGTGGTGGAAAATCACATGAGGTATCCATTTCACAAGACTTTATGATGTAAAGTACAGACCCTTGTCTAGATTTCCAAATCCCACAGGAATAGCTACATTCATTAAAAAAGGCACACATTTCTACTTTTTTGGCATTTTTTATATAACCAAAAGTATTTTATATTTATATTATGCAGTAAATTGGGCTCTGTAATATAGTAATTATTAATATAGCAAGTAGGAAGTAAAATTTCAAGTAAAAGAGACCTCCTTACTAGATTACACTCCTAGTCCATACAGCACAAAGAGAGGATGCCTCTCCTCTGGCTCGTAGCATACAATCATTGGCCTGCTTTCTCAAAGAATTCTGTCAAGAGTAAAAATCTGTAGTTGTACTCATAGGGGGATCTGTGTTTAGAAAGACCTGGAACAAGGCTTTAAAATGAAAGAATGTTGAGACCATTTTAAGACAAAAAAAACTATTTGTGTGTACATGTTTTGGAAGGGAACCATTCGCAGTCATGAAAATAAGTAAGTATACTCCATGAAAATTGTTAACTTGCACATATTTCAGCAGACGATGTTAGATCTTCATTCAAACAGTGCCTGCATACACATATAATAAACTAGACGAAATGGCACAAACATGGTGTATTGTCATCTAGCTAGGTGGAAGGATAAATACACTTTTACATTCCCCACAACTTCATATCTGTAAACAGATACTCAGGCGTTCTAGATTTGGCCCCAATTAACCTCCATAGGGGGCAACCTGCATACCTCAGATAACAAAAGTCTTCCTTGCAATTGGCATGCTTTATCATTGTGCTACGTAAATAAACGTTTTACAAATAGTGTAGAATTCAAAACCTTTCAAACTTAGCAAATTCATCCTAAAAACTCCAAAGACCCCTAAATGTAATTCCTGATCCTCAGGTTATTCATGCAACAGTGAATGTTAAACAGCACGTGCCTGCAATCAAAGAGATTACACCAAAAGCAAGAATACAGTTTTACATTGAATATATAATAAACGAGCAGCCTATGTGGAACAATGTGCTGTGGATGGGTGAATCAGTTGTAAAAAATATTCATTCAGTCCTGGAGGGCAGAGATGCAAAAGTCATTATTTCAAATACCAGGACAAGAGTATTTCTTTTTCACAGCAGTGTTACACCTATTGAGATTTTTGATGAGCAAAAACAAAATCGGTGTTTTTTTTTTTTTAAGCATATCGCCATTATCTGTAGGCACTGTTTGAATGAAGACCTAATGTTCTCCTATTCAGACATATTGACATCAACAATTTGCATGGTGTACTGGTTTCTTTCACATGACTGTGTATCACACACAGGTTTAGTAACATTAATACATATGCTTTGGTGTATAAGGAATATAACAATGAAAAATATGTAATGCTGGAGGATGATAGAAAATGAAATCTATCATTGCCCCCTAATAAATATTAGTGGGCCATCTTCTGCCATAATAAAGTTTTACTTATAGACCTTGCTGGTGTTCTCACTGCAATTGATATTAAGATGTCATTTTACCTAGTGATCTACAAAGACATTATGAGATCTGTAAACATTTGACTTTTCCTTCTTCCTTTAAAAAAACACTTTTTTCTGAGCTAATATTGAAGTATTACATTGACATGGCCCAGTGAACACATTATTCATTATTACAGGCCTGTCCCTGTGTACAACGAGTGGTGCATTAAATGGTCTACCACACACAAAATCAGAGGTGAATAGCCCTTTCCATACATTCATGTCTTCATTGTATTTGGGTACATTAACCTGGGCCAATTTTTACATACAGGTGCAGTACACCATTGCATTTAGTATGTATAAAATGCATCCAAATAAAACACTTGGGGCAATGAGAGGAAAACGTTTTTCTGACTCTAAGCAGATCCATTAATAGGAAGTAGTCAGTGTCAGGTCTATCTGAGTGTTTGAGTGAATTTACTGAAAGCTGAAGAGCAAATGCAGGCTACTAGTTAAGCAGACAGCGAGTCAGACTTGCCATTCCCACACATCTTCAAAACTGCACAGCCAGACATTGACACCATTGGACCCTTTCTTAGCTCTCCCGCAGGCTGTGTCAGCTGATCTGTGTGTTACAATTGTGATAATATTTCACAAACCAGCTAGCAAGGATAATGCAAGCAACAGCCAGGGAAAGCAGCAATGTCAACTGACTCTTGCAGGGTTGAATTGCAAGACTGGCTTAACAGCATTACAAATCGTTTAGCAGCTAAAATGATTCAGAGATCTGTATTTCAACTGTCTAGTCAGCTGTATAACTGTCTAATGGTGCAGAACATCTGTGTTACTAATATAAATAATATTACCTGGTATTTGTATTAGAAGCTGCCCTTACCCCTGAAAGTATAACTAGATTCAACAATGTAAGCATGCAGACCGCCCTCCCCTGTATAAGCTGTGTTGTATGTTATATTTCTGACACTTCTGTAAGTTTTTAGTTGTCAAAGTGTTATTTGTTGTACCGTTACTGGTTGATGCCCCAAAGTGTCTAAAGTTTTTCTTCTGGTAGAGGCTGACAAGGGCTGAATGATGCAGTAATTACAGAACAGTGACCCCAAAAGTCACTGGGTGACTACACCAGGACATTACTAAAATAGGTGTGTAGCTTAATTATACCAGAAAAATACCACTAGGGGGAACCCAACTCAGTTCTGCATGGCGGGTCCACTGCATCTGTCACTGAACCAGCCTGTACTCCTCTGGGCGGAGGGGATTTACTGCGGCATTTCCTGCCCCAATATACCCCACTGATCTTAAGGAACAAAGGAATATATGAAGGGAGGGTGAAGTTGTTTTTGTAGCATAGTAAAGGCGATAAGGTATGAAATAATAGCACTGCTGGATTCACTTTCTGCTACTTGCACAGGCCAAGACTTATGTACATTCAGCTTAGTAAATTCATGCAATCTTTTATGAAGCTCCTTTGATGAGTCTGTAAGATCAATATCTGGACTGAATTCTAGGGCATGGCTGCTTCCATCACATTCTTTTTACAAAATAGGTTTTGCCAATAACAAAGTGCTCTATTCTCCAAAAACAGATTCTAAAATGTGAATAGTGCAACTAAAATGTTAATTACAAAATGTGCCTTCAAAACCAACCATAAATCTCTTCCTTAACAGTACATTTATACAAATAAACAAGAATGATAAAATATGAAACACAATTTGGCCCTTTTTGAAAATCTCAGAGAATAGAATAACAATAATTAGATTATGTACACCCAGACTAATTCTAATCGCTGCCACCCAATAAAAACAAAGGTGACAACTAATTGGAATGTTTTGTACAGGACCTTCTAAACCAGAGGTCCAACTCATGAAGGAAATGCCCAGAATCCATCCAGTGGTCCAAAATGGGATCTATTCTTTTACTTTGTTTCAAGGGTCTGATCCATGAGATCCATGATTTCCCTGGAATAAAAATAGTGTCTGCTTACATATTATGAAACAAAAGTCAATAGCTAGCTCCTTAAGACTGAAAGTCAAACTCTAGGCAGATATAAAACACAATAACTGCAGCTCTGTAACCATTACATCACTTGATGTATTTGTGTAGTCCATGTATACAGCAGGGTTGAAGCATGAAAGGAAGAAGCAGCAGTACAAAGAGCAAGTCAGCTAATGTGCTGACAAGGTGCATGCCAATAGGAGAAAACAGAGACACAGAAACTGGCTCACCACTGGGTGCTTTGACTTTTTTTATCTTGAATTCTGACGAATTTATATCTAAATTCTATATGCGTGAACTGTTTTACCTGTTATTGACTTGAAATGATTTGTAACAGTGTTCAGTTAGTCTTGTGATTCTGTACCCCCAACATCAGCACAGCTATTTTTTCTCTACTACATTTTTACAATATAACTTTGTACAGTAACAGGCTGGGGAAAAGTTATAGAGGTAATTACTAAGCAAATCTGGCTCCTTGTGCTGCCTGCTACCAATCCCAGGCTTTGCACACCATTTTTTTTTTATTATGTATTCACCCAAAGTTGAACATTAAACAAGATTTCCAGCAATCTGCAAACTGATGATGGCACTAAAGAATGACTGCATTTTTGTTTAAGAAGAACTTTCCACTCTGACAGCAGTTTCATGCTTGGATTGCAGCACCTCTTAGCCAGGGATCATAGAGAATATATGGTCTTTTGAGTTATTGTGAAAAGAAGCTGCCAGCAAAGGGATCAGGAGAAGTGGGAAGCACTATATACATGCTGAAATAGACAATCCTAATCCGTATTAAGGATTTAAGGACAAGAAAGGGGTGGAAGAGCAGACGGGACCCAGCTGTGTCCTCCCCAAATAGTAAAACAACGGTGGGCATTAGTGGCCGGTTGTTTAGTGATCAAACATGCCAATCTCATGGATTCGCTAAAGGAATATACACTTCTCAAAAAAATTAGGGGAACATTAAAAATCACATAAATTCAGATCCCAAGGACCACTAAAGATCTTGTAGGCTCGTCCTGTGGGCTTCCAATTGTTGTTGCTTTCATTTGCACCACATGTTTATTTTTCCTGGTGTTTTACTTACTGTTGATTGAGTTGTTTTGGCCAGGAGTATGAATAAACTGCTCAGACCCATGACTAGGGTCCCCACCAAGCTCTCAGTCAGAGATTGTGCTGCACAGTTCAGCAAATCTGAACCTCTATGGTACTTAGCAGTCATTAAAGGTACAATCAAACATTATAAGACAAAAAAAAAAAAAAAGCGAATAAAGGGAAGGTTCTTACCAACTCCTCATAATCCTCTACATGTTTGTATTTCTTTTCTCTGTAATAATATCTTTTCTTAAAGAAGTGGAAAACAATGATATCACACAACACAGTGGCCTAACAAAAAGAAAAAAAAGAAGCTGTAAACAAAAACAGGCCACAATATGCCAGTGTGAGAAAAGGGCTTTTTTTCTTATTCTACCGATTCATTACTCAAACACTATAACACTCCAGTTACTTCAGTAAGACTGGAGATTATGCTTTAGTGAAAACATATCCTCATGTTGCCGTTATTTTAAACATTACAAAATGCAGGAAACCATTGTCAAATTTTATTTTAGAGAAAAATGAGTCACATGTTTATGAAAAAGGAAGTCAGAAAATTTATTCCCTATAACCAGATAAAAATTATTCAAAATTATGGGACAGAAGAGGCTTTTCTCTTTGTTGTAACCTAACTGTGCCTGACACTATGGCATAGGAGTAATGGGTAGGATAAAAAGGACATTCACAAAAATGATGTACTAAAATCACTCATGTAGATATAGGTTTATCGCATCTAGGGTAATTGTAATAAGAAGATTTTACTGAAGCCCCCCCATGCTGTGCATAATCCTTTTCACGGTAACCCAGTGCTCAAGCCAGAAATCTATTTAAGCTGGGTGTGAAGAAGTTTTAGGTGGGTGGCAGCCCCTGTATTGTGACCCAACTCAGTAACCGCCTAAAAACAGACAGTGCTTACTGAAATGTGCCGAGTTATGCGCCTGGCTAAAAGGGGCTGGAGAATACTGGTAACCCTTTATCAAAGCTATTCCTAACCACTTTTAAAGGGCCAGAGCATGTTGCCTTATTATTATTATTACCACACAGTATTTATATAGCGCTGACATATTACGCAGTGCTGTACAAAGTCCATAGTGATTTTACTAACTGTCCCTCAAAGGGACTCACATCTAATATCCCTACCTCAGTCATATGTCTTCAATACAGGTCAATTTAAGGTCAATTTTGGGGGTAGCCAAATAACCTAACTGCATGTTTTTTGGAGGAAACTGGAGTACCTGTAGAGGAAACCCACATAAACACTGGAATAACCTGCAAACTTCTTGTAGATAGTGCCCTGGTCGAGCTTCGAACCTGGAACCTAGCACTGCAAAGACCAGAGCACTTACCTCTGAGCCACTGTGCTGCCCATGTGCACCGGGGACACCCTCCATTACCATGGCGCACCGGGGACACCCTCCATTACCATGGCGCACCGGGGACACCCTCCATTACCATGGCGCACCGGGATTACCATGGCGCACCGGGGACACCCTCCATTACCATGGCGCACCGGGGACACCCTCCATTACCATGGCGCACCGGGGACACCCTCCATTACCATAGTCCAGCAGGACGATCAATCACCATAGTCCAGCTGGACCATCCATCCCTATAGTGGACTAGGAGCCTCCATTACCATAATCGCGCTTCTTAAACCAGACCAGACATATTTAATATCCCCTACCATAGTCATATGTCTTTCATAAAGTCTAAGGGCAATTTTTTTGGGGGGAGCCAATAAACTTAACTGCATTTTTTTGGAACCTAGGAGGAAACCGGCCGAGATTCAAACCTGGGAGCCAGCACTGCAAAGGCCAGAGTGCTGGCCTTGGCATGGCTGGAATACCAAATGCAGGGATAGCCATAGTTTTGTTAAACACATCTGAGGAACAAAGTCTTTATTACTTACTACTCCAAGTAATGCAACACCAGATCCTATGTTGATCATAGTTGGAATTATATCAAATTTCCCAGCCTGGAAAACAAATATATTTATTGTGGATAGGAGTACTGTGGTATTCATCCAAAAGAAAAAAAGTACTGTTTTAACATAAAGCACAAAGGATAAAATCTACAGTTTTAAAGGCAACATCAAAAAATATCAATCTATAGGCTGAGCATGTTTGTAACAACATGATTCTCTATTTAAATGATAATGGCTGTCATTTAAGAAAATATTAGTTACAAAAAAAAAACAAAAAGGTACAAACCATAGCACCAGCTACTACTGTCAATCCTTTGGCCTCATGGTTTTACTCAACCTCTGAATGACAATGGCTACTGCAGGTTTTCACCCAAGCTAAACTTTGTGAAGTTATGTGAATCTAGCCAGCTAAATTGCGGTATTATTTTCAAACAAAATATGATTGCTCATTATAACACTTGATGAAAGAAGTTCATAAATACTTTGCACAGAAGGTGTGACCAGTGCAAATATATTTTCAATAAAAGAAGAATTAGCTCTTGCAGGGAAACCTGAAGGGTCCAAAGTTAGTTTTGTGTTAAAATGTTTCTTGCCGTTTAAAAACCTCATTTGAAATGATGAAATATGTTGAAATAGTAGGAGGAAAAAGAACAGAATGACAACACCAAACTCAACTTAAACTTTCTGCTGTAAGATAGAATCAAGGTAAAGTCAATGATATCGAGCAGTATTTATAAAAAACAGTGAATATGACATTCCCTCAAACATTCCTGGTGGGAATCAATTACCGTCATTGAAATACATAAACCTGGAAGATTTCCATGAGGGATTCCCCTATTCACAATAATAATATAAATATGTATTTATTTAAAACATCAACAGTGTCCAAAGTGCTGTCCTTTAGGAGGTACAGAAATACTTTAACCCTTCCAAAAATTACAACCTACCATACACTACACATAAACCTTTGCTAACTGCCTTATATACA
This sequence comes from Pyxicephalus adspersus, assembly GCF_032062135.1. Classification (NCBI taxonomy): domain Eukaryota; kingdom Metazoa; phylum Chordata; class Amphibia; order Anura; family Pyxicephalidae; genus Pyxicephalus; species Pyxicephalus adspersus. Next base: position 55,827,005 of record NC_092863.1, on the reverse strand, counting down.
GCAAAATTAAAATTCCAACTGACCTCTCACAATGGGCCTGATTTATTAAAGCTCTCCAAGGCTGTAGAGGATACACTTTGATAGGTAAAGTTGGGCAATCCAGCAAATATGGAATGGACCTAATCTAAGATTCAAAATATTTGCTAGCAAATAAATTTGAAGAAATCCATTTCTGGATGACCCAACTTCACTGATTAATGTGTATCCTCTCCAGCCATGGAGAGATTTAATAAAATCAGGCCCAAGGTCTTCACAAAGATGAGCATTTGGCTGTGTTATTAACTCTGAAGATGTTTATGAATACAACTTATGTACTTAAAAGAAGTCATACAAGATGATCTATGTAGAAAACCATAGTTTTATGTGTGAAAAGTATAGCATACAGTAGTGTGTGGTATATGTAGTTCTATAACGCGCAGTAAACAAATGGCAGGAAACTTCTGCGTGACAATGTTCTGAATGTAGGTCTACATTTTCTATAGCAACATATTTGTTATCAACTGGAACAGGAGATAACAACTTCCAGATAAGGTATGTTTAAAAAATGTAACCCTAGTATTATTTGAGGCCTTTATCTGGCCATGAGTACATTGAGGTTCAATGTTTTATTCAAAACACTGCACAGGGATTTCCAGTCCAACAACATATTAGTGCCTACATGGTTGCAATTCCTCCAACATTGTTGTCCAGGATGAAGAGTTTTACATACCAAAAAAGTTTAATTTATTTATTGCTTTTGAGTGATGCAAAAATGACTCCAAAGAAATCATTCTACAGATATCTTTTTCCCACTGAACTCATTTGCCATATTGATTAAATTCTTTGTAAATGTAATGTCTGCAAAAAATACTTCCACACAGTCTGAGCCATCCAAGGCTCTACTGCTGCAGTGCGCTCTCATTCAATAACACAGAAATGCAAGAGGAAAGAGCAGAAATTGATTAGTTATCAGTGTGCTGCTTTTCCTACATAATCCGATTGCAGGCAAGAAGAAAGTCAGTGATCAATCTGTATTGCTTAGTTAAAACAAAGTAAAGGGAGGTCTCTAGTCTGGGTATTCTTGGATGATAAAATTAGCCTAGATATACAAATACTTTGAAAAGAAAAATAGTATTTTTGTTCTCACAGTAAAATCCTTTTTTTCTAGTTAATTAGGGGACATTAAAAGCCATTCACATTGCAGCTCTACTGCTGTCTAAAGGAGGATGACACTAGCAAGAAAACAAAAACAAGAAAAAAAAACTGTAGGCCAGCCCAGGTTTTGTAGAAATCAGTACCAAGGTCATGATAATAAAAACAGAAGGGTGTGATCCGTTTCCCTCAATGGACTACAACAGAAGAATCTTACAGCAATAACATAAATCCTATAAACTTGTTACGAGATCAACACAGCAAACAAAGCTAAAAGGCTCAAACAAAACCCATAAACCAGGTTTTTATGCCCAAAGCTGGCATCCTCTAAAACTTCAACACTGATCTGGTAGAACTTAGATAATACGTTAACAGTCCAGACGGCAGGCTTGCATATCAAGGGAATGGATGCATGATGCTGAAAAACCCGAGAACAACTACAGATTGCATAATATTTGAGAAATGTCTGCCTAAACTACCTAGAATGTCAAATCCCAGAAGCCATAGTACACTGGGTTTTGTAAGGACAAAAAGTTAATCCAATTTCCTGATCCAAGGCTGTTTAACCAGGGGCATCAAACTGTGAGCTACCAGCTATAGTCTTTGCTGAGGGTGGTAAGTGCTAAAACACTCACAAAAATAATGCTTACATTGACTCCCAATGTTCTCCTACTTAACAGGCAAAGTGCAGTTACTGAAGATAAAGAGCCAGTGCTCGTTTTTATGATAATTATGGTTGTTTTTGGATATTTTTTTAAATTGAAAATTAAAAAAAAAAAAAAAAAAGTTGAAGCCAAAAGATAAACAATAGAGCAAACTTTCCTTAGGATGAACTGGAGTCAGATAGAAAGAGAAGAAAAATGGTGACCATTTCCCTATCTAGAACCAGAAAGGGTTCCTTGCAAACAGTCAAAATCAAAAGTGATTGAAGGAAGAAATACCACCTTGTGAGTAAAAGTAAAAAGAAGATGTCAGATTGCTTTTGAGTTCAAGAGACCGAAAACTTTTTTAGGAGGAAGAAACAGTGGTTTGAGTAAAAAAAAATCACAACTAGAGAGTACTCTGAAAAACTCGTTATCAGAACAGGCTCTGGAAAGCAACCTAGACAGAAGCCAGTGCTTTAGGGTCACCTCCAGGCTTTTTGTTGTCCTTCCCGATTGTACAGATTTTCTATCCTACCACCTACTACATATTCAAATGTGTATATATAGTAGTCATAAGTGCAGGACAGAATTTTGCATGTGTGTCTAAAAACTGGTACAGAATCTGAACCTTTACCAACCACCAATCAATTCTAAAAGATCACCAGAAAGATACTTAAAAACACAGTATATATATATATATATATATATATATATATATATATATATATATAATACAGTTGTCAACGGGATATATATAATATATATATAGATTTGTTTATACACAAACACACACACAAATACTTTGTTAAAACAGCATCTCAAGAGAAAATATGGAAATTTATGCTAAAACATTTAAAATATAGCATTGACAATCATGGAAAATGCTTAAATACAAGGCATTGCAACTGAGGGCCTAGTTTATTGGTTAAAAAATGAACTCTGATTTAAACAAGTTGAAAAATAACTTTTGACAGTGGGAATTTATTAATTTGTGGTAAAATGTTATCATTATATAACCCAAAAGCTTGACATACCGTTCCAAATACTAGGATATCAAATCGGATTCCATAGACTTTCATTAGAGTTCTATACTCTGTGTTGTTGGAATCTTTGTAGTATTTTGCATATCTGGAATACACAGAAAAAAACAATACATTATAACTGCACATGGTATAGTTAGCTCTAATATATTGCCTAGGGGCTGTTATCCACACAAATGACCAGTGTTTAATTCACAGGGAATCACACTAAACAAAGAAACTACCGCTCCACCAACAGATACCATTTTTATCATTCACCACTGCAGAAGTGAATTACAGCTCCAGACTCTGCCTGGTTCTGCCGCACAAAGCAAATATCCAGTAAAGCAGATCCAGGATACTATTAAGCCAGGTCAAAAGTTGTTTACCCATGTAAGAGGCACAAACAGTCATCAGAGAATAATTTTATGCATTTTGCATCTAGAAGCGATAACTGAGTTTTGATCTAAGTAGGCATCTCTAAGTATAAAATTCACCAAGGTAAAATTACCTGTTTTGTTGGATATTTGATTCCTACAAGATATTCATAAGTAAAGGTCCAACCTAAGCATTTTGAGCTGGTAAATAGGTGAAGGTCTTCAAAGAAATTTTTGAGCTTCAGTTAATGGGAAACCCTTCAAAAATGTTGAAAGGTGGGAAGTGGGGTCTGGTTAAAGAAATATGAATTCCAATTGTGGGACTTCCTCTTACTGGCCTACCTAAATACGCCCACAAATTGATCTCTCATATTTTAGTTGCAGCACAAACACTTATTGCTACAAACTGGAAATCCACCCTCCCTATGAAAGATCTGCACAATCGCATTCAAATGTTTGCTTGATGGAATTCCTCGCCTGCTTTTTTTAAACACTAAATTGGAAAAAATTGAGAAAATATAGGAAGACTACTTTTCACATATATCACTCAAAATTTTGTACCTGGAAACCTTCTTGTTTGCTCTGGCTTTACCCCCTCTTTTCCCCCATCTCCTAAACTATCACTTTCTATTCCTGACTGCTTATGGCTATTGAAACTACTGATATTTTAGCATGGTATTGATAACCTATATCATTTACAATCATTCTGTTCATTGCCACTACCAAGTGAACCCTCCCTTTCAGTAATTTCATTGTTAACCTTAACCCTAATGGTGCGTTTGACTTTTTTTAAACACTAAAAATTACAATAAAAAAAAAAAAAGAAATATAAATTCTTTGTCTAATTATTTTGTAATTACTATAGAACATCCCAATATGCACAGTAATTGAAGAAATCTCAAAATAGCGATGTAAAAAAAAAAAAACAAAAAAAAAAACTGTCTTTTGCATTTTGCCAAGACCACGTTTCTTAACATAGCAGCCAAACTGCATTTTATACATTGGGATTTAGTCCAGATCTGCCATCATATTGTTTGCATATGATTGCTACCCTTCAGTGCTTCTAAATCTAAGGGCAACAACCGTTAGCAAATTATAGATTTTAAAATAAACTTTCACATGCCTGCAAAGACGGCAGGGCCATAAACAGGAAAACTACATTGACTGGAGTAAAACCTGAGGCATAAATAAGGTATTATTAAATCAATTAAAATAACAATTAACAAAAAAAACAAACAAAGCTAATAAAATTTAATTGATGGGTGACTGTGACAAGGGACAGAGCAACAGATGATGTGGACTAAAGTGACTGGTGACAATGACAAGCCCTATGTAAGAGTTACCTAGACTGGGGAGAAAGTGATAAACTCTATATTTTTTACCTGTAAATACCAGGCTATTATAGTTTTAATACAAGGTAAAAAAAATTAAAAAAAACAAAAAAAACATTTTACCTCTTCATTTTTTTTTAAACAAGACCAAGACCCTTTATGGGCTTGGGACCTTTATGTAGTAAATGGGAGAGGAGAGTTCTCTTCCCTATCAGCAAAAACGTAACAGAAGATAATATGAGGATCGCTTAAAACATTCAGGCAACATTTAAGTAAAAACAAAGTGATTTTAGTAAAACTTTGAAAAATATCTGCAAAAAAAAATAAAAAAAAAAATACGCATTCGCAGTTTATTGTCACGGAAAAGGGAACAACATCATCACTAAATCAAGCCAGTCAATAGGGTGAACCAAAAGTGAATTGCTGAGCTATATGGTTCCACCTAGACAGCAGTTAAGGTTCCTGCATCAACAGACTGTTCCTGCATCACTCATTGGGATTTAAAAAACAAATCTTCATCCAATTATCCAACTCCAGATCCAAATACATTTAGGTGTACATACTACAATAAAGTAATATGTAAATGATAGTTAACTGGCTGTCTCTGTCATCAGTACGTTTAACTAGGCACTAACCAGGAACATGTACACAGTAGATAAGAAAAGTCAAAGTTGGAGCTTCTAATCTGCATACTTGTTCTGGGTCAGTAAGTTAAAGAGCTAAAAACACTGGATGATAGGCAGGCAATTCTTATTTTTAGAAGGGGAGGTAAGCAATGACAACACTTATATTTCCCAAAATACAGGTAAACCCTACAGATAGAAAGAAGCAGTTCCCATCAAAACCGTTAGAATGCCAAGGAGGCACACTGACTGTTTAGTTTGATGAATGAGACCCAATAAAGTTCAATATAAAAATTTGAGCTAATACATAGAAACTAAAGGCAGTTTTAGATTTACATTTTGTGGCATAATTTAAAAAACTAAAGGGCAATGCCTGACTGGTTATTCAAGCTCCGGTGATCTTCCCACCACCTGCACCCTCTTTCTTTGGTAACTGTCACATGGGAAGTCTCATGAGCAAGTTTCTTTAAAGTTTTCATATTGAGCCCTCTTTGGCACATTTTTATTGTTATTCATTATAAACATTGCGAGAATTCAGCCAAACTGAAATTTCCTGTCCATCTTTTCTGCCAACATTGAGATTGGATATTTGAGTGTATTTGCTAAAATTGTTACACATGTCATTATCACATGATTACTTCTAGAACTGTGACAAATGTCTTGTTTTTCACCAGAAAAGTAAACCAAGAATCCAAGAACAAAAATGTAATGTATTGTAGGATACTAGTTCTACTAGATTGTAAGCTCTTCGGGGCAGAGTCCTCTCCTCCTGTATCACTGTCTGTATTATTCTGTCATTTGCAATCCCTATTTAATGTACAGTGCTGCGTAATATGTTGGCGCTATATAAATCCTGTTTATTAATAATAATAATAATAATAATAATATGGTGGCATCATTATAACATTAGGGGCAGGTGTTCTTCAGTTCATAGAATAATACAGGGCAGGGCTGGTAACTCTGCTTATGATGTAATATCAGGACATTAGGAACTCAATGAATTTTTGACAGTATTAACTTTTTTTTTTTATTTTTTATAATATCACAAAGGGTATTTCCAAATTATAAGAGATATGCGTTTACATTGTGTTTGGCTTACCTAAAATTATATCCAGGAGACACATTATGATCTAGTTCTCTGTTGTCCAAGCGTCGAAATGAATACTTTGGAACACAGTAAATATGCCTCTTGTCCAGATCACAGTTCCAGCTAATCTGGATTCCCATAACTCCGCCCTAAATAGCATGACAAACATTCAATTTTACTGCAATATGCTAAGTAAATATAATTAATGTACATCTACAGCCAAATATGTGGTACTGGATAATGTGTGAAAAGTGAGAGCTGCTGTCAGAAGATTAACCCTCTCCATCTGTTCTAGGAAATACAAACTTTAACAGTAGTCACAATGGGAAGTAAATAGAAATTTGTCAAGAGCTTTCAATGATAACTGTGCAAAAGGAAATTTGCCTTTCATTTAGGGATACATTTCCCTTAATGTTTCATTGTGCCTTCATGACAGAAAGTGAGAGGAAATCTTCCCAACAACAGAAAAAATAATTAATAATACTACAATACCCCTCACACCCCATTTTAAACATAGAACTTACTGTGTTTGTGGTGCTTGGGCATTTTTCCTACCTTCCTAATAGATCCCTGGTAACCAAGGATAACTATAAAACTAAAAACAAATAATCCCCCAAGTGCACACCTGTATAGCCATATCCTGGAAGGATTCTCCAGCTTCTTCCACTATACTACCCAGCCGGAATATAGGGCAGAATGGATGCGTAACACGATCGTACAAGCAGCTTTTGAGGTAAGTAGTGCTGATATTCGGTAATATGTTTCTCCTGCCAATGAATAATAGAACACTGATAATACTAGTATATGGCATAAATTAAATACATGATCAAAAGTCAAATTATTGTAAAGCACATATCCTACTGTTAAAGTGTTTCATTGTTGTAATTTCTTAAAAAGTTTGGTGTTCATAATGAAACATTATATTGTTAAATAGAACCTGCTTACACACAAGTTGATAACTTTACAAACTTGACTTCACCTTAATTTAGGAAAAAGAAAACAATTTTGACCTCCAACTGTAACAATCAGACAGAATATTTGCTCCTGTGTGTGGCCACTTTGTATGCATACTTGTGTAAATGTTTTACCATATAAACAGTTCACATTTCATACTTACTTGGAGAAATTAAATTTTGGGTACCAGATATTATTTTTAATTAGAACTGTGAAGTTTTCAGCATCCTTTAGAAATGCAGGTCTGAAACAAGACAGAACAATGTAAAAACACAAGTGTGTAAACAAACTAAAAAATAAAGTATTATTGCTGCTAACCACCAATCACTTACTTCGGCACCTCTACGTCATTTTCCACTGGGCACCAGGCAAAAACTTCACATGTGCTAACTGTCTTGTTATACTTTACACAGCGCCCAGTCTGTAATCCTTTACAGGTCAAAGAAAAAAATATCTCCGTGTAAAGCTCCAAATGGATAAAAGAAAACTAACAAAAAGCAATATCGCCATAAAACCATTAATAGCATTATTAACATTTTTAAGATGTAAATGCTCCTAAGCTATGTACACATTGGACGATTGATGCCCAAGATGAACAGGCATGCCAGTCACAAAGGAAGAAAATCGAAAACATCCACGGTGGTACCCCAACAATATTCATCAATCTGCCCCAGGGGGTCCGTGAATGACTGATCAGGAATGACCACTGTGCATTCCTTTGGAGGAGAGTAAAGTGGGGTGCAGCTCATTGGTCCTCCCCCCTCTATACAACAGAACAGGGCAGTTTAGAGTCTGATGCAGTACATATATCTGTACACTGAATAGGATGAGAAAGACAGACACAGAGTGAGCATAACCACATTAGTTTCTGATAGCCCTTTATAGTCCTAGGGAGGTGATTTTTACTAGGGATGAGCGAGCGAGAATACTAAGTTCAGTGCCCAACCCTGAAATTTTTTTAAGCTGGGTGGGAAGAAATTGTAGGTGGGTGGAAGCCCCTGAATTGTGACCCAACTCATCAGTAACCACCCAAAAACAGCCGGGTGGTAGCTGAAAAGTGCTGGGTGGTGCGCCCGGCTAAAAGGGCCTGGGGAGAACACTGTAAGTTCGATCTTGTGGCAAATCGGGACTTTCTCGCTTACCGAAATGCTGTAAGCAAGAACGGCCTTCTGATTCGCCGAGAGGTCAAGCTCTCACTGAACAGAAGGATATCCAGGGCTGCATCATGCACAGGAGAGCCTCCTGACATTGTAATATAAGTATCTCTTACAAATGATTTCCTTGTTTGCGATCCCCAGGGCATTAGAGGGTAATTAAACTCTAGTGCCCCGGGGATCACACACTGAGCTCATCAATGATTGCAGCTGTGGCTGCAATCATTGAGAAGAGTGTGCAAACCCCGGGGCACTAGAGGTTCATTAACCTCTAATGCCCTGGGGATCACAAACAGGGAGATTCCCAGGGCTGAATGCAGCTCTTGGAATCTTCCTGTTTTAATTTCCTCTTCCGATGGTTTCGCCGAAATTTCGCCAGAGGCATTCTTGCTCGTCCCTAATCTTTACCAAAGTCAGTGACGTGATCGAGTCATCTCTGCTAGGTAGCACAGCTAGACCACTGATATCTGGATCACGACGGTCCAAACAAAAATTTCAAATCAAGTTCTTGTATACAGATATTCCTCACTTACTGAATTACCTGCCTAACAACAGCTCACCTTCACCACAAGCTCTCCCACAGGTACAATGTACAAGAACTGTACAGTGCAATGGAACATGCTCGTTAAGTGGGGAGCATCTGTATTCACTTCAGCTGCTTACTTATAAAGGTTTGCCTGAACTCTTAATATGCCTATTAAAATTATAAAGTAAGTACATGAATCCAAAAGTGGCAAGGCTAGAGACAGACAAGCAACTTTTTTCAAAATGAGATCAGCATCAACAGCCATTGTATTTCTCTTAGTTCCCGTTTACGTTTATACAATACAGTAACTAGACAACACTGATTGGTGGTATTAAGTGTTAAAATAAGTGACTAGTAATTATAAAATGTTTTTTGAATTCATACCATTGCTGTAAGTGCCTACGTGGCCTGGGACACATTGATGGCTGGAAGTGCAGATTGTTGTGGTATCTGGAAGCTGAAAAAGAACAAAAAAAAATAAATAAAAAGTTCTTGCAAAGCGCTGACTAAAATGCTGGCTCTATATGAAAACTGGTATTATTAAGACTAGGAAAAAGAATAAAATGTGTGCCACTTATTTTAGGTTTTAATAGAGTTGGAAAGACTAAAACTGCTATCCGGAGCTCCGATATTTTCCTTCTCTGTCCTGCTGACAACGGTTGGACCAGACAGGAAGAGGAAAATCTACAACAGGAATGAAGACAAACAAAAACCTAAAAGGCTTATACTTGTTTTGTGTTTTACTGCGGTCTGTGTTCTCACTGGAAATATCTTTCCAGCCCTACCTTTCTTGTCTGCCGGGATGGTAGAAAATGGGCACAAGTCAGCAGAAATTCTATTTTTGGGATTACTACTCACACACCAGCTATTCTATCCACCTGTAAGCCCCCTCACCTACTGCAACCCCAAATATTCCTTAGTCCATAACCAGTGTTCTCCCCAGACCCTTTTAGGTGGGCACACCACCCAGCACATTTCATTAGCCACCTCATTGTCATCAGACAATTGCTTAGGCTAGGTTTTGTGTAGCAAGAGTTTTCTGTGAGTACAGGCATCATGCCAGCAAAGGAGGTAAAATGTATCTTTTCCACTCCCCATCTTCTGGGAGTAAAACTGCTGGCACTCACTGTAAGCATGCTTTACACGTGGATCTATGGCTTAGTCTACACGTACGTTTTCCCCAGCTTTTACCCTGAAGCTTTAAAAGCCCATGTTTGAAATTCCCATGCATTCCAATAGGCTAATCTACACCAGGACATTTCCTTGAGGCACGTTCATGAGCGTTATCCATAACGTTTCTTGCAACATTTAAAAAATTAAAATGCGGTGTTAAGGCCCAGAAACGCTGTTAATGCTTCCATTGATTTCAATGGGGCTGTTTTCTGCGTTTTCCCACGTTTATAAGCACTTGAAACGTAAACACCTTAAAAACGCTTAGCTACTTCCCCAGCCATTTCCAAAGACTTGAATTGGAAGAGCTTGTCTATAGAAGTGTTTACAGGCACCTGAAATGGTGCCATGGTGACTACTGAATTATCAAATCCTTCCTGATGAGGACCATGACGGCTAAAAAAACCTTTTCTAAATGTAAAAAAATCTTGAATTAAGAATTCTGAGGTCTCATTTTAATGATAGATAGGTAAGGGAATGCATTTCTGAAAGTAAAATTTTAACATTTTTTAGAGGAAATGAAACTTTTTCAGGCTTTAGAATCTCCTATTAAGCATTGCAATATGAAGCATAAGAACAGACTAGATGTTACTAATGTCAAATGGGGAACTTGATTGTATGCCATGTCCTACAAAAACAGTAACTCATAAAAGCCAGCAGTAGTTCAGACAAAAAATTTAAAAAACATTAAATATCGAGTGACGGTATAGAAAGCTAAATGTTTATTTTGTATATTGTTTAAATAAATATTTTTAACAATGCCCATTTAAAGTGTAAATCTAGGTAGAAGTTCCCCTCTAGGTTTTCTGAGGACTATGAACCAAATCCTATTTAAATCATTATGTCCAATCATATCGTATAATACCAGCTCCATATTCAGGTGAATTAGACATGTTGTATTTACCAACTGCACTCACCTCAGGACAGTAGCCTTGTGTTTGATTTGGTGTCATAATTAGATTGGTCATAACAAAGAAAGCATTTTCTTCCTATTTTAGAGAAGACAAAAATCCTTGCTTTTATTCATGGTAATCAGTTGAAAAATTATTCCTATACAAGTCATTAAAGTAATTTTACAATGCAGGATATTTAGTGCACAAACATTATTATTTATATAAGGAAACATCTGCTTTGGGTATGTAAGTGCCCTTTTTGATCTCTTTTGGATAATAATAACCTCCATTTACACACAAACAATAAAACTGGACCCAATACAAATACACCAAACGTATATAGACATATCATACTGTTACTGCAGTCCAGATGACACCATGACAAAGGCTGACACAAGCTTGAATGTGATTGCTATGTATTTATGATAATCATTCAAACAAATGTTTTCTTTAGACAGCGGTCGGTACTTTTTAGTTACCCATTTGAAAAAAAACCTAACATTTTCCATGTGCTCAAGGTCCTAGACTTTGTGCAATAACGTCACAATTTCTAGTTAAACTGATTACATAACCCTGCTGTAGGAATCAAAGGAATCAATATTTTGTAAATGAACACTAAAAAAAATCCAAACAAAGAATAATTTAGGCTTAACATGGTTAACAAATGCTAAAATCTATAAAAAGTATGTGCCCTGCCATTTTTGTTTTGGGGTAGGAAAAGATTAGAACCAATGAATTTTCAATGCCAAACATTCTACTTGTTTGTTAACTGATCATATTGTTAATTAACTTTACAATTATATGTAAATAATTATATTGATTACAACACAAAAAGTTTTGATTTGCATTAGCAGTTAAAACTGCTTCCTTTTCTATTACTGCTTCCTATTTCTATAAGAGGGAATCTAGACCCTCCATCCTCATTTTTTTACCGTTTGGGTCTGTTTCAGATTTTCTTAAAGCCCCTTGCAAAAAATGATTACCGATGGACTGGATGGGTCCTTTCATAATTCTTTGACAGGTAGTAGGAGGTGGCAGCATTGATGCACATTTTTTGGGCAGACGGTTTGCTGCATCTGCTGCCTCTAAACACTTAAAATGGTGCTACCTAAAATTGGTTGTACAAGTGTTTTTAAGAATTGCAAGCGGTTTCTATGCGAGTGGTTTCACAAAAAAGAGAGAAAGAAAATAATTTCATCTGCTAGACTTTTACAGCCATTTGCCTGCAACTGCTTCTTTTTGATTTGAGTGATTCATACAGGAGGCGAAGAAATAAGAATAATTTAAAGATGATATATTCAATTACATTGAGAACATTTTACCTTCTTTACTATTGTATTTGCAGAGACAGAAAGTAAGAGGACATGTCCACAGTGCAGACATCATTAATCGAACTTAAAATCGCCATATCATGAAATGTTCAACATTGTAAAAAAGGGAGGATAATCTTTTTATATAATGCAAAAAAAAGTCCTAAAATAAATACTTTCCTTTTCTTGTTTGAAGGGGTGGAAACCGCCCTTTCCATCTTTACTGCAGGGAATAGGAAATCCAGAGCCTGCTTGGCTACATGTCACGTATCCCAGTAGGCTTTGGGCTGGTCCTTCTGTGCATGCCCGATGTCAACTCCAATTGTGGAAGGAACAGGCTCTGTAGAAGTAAAGACAATTGTCCTTTTTTTTGTTCTCTGTAGTGTACCCATGACACTGCATCTTCCTTCTAACGCTTTCTTACTTCTTCCTTCCTTTTATTCTGCACTCTACTTACCTAACACTTTATTATGCTTTCCCTGACCTGTCCATTGAACATAAAGTGAACTTTGGAGCTCTGGTAAAGTGACTGAAACTAGAAAAAGGGCTACATAGAGAAGACTGCATAAACTTCCAAATGCCATGTGTAACCTGGAGCTACACAAACCTGAGGTACTCTATAATTCAAGTTTAAAGACAATGCTCTCCACATGTTCACACACATTTCCTCCAGACTCCAGTTCTCCTCACATTTCTAAAACGTGCAGTTAGGTTAATTGGTTCTCCTAGAAATTGTCATTTATGAATGGAAAATTGGCAGCAACAGAACATCAAAAATCACAACGCAGACTGGTAGGTTTGCCTGTTAGATATGAATGTGTGATAATAATTACATTTTCATAAACTGTCCACGGGGCTATAGAGAGCCATATGAGTTAGAGGGCTAAGCACCATTGGGAACAACATATAAGTTAGAATAACATGGTACAAATGGGATATTTTAAATGTATGTCCTGGCATTTAATATCTGCATTTATTTTAATTGTTTACAGGACAGCTCTGAATTTCGTATTGAATCAACAGGTATTTATTGAACACATAAATAACAAATGTTAAAAGTGTATTGTTAGTGTTTAAATACATTGTAAATATAGCTTATACATGGCTTAATCTTTTTTTTACCATCACTTACCTTTCCGTATAATAAATTAGATCTGTCAATAAATATACTGCAAAGATGGAGACATTATCCTGCCCCTATACAAAGCATTGGTCACACCACATGTGGAATATGCAGTCCAGTTTGGGCACCAGTTCACAAAAAGGACATTGTGGAATTGTAGCGAGTGTAGAGAAGGGTAACTAAACTAATAAAAGGAATGGAGGAGCTCAGCTATAAAGAGAGATTAGCTGAACTGAATCTATTCTCCCTGTATAAATATATAAACGGTCCATATAGAGAACTCTCTTCCCAATTATTCACTCTGAGATCATTACAAAGAACAAGAGGGCACTCTTTGCGTCTGGAGGAAAAGAAGTTTAAGCTTCGGATAAGGGAGGGATTCCTCACTGTAATGTCTGTGAAAATGTGGAATCAGCTCCCTCAGGAAGTAGTTTCAGCAACTACTATAGATTGCTTTAGGAAAAAGCTGGATGATTTCCAGAAGCACAGAATATAACTAGGTATTAAGGCTTTAAAGTAAAAATAACAGTGACTGTTGATCCAGGGAACATCTGATTGCCTCATGGAATCAGGAAGGAATTTTTTCCCCTGTTGGAGCAAATAATACCAGGGTTTGTTTTTGCCTTCCTCTGGACGATATATATATATATATATCTATCAAGTCTCTTATCTTCCTTTAAATTGGACCAACCATGGAAAGTTACATAACTCAATATACTATGCTTCAGCAATACCCAATAACATAATTTTATGTATTATAAATGAACAGATCTTATGTAACACTTTGCAGTAATTAATTTAGATGGTTGATGTTCTTGGTGATGTTCTGGATTGACAACTTCGATACACATCAACAAGAGTAGATGAAGACACAATTACATGCTAAGTTGTGATTTTGATATAAATCTCTACAGAGATTCTATTAATAACTGTTGTTTATATGTAATATATAGTATATAATGTTTGTTTATATGGCTGCAATAATAATAGTCTATACATACTATGCAGTAACTAATAAGAGAATGATATGAAACCAATGTACCTTGCATTGTGTGTGCCAATTATTATCCAGTGAAAAACAATGAAAGTGCGGGTGATCTTTATTACAATGCATTGCGGAGCTTTGAGAAGCAGGTACATTTGTTTAGTCTGTATATAGACAATTACATTGAAAATAGGCAAAGCTTTGGCATACCAAACATTATTGTACAAGGTAATGCAAAACTACAACCTAAATGATTCAAGGAAATTTTTGCAAACATTTTAAAAGTACCTGAGCAGGTATAATGTAATCTGCGACATCCCAAATCCTCAGTCCCAGATCAGACGTGTTTGTCACGGCAACTCCTTTCACTTTGGACGTCACAGAGCTAACCACTGTGTCAAATTCCTGTTATCCTTTCTCCCAGACAAACACCCACCTGTGAGAAAACAATAAATTGTACAACTTTGTATTGCCATGATACATTCTCACATTAAAATATGGAGATCACACTTTAAAAAATATTGTTTAGCAACCCCCTCCTGACCCATTGTATGTGGCTGTATTTAGAAATCAAATTACAATAAGAGCCGATACCTTATTGGTTGCCATAGGTTTTCATTGCTCATCACATAATCATCTGTTCTTAAAAAAAGTTAAAAGGAAAGAAAGAAATATTGGGACTGCCAAATCTTTTTTTTTTTTTTTTTTTTTTTTTTTTTAATAATGGGATGCTGATCTTTCTATTTACATGGCTGTCATCCCTAAGCAATGGACTATACTCAGTATAAAGATTGGGAGTCCTGACCTGGCTGTACATTTGTTCGACATCAATGACTCAAAGGATTAAACATAAAGACGTCCAGGAAACCAGCGTTACAGAAGGATATCAGCCATGACAGTTCCCATTGTGTCATCCATAAAGGCTCGCCTTAAAATATTACAAAGTAAATGTATACCAGACACACGTCTCTAAGTTATATAAACACAAAACTGGAAAACTGTATTTGTCATCACAGGGGAAAGTGAAAATTTTGTGTAATAACACAACAATCTGCCAGTACTGTCTACCACAAAACACTATTACATACAATGTTGTACCACAACAGTATGTTAGAATCTTCTATTACTATAGACTATCACAAACATCTACCACAATCTTCCATTACCATAGTGTACTAGGGACCCTTCATTACCAACCATGGCGCACCGGGGACACCCTCCATTACCATGGCGCACCGGGGACACCCTCCATTACCATGGCGCACCGGGGACACCCTCCATTACCATGGCACACCGGGGACACCCTCCATTACCATGGCACACCGGGGACACCCTCCATTACCATGGCACACCGGGGACACCCTCCATTACCATGGCGAACCAGGGACACCCTCCATTACCATGGCGAACCAGGGACACCCTACATTACCAAACTCCAGCAGGACGATCCATCACCATAGTTCAGCAGGACCATCCATCCCTATAGTGGACTAGGAGCCTCCATTACCATAATCGCGCTTCTTAAACCAGACCTCTATTACCCATAATTAATATCAGGTCTTATAAACACCCTCCATGCATTTGGTACCAGCCCAGCCCAACTGTCAAATTTTATTTGGCACCCGGCCAAAAAGTTTGCCCACCACTGGTCTAGCAGGACCCTTAATTACAATAGTCTGTAAGAGCCTTCCATTGTCTACCGGGACTGTTCATTGCCATAGCCAGGCACAGCCCGCCTATGCCTTAGTGTACCAGGACCCTCAATTACCATAGTCTGCCACAACTATTACAATAGTACAATCAGACAGCACTGTGTCACAATCCTCTATTACACCGATCTTCCTCTTAGTAATCCAGGAATTTAGAAGTGATTCACTATATACAGCCATAGCAATGGAACATACGGCAGGGCTGGCAGACGGAGCACGTGACACACATCACTGGCCCCTCCAGGTAAAGCTGTCAGCACCGATCTGCATTGCCCTGAACATCGGAATTCGGAATGAACATACCCAATGACATAAGCCAAGATGAGCAGCTGGATGACTCTGTTCAGCAGCCCGACCTTCCTGCTCTTAATGAGCGCTATACGAGGCGTGCTATAATCAAACACACAGCTATACAATTCCACGCAGCAGCCGCGACAGGACATGACGGCGGAGGAGGCAGCAACACCGGGCACCTGGGGACTTGTGAACTCCACCGTTCATATGACCAATCCTCGGAGAAATCCCGCTGCGGGCGGGGTGGAGCTGGATACGATTGTCACACGCCACCTGGTGTTCTGTCCTGGAACTACGTCTAAAGGTGACGGATCTCCACTGCTTGGTTTTATTAGAGAAACAATAACTGTAACTTGTGTAATAAAAGAAAAAAGTGATAGAACATGATCCTCCATGCCATGCTATATAATGCCATGCTGTGAGGTGCCATGCTATATAATGCCATGCTGTGTTATACTATGTTACTAAGGTGCCATGCTATACAATGCCATGCTGTGTTATACTATATTACTGAGGTACCATGCTATATAATGCCATGCTGTGTTATACTATGTTACGGAAGTACCATGCTATATAATGCCATGCTGTCATATACCACATTACTGAGATGTCATGGTATACATTGCCATGCTATCATAAACAATATTACAAAGGGTATTCAGTGCCATGCTTTTGTTTACTATGTTTCTCAGGTTCCTTGGTATACAGTGCCATGATTTCATATATCATGTTACTAGGTTTCTATTATATTCTATATTGTTTCTATTCTATATTCTTTTCTATATAGTACATAAGGCTGTGTTGGTGTAAATATTTAGCATCTTCTAAAGCAGTGTCTCAAAGATAGAGTTCCTCAAGAGATTGCAAGGAGTTCCTTAAGCAATGAGTATTTTGTGACTATCAATGATCTTTTTTGCTATCTCTATGGATGACATTCCTCCCACTGGCCAGCAATGTAGGAAGCATTCTTCACACTGACCACCATGCTAATGTAAGCTGTGGATAAAGGTATTAAATTAGGGGTTCCCTGAAGATCTGAGAGTTATTTCAAGGGGTTCTCTAGTGGTAAAAAGGTCTGAAAACAATTTTCTAAAGGTAGCCGGCAATAGCAGCATTAATTTTTCGGCTGTAATGGGTTCACTTTAATCTGTCAACTACTGATTATCCGATGAATACGAAATAAGTATTAGCATAAACTGGTTGAATATATGAGAAAATTACTGAAGTTGTTTCTATATAAAAAAATTGTTAAAAATTAAAATGGAGATATTAGTTGAGACAGAAATCAGTGTAAATATAGCTTCTTTTCCTATCAGTGTCATCACTCCCATTACCTGAAGCGGGTGCCTGGGGGCTACATGTGATTTCCGTACAGGACCCATACAAGTATACATGACACACATGCATGTAAAATGTTCAGCAAGCTCTGGTTAAGGTGGTAATACAGACATTCAGATTTTGACAATGTCCCCTGAGAAACCATATGTGACTACAGCTCTCTTAGATGGGTAGCTCTAAATATACAAATATTGATTTCATTAAGCTTTATGTTTTCATAGGGAGTGAACAAAAAGCAAAGTAAATTCCAGGTAATCAGTAACAAACTTGAGGCAAAACAAACTTACAAAGAGATCAGTTGTCTTCCCATGAAAATCTACATACTTGAATTGCAAAGCATTTCTTTCATATATACCAGATCCTATCTCAATTTTGAATTTTCTTTTCATGTTAGCATTGACATTAATGTAAAGCAGCATTTCTGAAAAACAAAAATATATGTTTACACTAGAGGAATACAATATACTGTAGGCTCCATTTTCTATTTTAGCGAGTCTAGTGTCTTGCCTGGACCCTGCACACAGACCCAATGGAACAGGGATTGAATACTGTGTAGAAATTCAATTCAGTTTTCACGTTATTTTATATTTTTGTTGACATCAATTTTTAAGCTTATTTACACTAAAATAGGTATGCTGATTCTAAAAGTGCAGTTAGTTTTCTTCTATCAAATCATGTTTTTTCTCTACCGCTTATATTAATGCAATTACTGTAGCGTGAATTTTGTATAGGCTATTCACTTACACGCAAGACAGTGTGGTCAGAGAATGTGCGTTGCTCTACTTAAAAACAAAATTTATTTTTCTACTTACACACGTGTCTCCTTTCTTTCAGATCATGTCTGGCTCTGCTGTTTCTGGTCATAAGTGCCTTAACGACCCCGATTCATTTTGGTATATCTGTGGCAGTTTCACCATTCTCAGCCAAAGGGCAAACATCAGCACATTTTTAGAGCAAGCCTATTTGGCATATTTCAAAGGTAAACTTGGTGATCAAGATAAGTCTTGGGCCCCTCATAAGGTGTGCAAACAGTGTGTTGAGGGTTTACTGATGTGGACAAAGGGAACACGTGATAAGATGCCATTAGGTATGCCTATGGTTTGACGAGAGCCAGGAGATCATTTCAGTGACTGTTACTTTTGTATAGTGAAAACTTCAGGATAAACCAGGAAAAATACATGTAACACAGAGTATCCTAGTCTACCATCGGCTATACACCCAATGGCTCATTCAGATGAAATCCCAGTGCCTGTTTTCGTTATACTATCCTCTCATTAAGAACATGATTTACTAGGTGGCAACAATGATGAAGAGTTTGAAATTGAAGAGGACTCTGTACGTAAGATATTTGATCAGCATGAGCTGAGTGATTTGGCACATGATTTGGGACTATCGAAGAAGGCTTCAGAACATCCAGCATCAAGACTGCGTGAGAAAAACTTACTTGGATACAAAGGTATTGTACTCGAATCAATATCGAACCAGAGAAATTGCATTTCTGCAGTAATTTAGAACTGACAGTGGCTTTGTGTATTGCCAAAGCATACCTGGTTTAATGGAGGAATTGGGAATTTCAATCTTTAACTCAACCAAATGGCAACTATTCATCGATAGCTCAAAGCGGAGCTTAAAGTGTGTCCTCCTGCAATATAGTTGGGTCAGTCCCAATTGGCCCTTCAGTTTCTTTTTGTGAATCATCTTTGTTGACCCTAAAATGGTATTCTTCCTTTTTGGTCAGCAACGTGGATACACCAAGTATCCCTGTTATCTGTGCATGTGGGACAGCAGAGCTTGTGAGAGGCATTGGGTGGAAAGGAATTGGCCTCCAAAATCTGCCCTAAAACCAGGTGATCCAAACATTCTACATGAGCCACTTGTTGATAGAAAGAATATTATATTCCCGCCTCTGCACATTAAACTGGGTCTGATGAAGCAGTTTGTTAAAGCTTTGCCAACTGAAGGAGACTGTATCAAGTACTTCATTTTGGCATTTCCTAGCCTGTCATTTGACAAAAAAAAGGCCGGTGTGTTTGATGATCCACAGATTCGGCAGCTCATCAAAGATGAACATTTCATCAGGACAATGATGTCCTGAAGTCGAAAAAAATACTTGGTTATCATTCAAAGCCATTGTCAAGGAAACACACAAGCAAATACCTTAACCACTTATCTGAATAATTTTCAAATGTTATAACTGTAAAAAAAAAATGTCATGGAGTAACAATAAATCCTTTGTATGAACAAAAGAAATTTAAATAAACAGTACATTCAAGTTATTATTTCATTATTTTATCATTGAATGTAAAATCTGTATGTTTTTTGACAAAAATGGAGGG
This sequence comes from Pyxicephalus adspersus, assembly GCF_032062135.1. Taxonomy (NCBI): domain Eukaryota; kingdom Metazoa; phylum Chordata; class Amphibia; order Anura; family Pyxicephalidae; genus Pyxicephalus; species Pyxicephalus adspersus. The sequence continues at coordinate 55,807,001 of NC_092863.1, read as the reverse complement.
TACCCTGTATCGTAAAAACTGAATGTGGTAGCAAAAAACTGGGGTCAGTTCTGGATTCACCATCCAAAAATTAGTAAAAAACAAGTGTAAGATCTAACTCAACAAAAAATGCGTTCCCCGGTGTAATCTAAGTATCATCCAGCAGGTTTATACCAGGTTGTGGTTCTTGGGTGAACCAAGGTGGGCAGAACAGCGCAAAGTTTAAAATCAGCAGAGAAGAGAGAGGCAGCAAACAGGGGAGGTCAGAGGCAACCCAGGGGACAAGAAGGCAAAGAAGAGGCACCAGTGACATGGGTGACACAGGATCATAGGAGGGTGAAGAGACAGTGGTGGGGACACTGGAGGGGGATGGGACACCAGGAACTGTGAGACAGGAACTGCACAAAGGATCAGGGCAAGGAAAATAGTAGAATGGGTTACGACAGGAGCTAAACAGGGGAACAATTAGCCAACAGTTGTGCAGGAATCAGTTTAGCACAGCTAAGTCCGGTGTCTGAGTCAGCTAAATAGACCTGATTGGTCAACTGAAGGGGCAATACAAATTAAAGCTGGAGGACCAAGCACACCCGAGGAAAGACCTGCCATCTTGTGCAGGAGAGAGGTGCCGGCTCTTTAGTGAGGAGGAGGGACACCCAATATGTAACCTTTTATTTATTCTAGATTACATTTAACCTTAATTTTTTAGCGATATTACAAATACAAGTATGTCATGAAAGCCCCAGAACTAAATTACCTAAATGAGTGTTTGAGGTTAGTAATACTTATTTAATGGCTTAGCACTGTCTAACAGTAGACACAGACCTAAATGGCTCAAATCTTTCATTAAATACTATTTACACTCGAATATAAACCAACAGTTTTTTTTTAATCTGATATATCAGAGCTCTTCAAGGCTGGAGATAATCAGTGAATAAGTGATAATTCCGGGAAGCTGGGTAATCCAGCAAAACTGGAATGTATTTCTTCAAAGTCATTTGCTATTTGTTAGCAAATATTTTCAATCAAGGACCAGTGTATCCACCTCAAAATTAAAAATCCTTGTAAAAAAGAGAAAAAAATAAGCAGAATATAACCCATGTGATTTTTAATTAATAATAACACACAATGTATTTATTCAAATTATTTTATTGCCAATTCTTTTGATTACTGTTTTGAATGTTAGATATGATGGCCACATTTGGTGGCCCAGGTTTATACATACAAGTAAATGTAATTTTTTACATATAAAGTAACATTGAAAGCATTTTGTGAGCTAATAATTATATCCAGAAACTGTACTACTGTAAATAAACTACTGTAGATCCTTGACATTCCCAATTTTTTTTAATCGGGGAAATACCAATTATGTGCAGTTCTTACTGGCGCTCCATTCCAGCATTAATTTCTTCCCTCTCTGCAACCTCACTCCCTTTCCCTGATGTATGTAACATACATCAAAAATAAACCAGAAGGATATTATAATGGCCGGGATCATTTAGGAATGTTTATTTTGATTAAATTTTTAAACATTAATTATTTTTTTTTTTAATAAATATTAACCTACATATTGTTCTGACAGTAAAATACAATAAATGCAAACTTAATGTTTGCAACAATTAATGAAAACATTGCTGTTTATTAGAATGTATTACAATAATAATGTTACAAAATCTATAAAAGTAAAGTCATAAAAGAAATACTGCTTTTACTTTTTTACTGACTGATTCTTGGTGCATTCAGACCTATTTATTATAGCAGTTTAAATGACAAGGATCATGTCCAAAGTATGCTAATCTCTAAAAGCTAATCAGATCTCAGGATTTAGAAGTCAGATGATGATTAGTAAAACAGTAGTTCTGTGAAATATAACTTTTTTTTTATATTACCTGTTGCCAATGTATACAGATACAGTAAATGTTTAGTATCTGTTATAGTAAAAATTTGCATATAATAAGTTTTCTAAACCATTGTAATTTAAAATGTATGTCAATGTCAATGCATCTCCTTTGAGTTTAGTGTAGGAAAAGGTTAAAACCTCTAGTTTTTTTTTGTCTAATGTTTAATGTCTAGTGTGAGATTTTCCTTTACTTTCTGTCCTAAAGGCAAAACAGTAAAAGAAAATGTTATCAAAAAGTTTAGGAACTTTTCCTCTTAGATAATTGTCATTGTGCAATGCTTAGAAAATTAAAACGCAGAGTTAATGCAGGAAAACACCCAGGTTTTCCCAGGTTTATAAGCATTTGAAAAGAAAACGTGTTCAAAAGCGGGAAAATGCAGTAAAAACGTGGGTAAACGCGGCATAGATGTTTTCCAGTGTTTTAAAGGCAAGATTTAAAACGCTTATAAAAGTACATATAAACGCAGTAGGACATTTACATGCGTTTTAAAAACCTCTGTGTAGACCCAGTCTTACTCACTTTAGGCTATGTTCAGAATAGTGGTGAGGTTGCAGTGCTGTTGCGGTGCAGTTACCACTTTCGCGTGCCAGTGAACTTCTGCCTCGGAGTGGGATGCTACATGAAGTATCCACCCCAGCAGCCCAATGGAGAATGAATGGACACAGCAGTGAGCAGTTCAGCACCTCTAACTCCCCCTTGCAGTAAAATTTCCAAATGCAGGTTCTTTGAGAACCAGCGTTTGCCGTGCGGCAGATGAGCAGCTGGCAAAGTGCCAGAATCTACACGGAAACATTTGTTCGCGCCATGGGTCTGAACCTTCTCTTACTGTTGGGCACAAGATGGTTGGAATTGTTTATACATTCTATAAAATATTTTCAAAACAAGAAATAGTTGAAACAGTATAAAATAATCTCAGTATGCTGTTAGCTATTTTAGTTTCTTTATAACAATTAATTTTGCATAATGTTAGCATGGCATCTTACATATCAATTAGTTAAATTATTACTAATACTAAAAAAGGCCACAGACTGATAAATTATGACCAGATTCTGTAAATATGGACTACAACTGTTTTGTTTAGTACTGTCTGACCATGAATCGTTTGAGTTATTGTGATTGTAATATATCGGACAGTGGTCATTGTACACCAATTTCCCCAGTGGACATTCAGGATTGAAATGACAAAACCACAAGTCATTTTAGAAGCTGAACTCCAGACTCACCTTTAGTCTTACAGGGTGATTTTCTATACTGAAATTGCTTACTGCACACTGAGAGCTTTTCACAGTGTTCGTAGAATTTACAAAAAGTCAGAATACGTCTGCCTTTCGTTGGCTGAAGGTCCAGCATCATTGAGCCCTTTTACGGATGTTAAACTTTGATGTTAACTTAAAAGAAAGGCCTAGATTTTAACTGAATGTTGTATGATTGGTTCACATAAAATACATTGGGGGACTAGGGGGTCAATTACTCACTGGCTACCCTATATCTTCTGAAAAATCTGTAATAGGACCTTTTCATGTAAATGCCTGTTCACCTATAGCCACCATTTCAATGCCATTGTCATTCTTTCTGTTAGATTTCCAATTGAGCTCCAGACAAAATGTTTTTTTTTGTTTAAAAAAAAGCATTAATTTCTGTCCTTGGTGGAAAAGAAGAAAAAGACTAGGAAGCATAAAATAGCAACTCCTATCTGAAAACTTCCTATAACATTTAGATCAGAGAATGCAGCAGCAGAGAAAAGAAGAATTTTATGTTCATGAATAATTTCTCTACTGAAGTCACTGAGATGTATAGGAGATCAGTGAAATATTACCCCAATCATCATCTACTCCAAATGTAAATATTAGCTTTGGATGGACAGATCTATTTAAGTAAGCAGGTCAACACAGACAGAACAGGTGGCATTTACTGAGTTTGCATTTTACAAAGGCGGCTGTTTCAGCAGAGGTTTGCTTGAGGGAGCAGATGTGGACTGCATTTTTGTTTCTTTATCTGCATGTTCCAAGGAGGTTTCACAAGTTTCACCATTAAACATGTTATCTATTTCATGTTTACAACAATTTGGTATCCTTGCAAAGTCTAATATATCCATATTGCTCCCAAAGCGCCACTGGACGTATTGTTTTTGTGCACACTCTGCTAGCTGCTTCTTGGTTATGGAATGCCTGTTTAATAGTGGATTATTGTACTGCAGGATATGAACCAGAGCCTGTTTCTGCAGGACCAACTTCCTAAACATTTCTGAGTTTGTAATGCATTCTCCATTCTGATATCGGCAGCAGAGTTGCCCCTCAAATCTAGTTGCTGGAAGACATTTCAAACACTGACACCAGGAAGGAATTGCTGAGGATTTTCTACTACTTCTTGGATAAAGAGGAAGTTCTTCCAGTCCATCAAAGGAAGACAGTTCAAGCTGTGCAAGGACCATATTATCAGTCATTTTTCCTCTCTGAAATAAAAATGAATTAAATGATATAGGTTAGTCAATGGACTTTGTATATATATATATATATATATATATATATATATATCCTCTATATGTTTCCTTTGGTTACTTGGTTTTAGAAACTAGTAAAGTATGATTTCCAAGTTTCCCAAGATATGATTTTGAGACCCAATAGGAATAAAGTTAAAAATGAAAGTGTTTTCCCAAAAGATTTTATACTGTGGTAGAAATTTAGAGGAAAAAAAGTGAGTATTACGTTTAGGAAAAAAGGACACCAATCATAACAGTTGTTACAGGCAATCATAAATGTTTGCATACAACAAATGGGCATGGTAATATAACATGATGTTCAGTAATACACCACAAAGTATAGGTTAGGTGTGGACTGTCTCTTAGATTTACTGCTTAGTAAATAAGGGGCATGACACCACCAGGGAGAAAATAAGAAAGTTAATACTCAGAGTTTAGTGGTTATATTAAAGATATCATGCATTCAATTAAGGAAACACAGGTATAGAGAGATTCCAGCAAATCATTTGAAGTCAGGTTACTATATGTTTTGGAGAAAAAAATGTGGTAAGAAAAGGGGAGGAAAGATAGGCTTTTTTTAGGCAAAACTATTGTAAAAACAAGGATATTTAAATTTCACAACATATGACAACTCAAATAAATAAAGAAGTACTGTACAGTTTCCTCAACTAGACATAGTGCTTCTAAGCTAGTTGATTTGTATTTGATGCGTTTCGCCAGAAATGGCTTCTTCAGGGAATTTTGAGACATTTATTATAACTGGTCTTGTTGAGCAAAACTGCTGCAACTAGTTACATCCATTTCACTTACCTTAATAATTTTCCCTATTGTCATTTGTAAACTTTTTCTCAGTTTTTTGTCCACCATTTTTATGTCTTCTTGATCCACAAACGAGACAAACATGAGCTCCTGGCAAGACTAAAACAAACAGAAAATTATGACAAAACTACAAGATTTGTATACCTTTTTAAGAACACCAAAAGCTAAAAGGAAAGTCAAAGGGAAACAAAAGTTTGTACAAAATCCTGATGTAATACATAACAACTCTGAGGTTACATGACAACCTCTGTTTATTATGATGCTTTTGTTGCATATTGGTAAAATTTGTGTATTATTTCTGGTAGGAATTATGTCATCAGGACATCTCCAGATTTAAGCAAAATATGTCAAAGTGTATAACTCTCTCTTTGATTCAATAAACAGAAAAAGAGTGGGTTAAATTAATTCTACATTTCTGTATTGTGCTACATAACATTTCAAAAATTAGTAGCATTGCATTCCCAATGCAGCACTGTGCTTGCAGTACTAAGCTAATGTACAAATTATGTATACTAGTAAAAAATATACAATTTATTGGCATAGATAAAATTAACATAAACTCTCATTCATTATTCATGTTTTTAAAAATGATAACCATGGCAGTAGATAAAAAAAAAAATTGTAGCACGTGTGAACAAAAAATACAAAACTATTACCGTCAGAACACACGGCCCAGGGATCTCTTCATACTTCCGCTCGTCATAGTATCTCTGACCTGATGTAGCGCTGCAGCAACTTTGACAGTACAGGCTGATCAGGAAATCAATCACTACTGTTGCCTAAATAAACCAATTAACCCAGTTAACACTGTTCTGTTTTTATTTATGTAGCAATACCTTGTACAACAGCAATACACAGTCAGAAAGAAATCATCAAAATGTCATAAGGATAACCAACATGGAACAGAAAAATTGAACAAAAGTAAATGCCAGTGAGAGCTTACAATTATAGATTAAAAAATTTCGCTTTGGATAGAATTGGAAATGTCTAGAGCTTGTCAAGGTTATTCTTGTCTGTGATTAGGGGGATTTTCCTTATATTATTTTGTGTCACAGAAAGAAGAATTCTCTTATGACACTTTTATTAGCAAAGTGGAGATTGGTTCGAAACTCTTTCTGTTCTTGTTTCCATATGTGCCCAGTTAAGGAGATACTCAACCTCCTTTATGTCACCATACTGCAAGCAAACATTAAAATAAAATACAACTCACCAACCCAAAGTAGGAAAGATAGGAACCAATGAACATCACCAATTCAAACCAGCTAAACTTGCCACCCTAGAAAAGTATAAAAAGAAAAAAATATACTACATGCATTTTTCTTTGGCATAAAGAATATATATAATATATCAAAACATATATGTTATCACTCTTGATGCTGACATTTTTTATGTTTTTAATATAAAGCATTTTTATAATGGATACACATTTTGCTACGCCATGCCTGTGCACAATTTTTCAGCTCACATCCTTTTCTTTTCTACCTTGGCAGCACTGTACAGCAAAACCTTTTATTCTTGCCATTGATAAAGTATAACATTTTCACTCTTGGTACATCTAGGTCAGTAACAATTTGTAAAGATTCTGCTGCTAAACATTTCATTTATAGTTCAGATGTTTTGAATACTCTCTTGTTATAGACACTTCTTTTTCAGAAAACACCCACAGCAATAGAGAAAAATCTTTCTTAGAATAAGTTTTTCTAAGGTTAAAGATTTCTGTTTTCTTTAATACAGCTCTACCTAAACAACAATTATAACCTTTTCCTTTTTTATGTAAACAAAATCTCATCAGCAACTATAAGTGGTATCTCAGTTTTTAGTAAATGATAGAAAATTGGGTTATCCGCTAGGTGTACAGCTCAGCCTCTCAGCTTTGACCATTACAAGACAGTACCGCCATCAGAGATGATTTTTCATCTACTCTTTTACTGTACTCTTAGACCTATAACACGGGGAGATCCTATGCTAACTTTGTGCTGAACTGAATGGTCTGATAATTTTTTCAATGAGCAATTGATCAAATAAAATCAATATTTTTTTGTTTATGTTGAAGGATGGGCATGGGGTGAACCACAGGGCAGATGGTAGCGCATTATCAGATTTGTGTCCAATCTGTCCACGAATGGAAAACCCCAAAATCCCTGTGATTGGATGTCTGCTAAATTCACTTCCCAAATTTTTTTGCATATCAAATTGGATTGGAAGTGAACATCTGCCCGTTTGCACTGGGCTTTAAATTCACCCTGTCAGCACTGTATGCATATAGGTGTTAATTCAAATGCTAAAATATGGTAGTCAAGGTAAATCCCTAGTGTAATACAATAGACAATGCAAAAAATGTTCTGCTGCTATGCAATTGTAGCGCAATAAACTTTGAACTTTAGGTTTCTATTTATAAGGCGGTTAATCTGATATTCAGCAATATTTTCTAATGTATAATCAAATACTGCCATTTAAAACACATGCACCTGGAAGATTCTTCACCAGGGAATGTTGCTGACCATCAGAATCTTTTTATAAATTGATCCTTTAGATTAGGGGTCGGCAAAGTTTTATGGCCACTAGGCCATTTATGGGGTGGGCGGCAGCACACTAGGCCAGACCCGCCCTAATGCCCCTGCCCACCACCAGAGAACACCCCCTGAAGTGAAATCCCTCTCCTCGGTATGCATTCCGGAGGAGAGGGATTTACCTTCAGGGAGCTTTCCCTATTTACCGCGGCAGCTGAAGTATCAACGCTGGCCACGGTAAACAGGGGAGCAACTGCAGAGGGCAGCACCGGAGCTCCAGCGGCTCCGGTAGTTCTTAACGCCCCCTGGCCAATCCGCCGGCAACCGAATTAGGCCGGATCGGCCAGGGGGGAGTTAGGCCCGAACGAACTAAAGGCCGGAGTTTGCCAACCCCTGCTTTTGATCATACAAGCATTGAGTACAATAGGTCTGTGATAGGCTCAAGTAAACACATTTGAAAGATTTTAGTTAAACACAATTAAACATTTTTTAAAGGATTTTAAAACCAAATTATTAGAAAGTAATGGATTACTGTGCCATAGACTTGAATGTCAAATCGTATCCCATAAGCTTTAATAAGAGTCCTTAGATTGGTTTGGTCCTGGTTCTTGTAGTACCTGGCAAATCTGTAGATACAAAATAATACATTCGTTTTAATTCAGAGGTAAAGGAACCCTAAATATATACTGTAATAATGTCACATCATATACTTATGTGTATGCTAAATCTACAACTCCAGCTATTAAAACAGAAGTAAGAACAGTTTTGCATTTAAAACCCTGTCTTGGCCAAAACATAAACATGTCATCCCACCCTCTGCATCTTTTTAAAAATAAAAAAAACAGCAACAAGCACCAGAACTATCCTCTAAAGACCCACCAGCTCATTGTCATAATTGATATCCAGCTTCATTAAACACTCAAAAGAATTATGCCATTCAAATGGAATTGCACTTCACAACAGTGATCCCCAACCTTTTGGAGCTTGTGAACCACTAAATCTACAGACTCCTGACCACGCATGCACGCAAAGCCGTGTGTCAATCAAAGGGGAAGAAACTTCCTCCATAGTGATGTCATGGTGCCAGAACCTGCCCACTCTCCTAGCGTAGATCTGAGCCTGCTATATAAATATGGTCTGCGGCTCTGGCTGGTGTGTCTCCTCCCCAAGCGGGGTCCTTCTCCTGATCTCGATGGGGGTGCATCAACCAGCGCCGTGGACAAGCACTGGTCTCTATGCTCTCGCAGCCCATCTGTCAGACGGCCGCGGGGGTTGCAGGCCGGGAGTTGGGTACCCCTGCTGTATAACATTAGGGGGAACTAAACATAAAGGGTGAAGAGTGCCTGTGGAATCACATGACCAGACCAAGGACACCTGAACAAAAGGTAGTATATACTTTTTAATGGGTGGAGGGTGCTGAAATGGGGGGAATCCAAATGGAGAAAGGCAGGATCCTCATTATGAAGATGGACAATAATGTTCACTGTGCCTTTATTCTGCAGGACAAGAGTGGAAATATCCACAAAGTTATAAAAATCCAACCATTAATGCCACTCGAACAGCTGTCCCCAATAGAAAGTCTCAGTACCTGCTCCTGTCACTGTCACTTTTCACTTTTGTCCAGGTGGTTAAGATCAACAGAAGATTTTGGAAGGGATATTCTGCCAAATAGTGTCAGGAAAAGCTTTAAAACCAGATAGATGTCCTGATTCTTTCCAACTTTATTAAAGCATAAAAATAAGAAAATCCCACTTAACCATTGTTTGAATTTGCCACATCTAAGAAGCAGAAGCACTTTTTATGATTCCGAAAATTAGAGAAAAAAAAATTGTAACATGATAATCTTGGTGTTCTTTGATATTGGATCTGCCTTTAATGCAGGTGACCACAGAAATCATAAGAATCTGCTTTACTTACTTCAGAGTTGTCTTTCTGTGCCAGACATGATTTACTTATTGTAAATACTATGGTATATTAGGTAATCTATCTAGTCATGAATAGATCGATGTCTTCCTATATACATTACGTAAATACATTCCCTCAATTTAGGGAGAGAAAAGGATAAATCGGGTTGCACTGACATTTTCCAGCAAGTGTGAAACAATAAGTATATTCCAAGTCAGGGGACTTTGTGAATGCCTCCAAGACTTATCCCTGAATAGCCCAATTCTTCTCTGAGCATTAAATTAAGGTAGTATTGAGCTGTTATTTCCCATCATATTTCTTATACCAGGGCTGCTCAATTCCAGTTTTTGAGGGTCACAAACAGACTCTGACTTTTTTAACCTCACCTTACTAAATTTACTGCTGTCTACTAGGCAAACACTGAAAAGTGCTGATAAAATCTCTGCCCTTGGGAACTGGAAATAACAGCCCTGCCTTTTATTGTATCATGTGGAGTCCCTCAAAACTCAAATATTGGCCTAATAATATTTATTATGAACCTGTTTCTGTGAGCTGGCATAATCAATGAGCATAACCTGTTTTCATCAGTCTCTCATCTGATCTATACAGACGTTAAAAAGGGGTTTGACTAGATATATACTTTAAAATAGTATATATACTAGATATATACTTTAAAACATTTATAGTTACGGTAATTTAGAATCTAGGCAAAAAGGATTTGCCTAGATATGTACTTTAAAACACATATAGTTCATTTAGAATTTAGCACAGGGGTGTCAAACTCAAATACACAGGGGGCCAAAATTAAAAACTTGGACAATCTTGAAATTTATTGAAAAACTTAAGGAAATGTTTTCTTCTCATTAGATTTAAACCCTTTTCAAATGGAAACAAAGAGATTTTGCTTCACATTCAATCTGGAACAAGCTTATAATAGAGAAAGAGGCTCTTTCTCTATTTGTAGCCTTCTAAGTTAAATTTCAATGGTAACCTTTTTGCACAGGCTAACAATATTAATACCAATATTTTTCTATGAAATTCCAACCATTCAAGTCCATGCCGTGGAGTAGCAAGGAAAAGTACAGCTGAGGGAGAGTGCTGGAAATGCCAGACGCGGCCAATGCGGGGCTAAACCTTATGAGTGGACCTCCGCTGGAACTCCCTCTTCATTGAAAAAGCGCCGCTACTAAAATTCCCAGCATTATTTGCGTCTTTAAAACAGTCCAATGTGGGGCCATGCATAGGCAGAGAGCCCGCTGGTCTATAGACACGAGTGATGCCAGGTATTGTAGTAGCGGCACTATTTTAATGCAGCGGTGGGCCAGTTGCTGTTCATATTTAGGATTACTTTGGGGGCCAAAAAAAGGACGTTGGGGGCCAGATTTGCCCCCCGGGCCGGAGTTTGACACCCCTGATTTAGCAGGTCGTTTTGATGGTACTGTGTGTTAGTATTTATGTTATTATGAAATAAAGAAAAATGACTTTAGATGTGTAGATATGTCAGTGTCTGGTTTCCATACCTGAAGTTTAAGCCAGGATACAAGCGTTCATCGACAACCTTATCATCCAACCGTCTGAAACTGTATTGTGGATGGCAGCTGTGAAACCAACGATCAAGATTACATTTCCAGTGGATTTCTATGCCCATAATACCACCCTAGATAAAAGATAAATTTATATAAAAACTATGGAAAAAGTGTACACCTTCTATAATCAATTTCTCTAATAGAATTGTCAGGGTGACAAGGTTTAAGAGTGAATATTTATTTTAGAACACCTAAGGACCTCTGCATTGCGATTTCAGCTTTTCAAGAAGGCAAGGGTGCTTCTCTGCAGTATGTTAGCAGGGGAGAGGTTTTTCTGCTCAGACTGTGACTGCATCAATACAATGGAGACAGAGAACCTGTAACCTCAAACCTGACATAGAAAGTGTGCTATTTGCAGGATTAACCAGTGAAAATACTGGCCACATCTAAGGACTGGTAAAATGCAATATAACAAAAATAGCTCAATTTGCTCAAAATGAAACTAAAGCCGAGGCATGTCTTTTTGCAAACTATAACTATAAAATATGCTGTGTTTCTGTGAGTATGTTAACTACAGGCATGTTTAAACAATGTGGGTCAGTAAACAGTGTACCAGGAACTTGGGTTGCACCAGCTCTCTAAATACACAATGGCATTAAATACCAAAGTGTAGTATCAATAACCTTACCTATTATAATAGTGGCTTGCAGGGAGATTACTATAAACTGAGGGGAACATGCAATTAATAAACATTAATATTCTGCAACTGACAATGGTAAATTTACATTGCATTCAGTAGTAATAATCAGCTTACTTACAGCCCATGATATTCTAAATGCCAAACTAGTATCACTAAATGGCTATGGCTTAATATAGGCATAGACTAAAAAAACAATTATGACTCTATTTACCCTAATCAATGCCAAGAACTGTGGAGTGATAAATCGTCAGTAGTAAGGCTTCCATTAAAAAAAAAAAAAGATACCAAAGTGTACAGATTTGCTTCCAACCAAACCTTGCCTGTCTGATTAGTCGATAATCAGATTTTGTGTCTTAATTTTCAGATGTGAACCATGGTTTTCTTTATATAACATTAAAAATGCAAATTGCATGTGAGTTACATTATTCCTACCAAAATAGCAACTTGAGAAAAATTTTCTCCTGCTTCTTTAAGAATGTCCCCTAAGCGAAATATAGGACACAGAGGAGCAGTCGCTTTGTTATATACGCAGGTTACATTATATTCTGGCAGGATGTTTTTCCTAGAAAAGAAGTATATTTAAAATATGTAAGTATGATATTTTATACAACAAAGAGGCCATACAAAAACATGTGACTTTAGATTTTACCTATTTTATTAATATGACATTGACATAAATCTTACTCCTGTCCTGTACAACACAATAATCCAGGAATCTTCCAAAAGGATCAGATGACCATATAACACATAATGACTAAAGATGAAGTCAGGGTTTACTTACGTGGTATAATTAAAAGCTGCAAAGTGAATATTGTTCTTTATCAAAACCGTAAAGTTTTCTGCGCTTCCCAAAATGGCTGGCCTAGAAATAAAGGGTTAAAACTGAAATTGTCTGCTCAGATACTAAAAAAAAGGATTAATTGGTTTTGGCCTGGAAACCCACAGACATTAAATCTACGGGAATTAGTAAAAGAGTAAGCTGCAACCACAACATTTTGTTTATCTTTTCATTTTAACTAATGAGATAAAATGTAATAAAAAACAACCCTATCTTTTAATTAGACAATTAATAATGTTTATTGATTTGGCAAGAATGTTTTCATTACTATTTTACATTTTTATGTGCATCGTCTCTGCATTTTGTTCTGATTCATAACTAATTCAGTGTTATTACACACTACATCATGCAAATTAGCATTCTGTAAAAGGGAAAATGATTTCACACATCCAGATAATCATAAATTGTACGTTAATGTATGTGGAATATACATGGTGTAATATTTCGATGTAAGATCAGCTCAAAAAAGAGGAGATTCAATCAGTGGACATTAAAGCACACTCAATTGGCACGTAAAATAGGGTTTAAAGTAGTTGGCTTATATTTATTTTAACAAACAAAATAGAATTTCACAGCACTGTATGGCATTTACATAAAGATAATCAGTCAGTATTACATTACAAGCATGGATATGCAAGAGTTTTATCCACTCTTGAAGTTAATCCTATCAATTGTGCAATTGCCTCAGGCTCCAACTTGCACCTGATGTGGCCTACTTAGGGTTATTCATATACACCAACACCCGGCTACCTTGGCCAGCTCCCTTGATCTGAAAACTTCCTCAGCTTTCCCAGAACTTCTAAACCCCCCTCATCCAACCTTCCAGCACATAGGGTTCACCCAGGCTTCCAGCTCACTGGCTTTGCCCAGCCTTGGATCACATAGGGTTCACCCAGCCTTCCAGAACACAGGGTTCACCCAGCCTTCCAGAACACAGGGTTCGCTCAGCCTTCCAGCACATAGGGTTCGTAGGTAGCCTCCTAATATACAGGCCTTGCACGGCCTTTGTGCCTAAAAATCCAGCTCCTAATAGCAAACATTAATTCCCTTTTAGTGTGATCATCCAGTAGGCCACCCCTAAATCACGGCCTTGAAAAGGGATGGAGTGCCTGACCTACCCAATCCTTCCAATAAACACTTGACCTGTTACCCAAATAAAGAGTTACAAATCTATAGCACAGTTACCTGCAGCCTAATGCATGTCCTTTAACCCCTTTATCTAGTAAAATAGAGGAGATTACTGCCCCAAATTCTTGCTTCGCATTATACTATATTAGCTTTCAGTATTTTAATAGTGATGTTATAATCAGTTAAAAAAAATATTTTATGTCATGAAAGGCATCTATTGTCCAATAAGTACAATGCAAACATTGTTCTTAATGGGTAATCAAAGCAACAAATGGAACAAAATCCTTTTGTCTTAATTTGAGGAATTACTGCCTGTCTATTACCACAAAAAAATAAGGAACTTGTGTATGTCAGACACTCTCATTTCTATATTTTATTTTTAAACTAGCTCTTTAATTCTTATAACGGTTGGCCATAATTCGTACAAACAATAATATTGCATATATTAAAATCTTTCTTTAATTTTGATGAAAAGGTTTACCAACAGCTATAAATTTTAATATAATAAAACATGAACCATTGAGTATATTTTAAAAAGAGAGTTTATATGCTTTTTGTAAATTTAGCTGGGTGTGTGTTATAAAAGATAAAAGGTCAAAATCAAATTGCACTTTCGTGTTATGCCAATTACAGCTAAATGGTATATTCCTGAATAAAACCAAGGTCAGCAGTATTTAGTTTACCACAAGTAAAATGTAATATGTTATCAAAACATTTTATAAAACACTCTATAATCCCTTAATATGTTATTTTGATCACAGCACTATCTGCGAGTTTGTTGGAAGTGTGTGTAAACAGACTAGTCTCTACAAAGAGAGGTGGAGTGAGTGTCTCTCCACATACAGCAATGTGTATAATCTGATTTCTCCTATAACTTAAGTCTGTTTAACAACCAGCTCACACACAACCCTCCTCTCAAGGAAGTGCAACTTTTGTTAATACCTAAAGCGGACCTAAACTCAACTTTTTACTTTATTTAAAAGGGTAGGCAACCCTTTTATATAAAGCAAAAATATTGTTTTTTTTAACTACAACACCCTTTTTTTTAAAGCACCTCCCTTTCTGTCTTAATCACTTCATGCATGCGCAAAAGGGCATTTTCCTTCACTGTAGGGAAAGAAATGCCAATCTCATGCATGCACAGTGATATTGGCACTCTTTTTTTCCTTTTTACAGCAGGTACATCACCCCATTTCACACCTGTGAAGTGCAAGTTCCAATGACATACCCAGAAAAAGCCCGAAGATAGTGGTACTTCCTTAGTGCGGGATGAAGAAGAATTCCAGGACTATGCGGGACCGAATCAGGGGAATTAAGGCAAGTGTGATTTTTTTATTCTTCAGTTTAGCTCTACCTTAAACAATTTAGCGCAGAAGTTCCTCTTCAAGTCATTGAGATCATACTGTATACTGGACACGTAATTCAAATTTCATAACACTGATAACAGATGATTGTTTTCAAAAACAGCAAAATATTTTTTATAATCTATAAGGCCTTAATGGAGATCAGTGGTGTTTGTTTTGCCAAGTTTGCCACAGTTGCCACTTTTCAAATGATTATGATAACTTATTCTAAATTGCTTGGCCCTATAGACTTTCAGTCAGGACCTAAGCACACCTAGTCCTGTCTACTACATTGCCCTCTAAATTGACAGCACTGCTATTGCTTGTATTGCTAGTTGTCTCCTACTCTGGGCTGCAGTGTCTGCATGTGGTGAGCATGTAAGGTACAAATTAAGAAAGATTGATTGTTAACTTCATTATCTTTGGGAATGTAAATGAAGTCTTTTGTTTATTTGAATGCTTACTCATCACATAATAACTGGATCTAGTACTTGTTTAGACTGTTATATAGAACACATTAGTTTTATTTAATCTGGATTTAGCTTGTATCAATAAAGAAAGTGAGTATTATATTGGCAGCCGGGGCAAGAACTAAGATGTAGTATATAGTTCCTGGCACAAGCGGCCTTTCTGACATATGTCAACTGAAAAATTGTTCTCTGTGTTGGAAACCCCATCAGCATTGCAAATTAGATCTCTTTTTAGACAGAACAGGTCATCCTCAGTCCATTATATTATAGACTATTTAAATTAGAGGAGAACATAATCCAATAAAGTACTATAAATTTGACTAAAGACAAGTGAAAATACTTAAACTACTTAATGCTATTCCAAGATCTGTCTCATAAATTCGCACTTTATTCACATTATCTCATATTTTAACTTCGCTTGTCAGTCTGTTTTTGTTGATCAACAGAAGTTTTGCTGGGATCAAGAAAAACTTGGAGTACCGTATGTTACACTGTTAAATTTATTATAGAAAAGCCTAGCACATATCATGGTCATGGTGTACAAGGACACAATGTGGGAGATCACAGAACTGTGGATAGCAGTGGTTAGGTAACTAATGAATACATATTGGAAGGTTGTTGTACCCACACTGTAGCTGCTTTATGAAGACAATAATTATAGTCTGGCTATTAGACTCAATAAATTACAAATGATCTTGTTTCAATAAGTGTCAATTATTAGTAAAAATTTGGAACTGAATCTCTTTCTAGTTTCTAGTTTCCTAGTTACAAACTGACATCCCACAACTAGCTTATTATAATTGGCCTATACAATACCTATTGACTGTGAAGTCCAACCTCCTAAGTAGACTCCTGGTTTCTACCATAATGTAGGGATGCTGTAAACTGTAGTACCTATTGTTATTCTTACTTTAGGCATGTAAACCAAATAAACTGTCATTTTTGGCTAGTATTCACAGAAAAATATAGTTCACAAACCATGCCTGAATTCCTAAACATTATTCCCAAGAGATCGACATGTAAATAAACTGGAGAATAAAAAAATCATAAATTCTTCTAAATTAATCATTTCAGATCTGCTATATTTTAGTGTAAAAGCCATGTGCTTTTCGGGATTTGCTCCTATAATATATATTTAGGATATAAGCTCCTAGAGAGATTCTGTCTTCAAATAAAAGGTGGCTATAAGGTCCAATGAAAACTTTATGCAATTTACAGTTTCTTTTTAGGGAATGGTCATTGGTAGGATTGGCATCTCTAAAGAATTAAAATCATATACGGAGCAGCTAAGATTTGTTCTTCTGATGAAGCTGTAAAAGGCAAAACTTTGTCTTTATGAAAGAAAATTGTCACAAAAAAGTCTGCATATTTAAATATAATTTTTTTTTTCAAAAAAGCAAAAAACAAAACAAAACAAAACATGTTTTGATGTGTGTTAACCTACCAATATGGTTGTTTTTATTGATAACAAAAAGCACCTGTTGCAAATACTCCTTTCTTGTAGGAAGAAAGTCTGTTTTATAATATAGATATCAACAAACTGTTTTTGTACCCTGTGTTATAACAAATATGCAGATAAAGCAAGCACAATTTATGCTATATACTATTTTAGATGAGAGGAGGGAGTCAAGAACAAATCTACAAATTACATTTTTACTTATCTATTTAAGAAATATAACGATAATATAGTGGTACGTTGAACACAAAAAAGATTCTCAGTGCACTAGATTATCAAATTTATGAAAATAAACATATCTATGATATAAGACATGTTCCGTCCTAATGAAAACATACACTCGGCCATGTTTTGAGAAATGGTAATGGACAATGAAGAATTTCAATATTTCATAGTAACACAGATCCTATTGTGAAGAGAGATCCCCTCAGCTTAACAAGTACATTGCATACAATACACTATTGTGGATGCTTTCTCGCTAGTAATAAAACACTTCATCTTTGACCAAGTAGGCCAGCAGTGGGCTCAGAAAAGAATTTCAATATATTCCTAATATGTAAACAGGTTACTTACTCTGGAGTACTTTTGAACTCTACAGGACACCATGCTCTCACTTCACAAGTTTTAAAAGTGGAGTTAAACTGTACACATTTCCCAGTTTGAATGCCTACAAAATAAAATTGAAAAGATTAAAATGTAAGTGTCACAGACAATGTTCTGTTATCTGTTTCTTAAAGCCCAACAGGAACTATTTTGTTCATCCAAAGTAGCCAGATTTTTTACCCTACAATGGGTAAAAAACAAACACCTAGTCTGACAGTTGGAAGATGCAGATAGGGATCTCTGTTTCACTAAAAGGAGTAAAAGGTTGGATACCTTTCCTTGATGAATAAATAATTGATATGTGGTAATTTCCAGATGGTGCACTGTAAACTGGTTTCACAGTGGTATAGGACACCAGTGGTTTTAAGCTGTGCCTTCCCCGATACTTGCTGGAAATATGGAGAAAGCCTCTGGCCTTTTGTCTTACATCTTTTGGCAGAAAACCAAAATTGGAGTTTTTTTTATGAATTATGCTCTCTTTCCCCAAAATATATGACTGGTGATCTTCCAGATGCTCAGTCATTTTTTCTACTGCCCAACAGTATTATACCCTTGAAGAAATATAGGAATTTTGATTTGGTTCACCCGATCACCGATGTGGCAATAGCATGCATTCCCATCAGAAACTTTTTTGAAGATCTACAGAAGATCTTACTAATAGTCTACATGACCAATCTGCCCCAATTGGCATGTGGTTCTACTGGCAGGACTTTGGAATATAGAAGTTGTTTGTGTATTGGGTATATTAGATAGAGAAACAACCTCTTGAGGTCGCCTCATTTTTTAATCTTTCTCCTAAATTGCTTTCTTTCCTTTTACTTCTCTCTCTTTCTTTCTTCAATAAAAAAAGGAAATTTGGATGGGGTTATATGTATCTTTATCTTTCAGCCCATACCACTTTATTCACTCTTAATTGGTTGTTAAGCTGATTTATCTTACTTGATTATGTATTACTAGTGTTGATGTTCGAATTCGGGTTGTCCCTATATTGGACCCGAATATGGCTGTTCGAATTCGGGTATACCCGAACCGAATTTTGCTGCATTCGACAGCAAAAATTCGGGAGGAAAAAAAAAAAAATTATTTATTTGTATGTGTTTTTTATTTTAAACTTGTTTTTTTTTTTTATTTTTTACAGGTTATCCGACAATGACATTATGAATCATAATGTCATTGTGGGATTCCTGGACCGTGGGAACTGTGCGATCACAGCTAATTGAAAGCAGGTGCCTTCAATTAGTTGTAACCGCAGGCAATAGGAGGGCAATGAATGGAAATACTATGTCCATTCATACCTCTACTGCTCTGTGATTGGCTGAGAAATAGACCAATCACAGAGCAGTAGAGGTTGAATGGAGATAGTATTTCTATTCAACCTCTATTGCCCTCGTATTGCCTCCAGGATCAGGGGAGCAGAGATGTCAGCATAAAGCCTCGCTGATTGCTCTGCTCCCTGAGGAAAGGGAAATCCTGATCAGGCTTAGAGGTATGAAGAATATAAGAAGAATCCCTTCCTTATCCAGAGAGTATTTTTCTTTTCCTCCAGATGCAAAGAGTACCCTCTTGTCCTCTGTAATAACCTTAAAGTGAATAATTTGGAGGATAGTTCTCTATAGGGACCATTTATATATTATTACAGGGTGATCATATCCCCCTTAAACTGAGCTCCTCCATTCTTTTTATTAGTTTAGTTGCCCTTCTCTGCACTCTCTCCAATTCCACAATATCTTTTTTGTGAACTGGTGCCCAAAACTGGACTGCATATTCCAGATGAGGTCTGACCATTGTTTTATACCACGGAATGTTGTACATATTGTATTAGACTGTTTTCTTATACATACTATATTAATATTTTCCTGATATTTGATATCTGTTGTCCTACATTTTCCTTTACTGGTGTTTAATTAAGAGTTTACACAACAAAAAGACAGATTGTGTAAACAGACTCCTTTTTATGGCAACCCCAAGACACATGCAGAGATTTGGATAGCTGTTCTTGATTTGATCATTGTTCCATTTCCGCATGTCATTGCTGGTCAAATGTGAAACAAGTAAAATAGCCTGGCTTATGGAAGCTTCCGCTTTACTGTATTTTTACGGAGCTGGTATAACATTATAAAGTAAGGAAGATGGGCACATACAAAGAACTGTTGTAGTTGTAATGCTTCTGCATAAACAAAGGAAGTAAATGTTCCAGATAATTATAGCTTGTAAAGTAATGATAAAACAATATCAAACTTTTAAGGAACATTAAGGTAATTCTTCACGGATGAGATGAGATAATCTGCCTGGGTACCCTTTGCTACTAGTTTACTGAATTTTGCTGAAAGTTCAAAAACTTTAAGGTGGACCCCAAATAAAATCTATGGGGTAAAATCTTTGTAGGGCAATTTGTAGGGCTAATAAGAACAAACCAAAAGCATGATAAACCATGCACTGATACAGGTAGCATTTACTTATACTGCTAAATCATTCATCCCTTCAAATGTTTTAGGCTTGTGACATGGCTGACTAGAGGTAAAGCTATGCACTGCATTATACTTATTTGTTTTTGTTTTTTGAAACTGTAATTTTATTGAAATTTTTTTTAAACCAAGTTACAGAAAAGAATATTACCGGTAATAATAAATACCAAGGAAAACCATAGCTTTTCAGTCAGTTATGTACATCACTGTGAAAGTTAGGCTCAAATAAAGACTGCATAAAAAAAACCCATAACATGTTGTGTTCATACTCATTTAACATATATTATACAACAAAGCAATAGCCAATAACCCAGGCAAACCAGCAACAGAACAAAAAGGAGGTGGAGAGGTGGGGCAGGGTTGGGGGGGGGGGAGGTAGAATGTGGCAATGACATAGGATGACGCCTCTGGACGTAGTAATTGTCCCAGTTAAAAATAAAGCGGAAAAGTAAATAGAGTCATACAGGCATCTGGGCGTAGTAATGGTCCCAGGTGGTCTCAAATTTTACCACAGTGTCCTGAATGGGGGGGGGGGGGTGTAGAATGTGGCAGTGACATAGGATGACATATGGTGTCATATGGTCTAATATTATTAAAAATAAAGCGGAAAAGTAAATAGAGTCATACAGGCATCTGGGCGTAGTAATGGTCCCAGGTGGTCTCAAATTTTACCACAGTGTCCTGAATCAGGGCCGTGAGATACTCCATAAGACTTATCGGTGTATTTCGGCAACAATGTTAAAGGTTGACCCAGTAGGTGGGTGAGAGGGTCTAGGGAAATCTGTTGTTGGAGTACATTGGAGAGCAACTTATTTGCTCGAGACCAATACTCCTGGATAATTCTCCTGGAACAAAACCAAAAAATGTGCTCCTGGGAGCGCCGGGAAATCCCACAGCGCCAGCAAGTGGGATCAGTCCCAGGGAACAACTGATGTAGCACCTTCTGGGTATGGTACCACCCAGGAATATTTTTATAGAAGTTTTCTTTACACAGCATCCATATAGAGCTTTTGTTTGCCGCTTCCCAAATTTCCAACCATACATCCGAATCTAACGTTCGGTTCAGCACTTCCTCCCACTTACACATGTACCTAAATTTTCCAGAGGCGTTTCGTATAGAGTTGTGCAGTAAACTGTATATAGAAGAGACCACACCTTTGGTATACGGGCCCTCCACGCACAACCTCTCAAAAGGAGTCATGTTTAGAAACCTGGCTGAGGGCTGGAGGGATTGGATGTAATGCCTAATTTGCAAATAAGCATAAAAAGATGTGCATGGGAGCTCAACCTTCTTGCATAGTTCTTGAAAGGTAAACAACCTCTCCTCTACTGGATGCAGCAGATGTCTAATCCCTCCAGGGGCCTGACATCACCCCTTGCAAAATATCAGGGATCTGTGTGGTGTGGATTACCGATGTCAGTCTCGAGGGCTCTGACAAAAGGCCAAATTTGTGTCTGCAACTCCGCCAAACAGTCCTTGTGAACACCATAGGAGCGAGCAGGTCTTTATCAGCCAATACCAAGGACGAGCTCCAAAGCATAACATTGGGGTGCATGGAAGCTATCCATCCCTTCTCTATTTCTCTACATACCGTGGATGGGTGAGGTCCATAGTGGCAAATATCGCAAGTGAGCCGCCAAATAATATTTGTGCAGGTCTGGGGCCCCTAGGCCCCCCATTGTTTAGGGCGTGCACACTACAGTCTTAACTAATCTGTGTCCTTTGTGTCCTCCAATGACAGACTCCTACAGTTGCGGAGGAGAACATAACTTTTAACGTAAGCGGAGCGTGTTTCCGACCAGGTAATAGGATGAATCTCCGTAGACACACTATTCCGTAACAACAGAAGGTTAGTGAAAATATAATCAATTCGGGAGTGAGTGCAGTGAGGGGGGAGTAAAAAGAGAACTGTCTCCCAGTGGGATGCTGGATCCGTCAATTATCATAAAGTTGGTACCTGCAAATCAATTGTCTGAAAACTTGAGATTGTTGTACCACCTGCGAAGGAGGAGAGGCATTGTGGAGAGCAAGTCTGTCTTGTGCAGGAGAAAATGCCAAATTAAAATCTCGCCAACAACTAAAAAGATGTGGTAAATTTCTCGAGATATGATAACGTTGTGGAGAGAAACAGTGTCTGACCTTTATTTGGGGCATAAAGATTGCAAAGCGTGAGGGGGACACCCTGAAGACTGCCATGTAGAATAAGATATCTACCCTCGGGGTCTGCAACGGTAATTGACACACAAAATTTTAAAGGCAAAATTGAAGGAACCAGTGCTATCAAAATGGGTTTCTTGGAGGAAAATTACCTAGTTTTCAAAACCCTAGCAGCCATGGCCAAGGATGCGGCCAAGGAGGGCCTACCACGCATCGGTCCCTGACAGGGAACAACAATCCCGGATGGGTGAGCACGTCCCCCCAGAGGGGCAGTAAGCCCAAGGGGGCGCCAGAATGGGGTGAAAAAACCATGGCTAGATCATCACTGGATTGGCCAGCGCCGACCACTGGCAGTGTCTCAGCATCAGGGAGGACCCCCCGCCCAACCAAAGCTGAACTGAACGTCAGGCCCCCCCCAAGGCCACTATGGAAACCTAGCATCCAACCTAGCACAGCACATATGGCAAAAGCAATATTTTAGTTATCAACTAATCATAAGGTGGGCTAATAAAAAAAAAGCATATTATCCAAAGCAGAATTAGCATAATGCAAAGCATATCAATAATAAAACATGAGGCATTAAAGAGGTCCGCAGAGGGGATTAATCAACGCATGAAAACAGCTTGAGCGTCCCAAACCAGTAGGATAATCTAGTGGTGGTGGGGAGTCCCGAGACCTGCGTCGAGTGCGCCTCTTGTGCTTGTCATGCTGGTGAGCGCAGACGAGGAGGGTCCTCTGGCTCCCTGCCAGGGAGTTTTGGGCGATCAATACCCAAGTCTCTACAAAAGGTTGGAACATCTTCCGGATAGCAAAGAGTGGAGGTCTTACCATCCCTGCGAGCTGAGAGGCTAAAAGGGAAACCCC
This sequence comes from Pyxicephalus adspersus, assembly GCF_032062135.1. Classification (NCBI taxonomy): domain Eukaryota; kingdom Metazoa; phylum Chordata; class Amphibia; order Anura; family Pyxicephalidae; genus Pyxicephalus; species Pyxicephalus adspersus. The sequence continues at coordinate 55,783,860 of NC_092863.1, read as the reverse complement.
ATCTGTACGGTATACGGTTATCCCTAAACACAGTCAGAAGTGGTTGCAAAAGCCGACGCTGCTGTAGGGTGTGCCACGACAGATCCTGAAATAGCTCAAGGGGTGCACCATCAAATTCAAAAAAATCTCATCTTTCAGATCCGTATCCGACAGGTAGCATAAAACATCCTGTGGCCTGGATGCCCGGCCGGGCTGTCTGAAGAACCTGAAGGCTCTGGTAATTTTAAGGGAAAGAACACCCTAGAATGCGACCAAAAAAGGCCTGGAGAACTAACTTCAAGTCTGCATCTTGAGTGGCCTCAGGCAGGCCGCGGACCCTAATGTTGTTTCTGCGGTTCCTATAGTTCCAGGCCCCAAACAAGCGGTAAAGTTCCCCAAACAATCAAAAGATTGCAAATCAGCATGCAGGGCTCAAATCTCTGAACGACAGGTCACTTGATCTTCAGCCACCAAACTTTGAAAGTCTGCCTTAGTAGGTAAAAGCTGCATGTATTGTTGCCAAGGGAGAGGGGAGGTATTACCTAGAGAAGAGGTCCCTACAGCATATGTTCTAGAAGGGGTTGGAGACCCCAAAGCCATATGAGCAGAATCTCCCTTCATCCTGGCCCTGGGGCCTGTTGTTGTTCCTGCCCAAGAGGAGACCACTGTAGCACAGAGAGGAAGGCCTGAAATGGGGGATCTGCAGGGACCCTGGGCAGGGGTACTCTGTGCTGGGAAGGTCACTACTGGCCTTAACACATCTGGGGTCCTCTCATTCAATGGAATAGGTTGCAGGAAAGGGGACCCCGCAGGAGGTACTCTTGTGGAGAAGCAGCAGGGGGAGACCCATCCATTAGGATGTTATTATTATTTTTATTATTACAATATTAAAACCATACTTCCCCATTTCAGTGTACCACCATAAGTACTACAGTAAATCCTGCTATAACAAACTGCTACAAGCAACTACTATAACCAAATCTTCCTGCTTCAGAACACAGCTATATTCACTCCTTTCTGCCTCAGTGCACAACTAAAACCATACCTCTGTGCTTCAAAGCAATAGTAAAACCACATTTGTCTTGCTTCAGTGCACCACGATAACTATAACTCACTGCTGTACAACAACTTTTATAACCTGCTTAAGTGCACAACTATAACTACACTTCTGTACAAGAGTGCTATAACCACACATGCCTATTGGTATAACTACATTACTTTAGTGTGCATTCACGTTTTTTACAAATATGTTTTTAAACTGTACTCCATCTAATGAGTAAGTAATTTAATCTAAAACTGGTAGTAATAGGACAAACAGGGAAGTGATTGGCCCCAGTCGCGGTAACAGTAAGTGCATTTTATCAACATGCCTGACAAAGTCATTCATTCTAGAACAGATAGTAATAGGAGAAAAAGGAAAATGATTGGCATTCCTAACCGTAACAGTAGGAGCATTTTATCAACATTCCTGACAATGCTTTTTTTTAATTTTCTTTTTAAGCACCGGTATTACTTATAGGACCCCATACAATTTTTTATACTGAGTTTCCAATGGCCTTCCCAGAACAACTACAGCCCATGCTCCTTTACACATAAATTCTGATTACATTAACAGATGATAATGATGAGCAGCCTTAGAGTATAATGAGAGTTCAGAATAGCACACAAAGTGTTTGCATTATATTGTTTAATCAGTATAGGGTCGTAGGTGGTCCTGGACAGGCTGCAAACTGTAAGATGAACTATGGAGAGAAAAGTTTAATGTTTATAAAGATCCAAGATGAGACATTTGTCATTCACTAAGGCGAAGTGCACTTGATGACTATAGATCAATGAGGATGGTTGTCATGATCCAACGTTCTTACAATTGTGTGTGTTAAGAATAAGAAAAAATAGGCACAGATGGACAAACACAAAGTCACATAATCTAACCGCTGTACCTTTCCTGTTTCCCAGCATTTGACAACTGTGGATATCTTTTGTGGTTTACAGAAAAATCACCCAGTTTTATTGTTCTTACTATCTGCATTTTCCTTCCTTTACATTACAACACAACAGGCCCAAGCATTTATGTTTACTGTGACCTAGTAAAGCTTTTCTGACAAGGATTCTCATACATAAATATGATTGAGAATTTCCAACTAGAGAATAATAAAGAGAGGACATACCATTACTCTGAGGGTCAGCATAACCTTTTTTGCAGCTATCATCTTGAGAACAAATGGTTTTGGGGATTGGAAACTGCAAAGTAAAAAAAAAAATAAAATATGTGCTTCAACGTTCAATTATTTTTATGTTACTTACAACTAAATTAAACTAATAGGTATTTCTTTCCATCTAAAAACGTTAGTATTTAAACCAAGATGTATAAAGAGTAAAATCATGAATGGAAAAAGGTTGATGTTTGAGATTTCCTTCAAAGCATGGTTGGATTTTTCAAGCAATATTTGTGATTTAATACAATAAAAAATAAATGACTATTGTTCTGCAGTGAAAAACAGAAATGATCTTCTGGAGTTTTCTCTATCCTAAGCTTCCCTACAAAACCATATTATTTCAAAAGGAAACCATGAGGTAAACATATTTTGTGCATTGAAGCCATTTCCTATTAGCATAACAGAAAAAACAAATAGGATTCCAATTGCTAAAAATGTAGCTTTTCACTAGGTGCATCCTGGGAAAAGCTAATACTCGAGATCTTTTATTTAACAGTACTGAATTATTAAAATATGTATCTTTCTGTAATTGTTTATTTTTTTGGGAGAGGATTGGGGTTCTTGTCTTTCCATTCCCTTAAGGGATAACTTTTGGGTAGGTCATTCATATGGGCTAAAAAACTATAGAGCTTCAACAGCTGGAGGGCTGTCTAGATGCAACTCCTTTTTGCAATAAAACACTTGACTGGGGTATGGGTCATCTTGTGCTGTTTGTAAAACCAGGCAAATTACTAATCTCTTAAATTTTGCTGAAAAAAATGCTTTGGGATGGATTTGGGTAAGCAAACCTTACAGTAGAACTTTATCCAAAATACCAATACACAAATAGCCTATTAAACAAAAATAAATAGACAAAATGCAGCAATTTTAGCCACAATCCAGAGATATTCTCTTCTGTACTTTTTTGCCACTAGGTATTCTCAGTCTAATAGTCAGCATCATTAAACTCAGGTCATCCTGGGTTCTCCTCCTGTAACTGTAACAGGACATTAAAAGAAGAAGCAATGATGTGTTCATCTCTCTGTTATTTTGCTTTTTTCATTATATCAGCATTCTTCTTGTTCTGCTTTATACTTTACTAATTTTAGCGCTAGTGTACTGCAAAAAGCCGGTATTAGATCAAACTCAGATACTTACATTCCTTTTAGTTGCTTAAATTGCTTGTACTTGCTTAAATGCTTTAATGATGTATTAATGCTTAATATGAAAAGCTGATGTTGTTTGGAGAGAAGTGTACTTTACACTAACACATTGAAGTAGTTCCCTCAATAAAAAGTAATATCACAACATAAAGCTCCAAATAATACAACTTAAATTACATGTCACTAAATGTGTGTATGTACTAAGGACCATTGGGGAATCAAAGATATTTTATATTAATGTACTTTTTTCTTACCTCTGGGCAATTGCCTTCTTTTTGATTTTCTGTTTTAATTATGTTTGTTAGAACAAAGAATGACGATCCACCCTGTGTAAAATGAAGAATGTCAGAAGAGAAAAAACATTACAAAAAAAAAACACTTAACTGTTTTCAGGCATTTAATCAGGTTAATGGGAAGTGGAAATTTCCACTAAGTCAGAATGAACATTTTAAATGACCGATGTTACTCATTTCTAATGTGCAAAATACTTCCCAAAGCTGCCAAAAGGCTCTGGAAAGCAATGGTTTAATAGTAAAATTTTCATGAAAGATATGTAAGCTATACTTTTAGGCCCTTGTTCTTCAGATGCCTTGCTATCACCTAGATCATATTCTTATATGTAAGTCAGTCAGTACTGCTGATTACGTCAGCAACTCAGAAAGTATTAAAGCATTTCCAATTTTTTTTACGGTCATATGGTACCACTACTTGCATTGTATCCTTGTATACATAGACAAGTATGTACGGGGCAAAAAGAGGCCATTTCAGGTTTTCGTTAATGTCAAATATTTCTCCTCACTGCCTGTCCTGGTGATAGTAGTCACTAAGACTGGACATCTCCTAAAAAGAGATACATACAACAATAAAGAATACCGTATTTTTCGGACCATAAGACGCACCAGTTTTTAGAGAAGGGAAATGAAGAAAAAAAAGATTCTGAAACAAATAGTGTCCTAAAATATTTTATGTGCATTAAAAACCAACAGCACAGTCATAAACACATGTAATAAACCCTGTAAAGTAAACAGCAGCATTTAGAACCATTATTAACAAATAAAGTCAGCAAAAGACAAAATTACTGTAAAACACAATAACGAGGCACTGGACCAGGACCCCTTTGGATCATGGAATCTGTAAGTATTAGGGCGCTTTCATTGCCCAAACCCCCTCTCTGCTTACCTACCTATAAACGACAGGTAAACAAAGAGGGGTTAATGCCCCTTTAATTCTGCTTTTATAACAAAAGACATTAAAAAAAACGATATGTGTGTGATTTAAATATGTTTGTGTATGTGTGTGCTTTCACTGTGTTTGTGTTGTGTACCGTATATGTGATTTTACTATGTGTGCTTTACCTCACTGAAGATCCTGGTGAAGAGTGATCTTCAGTGAGGTTCAGCACGCTATTCAGGGAACACTCTCAGCATTATTGGCTGATAAAAGTCATGTTGGGAGAATGCTCCCAGCATGACTTTGTCAGCCAATCATGCTGAGAGTGGGAGGACGCCGGGAGCAAGATACAAGAGTGACAGGAGTCACAGTCACTCTGGCCGCGCTAAACAGAAGACAGGAGAAAAGCCGGAGGGGGGGCTATACAGGGGGGATGGGACAGCAGCAGGAGACGTAGCAGAGGAGGAAACGCGCTGAACAGGAGACAGGCGAAAAGCCGGAGGGGGGGCTATACAGGGGGGACGGGACGGCTACATTTGGACCATAAGACGCAGGGACTTTTTCCCCCCACTTCTGAGGGGAAAAAAGTGCGTCTTATTGTCCGAAAAATACGGTACTTTCACAACAGAGTAGAGGAGGACTTTCATATTAAAGCAGCTCTTCTACTGATAGTTTCCAGAACAGAGACTAAAGCTACATACACACATGCAATAATTGTCATCTTAGTGCAATACTTTCTTTTTTCAGTTGGTTTTGACACTATTTAAGCATGGAATACTAAAATCTAACAGTGAAATTTAAAGCTGTAATCATTACATAAGTAATCATTCTAGTCAACAGTCATTCAGTGGTTGGATCTATCTGACTGTCTTCTCATGCCTATAGATAATGTTTGCCAGTGTGTAGAATCAGATAATTAAATATCAGCAATACTTGCTGTCTACATAGAAAACAGCTGTTATATTAAATTGTAACTCACCGGGGAAGGAATTGTATATTCAGCTGTGTCCCAGATCCTGGAATCAGCATCCGAAACGCCTTTCACCTTTGTGTGTACAGAACTGATAATGGAGTCTTTTTTTTGATAACGCTTTTCAGTAAGCAGTATAACACTGAAAATTAAAGAACAGTGATATAAGAAATTTCCAATGTCTGTGTAAAATAACAATTATTACATGGAAAGAAAATAGTTTTTGGGTGAAAAAAAAATTGTATTCTGATATGTTATTGTGGGTAGCTGCAGGTTATACCTTACTTTAATGCAAATGTAATTTATCTAGACATACTGTTTATTTTGAATATGGAAAAGTAAGGATAAAAAGTGCATTCACTATAACCTATAACACATTCAGTATTTTATTTTTTTATTTTTATTTTTATTTTAATGAAGAACTATAATCAGTACATACACATTTTTAAAGGTTTCGTATGAGTTAGCATTAAATGGCATTGCATTGGTTCTTGTCCCTAATCCATGTTCTTTATATTTTTTAAATCTATATTCTGCAGCCATGATTTTTGATACAATAGGTAATCAGTCTCAATTTCAACCAAGTTCCTGAGATTTCATCACTTCTGGTGTAACCAGGTCTCACAGTTTGTACTAGGCGCAAAACTTCCTGTGTCATTAGTGCCTTTTCTTCCCCTTCTTCCCCAGACTGGTGGTTAGCTTAGTGCCTAGTGTTAGCTTAGTCTATTGAGTGAAAGTAGAAAGAATTTACATTTAATGTAACTGAATAAAGTGTTGCCAATGTTAATGAATGCATAGTCAAACTTTTGCTTAGTTTTGGATAAAGTAGGGAAGGATTAAAATCCCTGACAAGTCATATTTATTTGCTACTGTTAGGAAAATTTCCCTTATCTACCTGTCACAAAAACTCAACAAAGTGAAAGTTAAATCACAGTGTGGATAAGCGAAGATAATCCCCCCTTTAAGCAGCTGTTTCTGGAACAGGTGTCTTTTTTAAAAGAGTTCCCATTACATCTTGCTCTTGGGACAACATTGGGATGCTTTTTTTTTGTGACAAATTGAGACAAAAGGGACAGTGAGACAGGGTCTAAGCCAGGGGTCAGCAAACTTTTTGGACTACTAGGCCATTTCAGGAGGTCAAGAAGGCACACTAGGCCAGAAGAAACAAGGTATCCAAGGTTTTTTTCCAACTGTGAGTACAAGCGAGCAGCCTCAGTCTCCCGCTCATCCGCAGTGTAGTTTCTGTATGTGTGCGCGTGCCTGGCATCGAAATGCCCCATTGGATTTGACCGCTTGAAGTGCTGTTGGTGTCGTTGCACACTAAACACAGGGCTTTGTTGCTGCATTGGACAAAGAATAATTCGTCAGTCCATTCAGGGTTGAAGACACGACGTTCCAGGTCAACCTTCCGGAGACTGGTAGCTGCGTGTTGCTTCTGCTCTAGCCATAGTATTCGGAGTTACTGTGCGGGAACTCGATGATATTGCGAGAACTCGTGATAAGGCAACAATTCAATGAGGCCGGATCCAACAATAAATAACTAGGAGGGTGTTAGGCTGGACTACCTCTGGTCTAAGCCTTCCATACACTACATGAAACAAAAACAAGGTTTATATACAGATATATTTTTAGTCTATTCATTGAGCAGAGAATCCCAGGCAGCAGCACTGACTGTTGTACTGATTCTTAATAAATCAGCCTTTACCCTGGTTGTAGGTTCAGAGCTATGAACACCAGAAGGTTGCTGGTAAAAATGTTGTAGGTTCTGGTCCTTGTCGGCTTCTCTAATGGTCCTTATTGTGATTTACAGGCTCATTTACTTATAAAGAGATAGAAGCAAATAGAGACTAGCACACTTTTTTTTAGAATTATATATAACTTCAGCTACTTACATATTTAGAACTACTGTTCCTTTTGGAATGTTTTTTTCAATAAAGACAATCTTTAAACCTAAATTACTAAAGATTCATGATTTATGTCAGCTTTAAATAGATATTAATCTGATATTGTCCTTCACTTCAGTTTAAATGCAAGCAAGCTTTGTCTCATAGAACGCTCTATTGTTAACACCCAGTGTGTGTCAGAAGAAAATACATTAATTATTTTTTATGACAGATACAAAACACTCAGGCCACAACTTGCAGCTGCATCGTCAGGAGGAGGAAACTAGTTAACAACAAGATCTTTGCTATTTGTGCTAATAGAAAAGGGCAATAGTGTACCTTCTGGTGCAACTGTTAAAAAGAATGATAGTGGCAGATTTGACTTATTTTCAACATTTTAGACTTTTTCTAGATCTATGTTAGCATGTAAACCTTATTTTGATTACACACACCACATGTATATGTGCTCAAACTCCGTGTAATTCACCAGCTGTTAATGGAATGCCTTGTCACTCTATGTAAAACCATCTGTAAATTTGAGTTCCTGGGATTTGTTTTGCATCTGTTATTAGCCTTAAAAAATATATATATACAATGATAGCATTTTTTTTTAAAAAGGTATGAATCAAAAATACAAATACATTTTGTTTTTGCTAATTTTCTTGCATTTGGTAGCAAGGCCAAACGTTTTAAAGGAATATGTTTTATGCCATAAACTTAAAACAGTGGCATGCCCAAGTATAACAAAAACATAAAGAACAGATTGCCCATTTAGAGTACAAACACTGGCAATAAACACAATTACTACAAATCTCCTAACTTTTTCAAGTCATCTAATGCATTCAGATGCCTAACTTATCCTATAATCTTTAACACAGTACTATTTCTGCTAATACTGAGAAATTTACTCTTCTATAAAGTTAATGTAATTTTCCATGTAACCAAGAACTTACAAACTGTATAAAAATATTTTAGACTGCAAAAGTAAAATATATATTAATTAATTAATACTCACCACATATAAAGTAAAACTACAGCAAAGATGCCCCATTTTAAGGTGCCAAGCAGGCGGCTTCCTATGCGAATATCCTTCTGTGTGGTATATTCACATAACGACATTTTGTCTAGGGCTGGGCTGCCAGCATGGGTGAAGTTTCTCTGCCAGCACACTAGTAAACACTTGCTTCTTGTGTCTGCTGAACTGAAACTTAATTGTAAATGACTCACTTAGAATTGGACGTGTGCAAAGCAGTCACTGACTTTCTCTAACATTTCATCTGTTTGTATTATTTGTGCAGAAGTCTTCAGACAGAAGCTATTGTCTCTGGAAAAGCACTTAGAATGATGCAATGAGATACAGAGATTTGTCTTGCTGCTACTACACTCCTAAAATTCAACTATTAATGAAAATTATACACATTACAACAATAGTGGGAGTTGCCCTGGGGTGTAATAAGATTTCCTGTGTTTGTGTTTTTTTCAATAATCTAAAGATTACTTGAATGTAAATGTACACAATTGTGTGTGGGCAATAAATACAAAGGAGATGCCAGTGAAAGTCTAATATGCCTTGTGCTGTTTTTAGTTCATTAACAACGATAGTGGAAATTTAGAAGATGGCATACTAAACATTCACTTTAATAACATAATCTTGAATATTTTAATTCAAAGAAGCAAACAAAGAGGATGGGTAATATGAGTAGACCTAATCTGAAAACATAAAGTACATTTAAGGACAATAACCTATAGCTCTATAGAAATATGCATTTTTTGTATGGTACCTATATGACCCCAATGCATTATGTAATAGTTGTCAATGCCTTAATATCTGTTGAGGTGCATGGCAGCCCACTCATTAGGATCACACTGTACAACAACCACATAACATGCATGGGTTATTGCACTTCAACAATAGAAGGGCGCAGAGACAGACATCAGCCATATGCAGCAATTTATGGTGATCCATGAGTGAAAAACCCTGTGTCCACAAAAATAGGTGTTACTGAGAACAAGACATACAATGAATATACACTACGGTGCATTTTTCAACTGTGTGAAAGAGCACGGTGTTTGAAACATGTTATAGCATATCTTTGTTTTATGTATTGTTCATATATATTAGTCAGGGTCTCTTTATCTCCTACCCACCACAAATTGTGAAAAGAAGGAAAAGGTGTTTATAAACTGTTATTTAATATATAAAATAGTTTTTATTTTTATACCATTCTAAAACTACTTCTGAACTATGTACCACATGGTGCCTCCGTGCTTTCTAAGTCATGTATCTGAAACAGGTATACAGTATGTATCAGGGAATCCTGATGTAACTAATTTCAATAGCTGTATGTTTTTCACTGTCAGTGAGGCCAGACACAACCAGATAATTAGCATCCTTAAAAAGGCGACAATAATGGCAATATCAATATTTCTGTCTGTATAGGTTACTTTGAAGATTTAGACCAGCTATTCTCATCCAGGGTTCCTAGCCAGGGACTCTTGAGTTTTGGCAGACTGGCATACCATAAGGCTGTATTTGCACAGGTTTAGAGCCAACACCACTTTGCAGAACCAGCTGATTGAAACCAAGGAGCTTTCTGTCTTCACAGGTGGGAAAGAGGGGTATTCTTCCAACTAGTAACCAATGCATATGGTATTTTTCCTATTGATTAGTTTTAGGAGGATTTCACAGATCATGAAAGTTATTAATTTATAGGATCTTTAGGGGTTTGAAAAAGGCTGATCTAGACTAACCATTCCCAGCCAATACTCCTTCATAGAATGCTAGGGGTTCCTTAAACTGTGGTTAACAGACCTCCCATTTGATAATGCCTGCAAAGCTTTGGGGCCAACACCACTTGGTCCAGCCAGCTGATGACCGATGATCTTTTATTTGTCTAGAAAGGTGTTCAAGCTACCACTGTAAAGGGAGTTTCTTCTGGCCACCAATGCAAGAGGCTTTTCACCCTTTTCTGATTCCCCTTAAATTGGTTTTATGTTTGATCCCCAAGGGCTGAACATTAGTTCAAGGGTTCTTCAAAGGTAAATAAAATGTAAAAAGCTTCTCTAGAAAGTAAACATTTGCTTGGAGAAGAGGGGTATGAGCCACTGAGTTATGTGTGTGACCTGAGATCCTGCTGTTGTGTCTGTACACAAACTAATCAAACCTCTGAACCACATCCCATAGCTGATAAAAAGTGTTTGTTTAAAAAAAAAAAAATTAAAAGCAGGTTGATAGTTATTGTAGAAGGAACAGGTGATGTCCCATCCACAATACAACAAACTTACCTGCCTATTCTCAATCTTTCCTGTAATGTAAGTGGAGATGCATGTGCAGCTCAGTGTGCAATTCCAGCTGCTGGGAATGAATGAACATGCACGTGAGTTATAATATTCATGCCTGGCTGAACAAGATGGCCAAAGATCCTGAACCCAGGCGGAGATCTGTTGAAGATCTCGGCCCCCATGATGGAGTGAGGAGACATGAATGTACTTAAAGAGGAACTAAACTCAAAAACGGCCAAAAAAAAATACACTTACCTTCAATCCCGCAGCACAGTTGATCGGTCCGGAGGTCTCTTCAATGGGGTCCCACGTTTGTCCTGGTATCCGTCTCCGGGCCGGCGTTTCAGGTGCTGCCATCTTCTCCTTTTCTTCTAGGTTCTTCATCCTACGTCACCAGACCCAGGAGCGAGATCGGGTGACATAGTTGGAGAAAAAACTTGCTGGTCTTACTGTACATGCGTGAGATCAGCTTTTTTTCTGCTTTTGATGAAAGGGCTCCTTTTTGCACCCAAGAGCCTCTTGGGCGGTGCTGCACTTTTTTTTTTTTTAAAAAAAACAAACACACAGAATTTTGCTGCCTGTCAGCCATCTCATCATGGATGTCTGACTGATTCCTGAAACTCAACCTGGATAAAACCGGACTCATCATCCCCCCCTCAAATTCCAAATCTCCCCCTGACATATTTCTAACTGTTAACAACACTGTTATTCGGCCCTCCCCTTAGGCACATTGTCTTGGCATCACCTTTGATTCTGTCCTCTCACCCCCTATTTTTGTACATTTCCAGGTCCTGTCCCTACTACTACTACTACTACTACTACTACTACTAATACTACTACTACTAATCTACACAACATCTCCAAAATCCGCCCCTACCTGTCCCCAGAGACCAACAAACTTGTACACGCTCTTTTCTCCCGTCTGGACTACTGTAACCTCCTTCTCTTTGGTATTCCACTAACCCGGACTCTCTCCTCTACAATCTATTATGAATGCTGCAGCCAGACTCATTCATCCTTCCCACCGCTCCTCTTCCACTGTATCTCTTTGTAGTTCTCTACACTGGCTTCCATTTCACCTTAGAATCAAATTCAAGCTCCTGTGCTTTACCTTCAAATCCCTCCACAGTTCTTATCCCACCTACATTTCTGACCTGGTGGAAAAATACTCCCCCAGCCGCTCTCTCGGCTCCTCCAATAACCTACTAATAACTCACTCATAACCTCATCACACGCACAGCTCCAAGACTTCTCTAGAGCTGCCCCAACTCTCTGGAATGGTCTTCCTCGTCCTATTCAACTTGCTTCTACTTTCTGCTCATTTAAAAGAGCAGTATTTTGAAACCATCACTACTTCCCACCACTACATATCTCCCCTCCTATTGTGTGTAAATTCCCCCACCTACTGGATTGTAAGCTCTTCAGGGCAGGGTCCTTCCCTCCTGTATCACTGTCTGTCATTTGCAACCCCTATTTAATGTACAGCGCTGCATAATATGTTGGCGCTATACAAATCCTTTTATTAATAATAAAAAAAATGTAATTAACATAAAAGGGTTGTCTACCCTTTTATGTAAAGTGAAAATTCTGAGTTTAGGTACGCTTTAAAAAAAGAGTGAACAGGCAGGTAAAATGATTTTATTACAGAAGAGACATTGCCTTTCGCTTCTGAAATCAACAACGTGCCTGCTCCTAATTTTTTACTTTTAGGTTTATTTCTGCTTTATTCCCATATATATGACAAATACTAAGCTTTTATTTTCGTATATATATTTTATATATGACACCTAATCGCCTTTGTTAATTAAAAATTTTCAGATATTGTTCTTATAATTCTCATCTGACTGCTGTTCATGAGACTACTTTTTAGCATTCTTTCACACTCTGCCCGCCTACATTCAATGCATTCACTGCTGCCTGGTCTGCAGTCTTTTAGGGTAATAAACTTTCCAAATGCGTTACAAACATTGTCCACTAGAGGTCAGCATGGCACAAGAGCTGAGGTACTGCATCGTGTTTGCGTTCTCTCTGGTGACCAGCCTTCCAAGGAATAAGACATTGTCATCGGGACGTCCTCCCATTCCAGGAAGTGACGTTCAGTGAGAATACGTCTCCCTGGCAACTGGTTGACGCTTCATTTTTACTTCTAAGACTGTTGTGTCAGGTAATATTTTACATTTATATGCCTCTAATCCGTCTTTATATAGAAAAGCAGCGTTTAACCTGATACAAATAATCATTTAATGGAAGTCTGTCTAAATAGCATTGGGTGGAGGAGACCCTCAAAGGCTTCTTAAGGGAGACCTGACATGAGATAATATGGGGGCCTCCTATTGAGTGGTCCCAGGTGCAGGGGGGGGGGGGGGGGGGGGACGACAGGCATCTGAAACTTCTGGAAATGTGGAAGAGCCCCATGGAAGCCTTTGTGGTTCTGATACACAGTGTCAGTGACTGACAGTGGGATCCAGGCCCGGCCTTTATAAACCTCCAGTAATCAGCTCCTGGAACTGGAAGGCTCTGATCGCTTAAAAGTTGTTTTTAATCATAAAATATGTTTAAGCCATAAGTAAGTTATGAGAGATGAGCGGTGTCCGGTGCTGGTAGCTGATTGCCAGGAAAATGGCAGCACTAAATTCCAGGTCGGCTCTGGCTGAGGAGTTTTTAATATTGTGTTGGTACTGCATATGAGCCAGGCATCAGCACTATATTTATAGTGTTTATCACAAAGACAGTACTACTGATGAGAGCGAGATCTGTAAATGTAGACGGGCACTATTCAAAATAGCTGGTGGGGTTATGTCGTAGTGGGACAAGAGGATTTTATTCAATTATTTAATTTATTTAGCTAGTTCACACCCCCTCACCGCCACCACTGTACCCCCTCCCCCATCCCACCACCATGCCTGATAACACCATGCCAATCCCCTTTAACTCTCACCACTGTGTCTGACCCCCAATCACCCCCTGCTATCACCACTTCTCCCACATTTGCCCCAGTTGCACAGACTCTCACCAGTGTCATTAAAACAGTGTGTTCTCCCCAGAAATTTGTTGTAGTTGTGTGTGTGTTTTGGGGGGGGGGGAGAGAGAGAGGGAGTGGGGGTAATCAAAAAGAAGAAAGAGGAGCAGCACACAACAAATTTAGTGTTCCCAGTTTTTTGTGCCATAGTTATTTAGTAACCTCTGTCATTGTGGCCACTTTCTATCACCCCTCTATACTTTGTTCAAACTTTGTAATGCCTCCCCCCTTAGTATGCACCTTTCTTTTTACACATTTTTATTAGAAAAGTATCAGGGGTAAGGGATAAAGAAATAAATAAGCCGGAGTGATGCAAACATATAAACAACAGGAAATAGAAAGTTACCATGCATATTGACATAGAGTAGGGGTAACATTGACAAAATATATAAGCAAACTCCAACAGTAGTTAACAGATTAAAACCGCAAAAGGCATCACTACTGTGTCAATATCAAAAGCTATAGACATCTAAAGCTACGTACACACTTCCAATTATTATCGTTGGAAAACGAACGATCCTGCACGATATCTACGAACGATCGTATAGCACCGATCCTGCACATAGAGATAACGACACGATCGTTTGTAGATATTGTACACACAATAGATACGATCGTTTGAGCGATAGAGGAACTATGTGCACGACAGGAAAGTAAACGAACGTTCGTTCATTACGCATGCTCAGATCATGGGCGATCAACGAACGACCGTACACACGAACGATGTTCAACGATCGTCGTCCAATCCAATCCGCCGGTCCGGTCGTTCGTTTCCAACGACTTTCCTCGTTCGTCGGCGTCGTTGGTTACTTTTTTTACGAACGATTTTTGCCCAATCGATCGTTCGTCGTTCGTTTTGAACGATAAAAATTGGAAGTGTGTACGCACCTTTAGGGTGGGGAGAAATTGGATATCCGAAGTGGCATATTCCAGACATACTCAGTTGGGTATGGAAACGTCAGTGGGTTCATGAGGGTGCTATAGGGGCAGGGGAGATGAAAGGGAAATGAGAAGGAAGTAAAAATCTGGAGTAAGGGAATAAGTAGGAATCTGTGCCTGGGGAGTGCAGAGCGCTTGCAGCAGAAAAATGTCGTGGAATCTTGCATCATATCCCGATAGCTGTGGTCATGTGGAGATCTGGGTGTCCAAGGACTAATCAGGGTTCCCACACAGCCATGAATTTGTCATGTATGTCTGTCTAAACACTAGTTAAGTCTTCGTTCACCATGAAGGAATCCAGTCTAGATATGACCTCCCTAAAGAGGACTGCAAGTCCTAGTGATCGCCTCGTGAGCCATTAAAAACACAAAAGCTGTCAAATTCCTGGAGGGCCTAGGAAGCGTCAGGTCAGGGAAGTGCAGGAGAGCCTGCCATGGGTCAGGATTCACCCATTGAATTAAAACTACATAGGAAAAAAAAAACTTTCCAGTGTTTCAAAAGAGCAATACTGCCACCTTCTGCTGCCCAACAAAAGCTTAACCACTTGTAACCCATTTTTGCAAGAAGTTTTGAGAATTTAAATTGGTAATGTGTCCTAAACCTTATACTGTAAAGCTGTATTTTGGTAAATCAGGTCTCTGCTGTGGGCAGCAAATAGTTACTGATCTGTACTGAAACTCAGTGATCCCCTCTCAGAAAGATAATAGCTTAATGTATAAGCAAGCTTACAGGGAGAGCTGGTAGCTTGTCAGTTCTGCTCCAAGGAGATAGAGAGTGGCAAATGTACAAAGTATAACTCCTTGTTCCTCTGGCAGCAGAGCTGCCAGGCTGCCTAGCAGAAAGCACTTGCTACACAAAACCTAGCCTAAGCGGTTGACTGATGACACCTGGGCAGCTACTGAAAAGTGCTGGGTGGTGCACCTGACTAAAAAGGGCTGGGGAGAACATTGTATATTCTAACAACAGTTTAAAAGGAACCTATAAGGATAGAGCTAAGGAAGATAACATTTCTGACAAAAATGTGTGACAAAAAAACATCAATAAAAGAATTCTTGCTCCATGTAACAAGATTGATATATCTTCTTCAATTACTTCAAATATTTGACTACAAAATATTAGTCCATTTATCACTTAATATAGGCCAGGGGTGTCATACTCTGGCCCAGGGTCCAAATCTGGCCTGCAACGTCCATTTTTTGGCCCCCAAAGGAATTCCATATTCTATTCAATATGAATTGCAACTGGCCCACCCCTGCTACTACAATTCCCGGCATCACTCGCGTCTATAGACCAGCGGACTTTCTGCCTATACTTGACCCCACATTGACTGTTTTATAGACACAGGGAATTGTAGTAGCGGTGCTATTTCTCTATTATAGGCTTGTTCCAGATTGAATGTTGAGCAAAACCTCTTTGTTGCCATATGAAAAGGTTTTATATCTAATGAGAAGGAAAAACTTCCTCAATTTTTTCAATAAACTTCAAATTTGGCCCGCGAGTTTGTCTAAGTTTTTAGGCCCTCTTTGTATTTGAGTTTGACACCCCTGATATAGGCCATTACAACCTCCCAATCTCTCTCAACGTATTTCACGGATATAATACCGCATCATCAGTAGTCACATTCATATCAACAAATCATATTTTTATTTTATTTTATATATATATAATTTTTTTGTATTATTATTATATATATATTACATGCAAAAATGTATGTTTGTAATCAATAAGATTTGTTGATTGGAGATATATGCCTTGAAAATTCTGCATTCATACAAACTTGTTACTCTTCTGTTTAGAAAAATGGCACGTGGCATTTAAAATTGTGTGCGTAATAACTTTAATATAAATTGTTTATTATATTCATTAACCAGCTGCTTTTATGTGTTTAAAGGTTTTTTCTTCATAAAACCAAAAATGAGCGATCAGCTAAAATTCATTGTTGAAAAGCTCAACAAGGAACCGTTTAAGAAGAACTTTAACCTAATAACATTTGATTCACTGGAGCCCATGCAGTTGTTACAAGTCCTGAATGATGTTCTTGCAGAAATTGACCCAAAGGTAATGCACCATGCTTTTTATATATAATGCTGAGGATGGATATCACACCTTGTAAAATGAATTTCTCACTGCTTTGTGTCTGAACAGTATTTAGAACCTTCACTGAGAAATCTGATGGTACAACATTTAGAAGCTTCACACATAACAATAATATTGTTACATCATATTTAGGGCAGGTTCAAAACTGCCTTCAAATCGTTCAAGCCGGCCTTCAGCCGCTTAAACTCTCACATGGCAGTGCTGGTCCTCATAACAGACCTACTCTAGGTCTAGAGACTTACTGAATTCCCCTGACCACCCTGATATGCTTCCACAAGTGTCTGATACTTTATGCTGCAGCTATCAAACTTTGTTTTGGCTAGCTTGGTTTCACCAGGGCTGGAGTCAGTCATGTCCCAAATGAAGTGATTGTGCTTAGGTTTATGCATATGAATTGGTCCTGCCAAAGTGTGGTTGGGGAAAAAATGTAACATATTTTACCCTGGCTTTGGATGGAAGGATTTGCCTTCTTGAGCTGTTTTAATTGTGTCCTATAGGGCCATCAATAAAATGTGCAAAATCTTGCCAAAACCCATTCCAGAGGAGGGGATGCTGTTTTAACTGCAAAAGGCCGTAGGTGCTCCTTAAGGGAAGTAAAGTGTACTCTGTTAGGTAGGGTCTATAATGTGCAAATATGAACAGCAAGTGTGCCCTTCTGCAGCACTGACTGATCAGTAATTGTTCTCACTCCCACTGCCTCCATCTCTTCTATGTCCCTGGTACCTGGCTGTATTACTGGCATCTAAAAGTGTATTACCCAAATAAAAAAATGTATTTACATACATCAGACATGTCCAAAGTCTGTCCCGGAGGTCAATTGCGGCCCACGTTCAGATTTCCACTGGCCCGCAGCCTCTGTCATAAAGTCAATAATAGCGTCCTGCTAGCACTGATGACTACAGTATAAAATACACGCGTACAAAAAAAAAATATTTTATACTTCATTTGTTGATCAATCGCCTTGCAATTAGCGGCCCGCTACTCGGCGGCCATAATCGGCAGGACGGGAGTCCTAGTGTGTGCACAGGGAATCCCCTACATCATTATAGTGGGCGTGTGCTGAGCGCGATCCGCACAGACTAATCCCACTCTGATTCCAAGAACGTGCTCTGCACAGAGCCCGCACTGACACCGGACAAAGAGGTGTGATTGTATGCTTCTTATACCCAAAAACACTTCCACTTTACGGCAGTATATTTTTTTAAATTGTGTCCAACAAACCCATATAACTATTAAGGTTAGGTGTCCAGAATCCTTTGGCTAAGATTTCTCAACCCTCCCTGCTCAAAGCAGAAGTAAATCTGCATTGTGGTTGGAGGACCACTTACTTTATAGCACACTTACTCATCAGTGTGTCTTCCAGTAGTAACAGTTCAGATGTCTGATCACTTTTTCTTGTGCCATTATCTTCCTCACTGCTTTTTCAAGGCCCATTGCTTCTCCATTTTGGCTTGGATTGAGTTACTGATGTAACTCTTTAATGCTTACAGGATTTTATCCCTCCCCTGTAAGTGGTTCTATTTTTGGCATTCTAAAAGAGGAAAATTGCAAGGAACATTGTGAAAAGTTGTTTTTGGCAGCATTTTGAAGCTCCGCTTTACCAGCCATTGAGATTAGAAATACTTTATATGGAATGCAATATTTGCATTTAATTAAGGAGCACGCTTACATAATCAATATACATGATTTCTACTTGATCATATTTTCTTTCTGGAAAAGCGTGCCATAAGCAGAAGATAGCTAATACCTTTTTTAGTTTTTTTTTTTCTTCCAAAGCACAGATATAGAATAATGTTCTCAAAAAGGCAACCACTCCCAAACAGGTGAAAGGATTGTAACGTAACTCATTACATAACTTGTCTGAATTAATTAAATTAAAACTATTTGTAAAGGGGTTTAACCCCCCTAGCGGTATTCCTGAGTGTGAGTTTGGATTTTCAGTGCAAAAAGTGGTAATCTGGAGTCACACTCTGAGTCGCTTAAAACATAAAAAAAAAAAAACACTTACCCTGATCCATTGTCATCCCCGCAGCTCCTCCGGACACGTTTTCCTCCATCGATCTTCTCCCGGCTACTGCAGAGACCTTTTCAGGGGTTTCCCGGTGACATTGGCGCAGGCGGGAGGAACGGCAGGAAATTCAAATAATTGTGTATTGGATTCAATACAAAATAGCTGTTTTGAGTCCAATAAAAAGAAATCTTGATATAATATATATATAATTATAATATATATAGTATACATGCTACTGTACAGTTATATGCTTAATCTTTTTTTTTTTACAGATTTTTGAGTTTTTTTAAAGTTTATTGTTAAATGTAATAAATATTGGACATATTTCGGTGAGTTATGCCTAAGAATTATTAGCCGTAAAATAAATTTCCATGCAAAAAAATGTAACGCTTTTTGTGTGGAAATACGGACAGGATTAGAACACTAGGGGGGTTAAATAATGATTCCACATATGGGATTGTGAAATTTATTTATTAAATAAAGACTGTATACAATCCACAATAAAATTATTTAACTTTCGCTCTGTAGAATGAAAATAATCATTCTGTTATGTGTACATTTTTGTCTTTACAGCATTCTGTGGACATTCGTGAGGAAACACCAGATCAAACAGCTAAGAGAATGTTAAACATTCTTGGTATCCTTAAATATAAACCTCCAGGAAATCCAGCAGACATGTAGGTACCAATAATCATCAAAGACTGAGACCTAAGCTTTGTAAGAAAGACTTGTTTAATACAAAATTCATTTGTACTTCAGTTACAGTTGTCAAAATTGAGCAATTATAATTTTCATTTTACACTTTGGCAGTCCATTTTCATACCTTTACATTTTTTATTTAGGTGGTCAGTTGTAATTTTTTTTTAGCTAAAATCCACCCAAATTGCCAAATTACTTTTTCATATGGTACCCTAAAAATGTCTCTGTTCTGTTCATAGGAATACCAGTTTGTTACCTTTCCTGTGTTAAAGTGGAACTGCACACTAGAAAAAAAAATATTAGCACGCTCATTTTGTTAGTAAATAGTTTAAATGGTTTTTCTGCTAAAAAAAATAAGCATTTCTCTTTTTTGATAGCACATGCTTTATTGCCTGCAGCATATGCAGATTACAGTGAATATTTCTGGTATACTAGATCCAGGTTGGTGCATTTGCACTGGACAAGGGGAAAAGAAGTGGTCAGCAGTGGGAGAAGCTTCTGTGATGACACCACTGATGACCATGGAATGTAAAGCAGTTCTGTCATTGCAGATGAGACTAAAATTTGTGTGTGTGTGGTGCTAGTTGAATATTAAGTTTTTACAATTTAAGTGTCTACAGTTTCACTTTAAATCAACCAAAGATAAAGAACAGAGAGACACTTTTTCCCTATTCTGGGTGTGGAGGAGAAATCTTTCTGTATTGCACATTCATCCTGTGCATTAGCCACATTATTGCTTTAATTCTGGGATAGAAATTATGAAAATATTCTGTATGTCTATCGAACTGCAGACAACAACTTTCTAATGCTAGGCAACAAGTAACACCAGAAACCAGCAGGTATGCTTGCTTTATTCCTAATTCAGGTTCTAGATATTTCATTTCATTCTACAATCCAATTAATTTTACCAGGCAGTACACGAGGAAAGAACTGCAACTGGAACACAGAAAGACACAACAATCTGACAAAAATCCTAATTCTTTACTTACCCTGATTTTAAAAAATAATTTTTATTTTTGTCTGTGTGTATGTTGGAAAATTCTCCTCATTTCTGTCTGGTAAAGTGTGGTCAGATTGATAAGAAGTGAAAAAAGAAACTTAATGTAATCTAATGGAGACTCAGGTAACATAAAACCCTTACAAGAGTTCTAATTGTGCTTTGGCATACACTTTAGGTAAGGGGTTATATATAAGAAGTAGTTATGGGTTTGCAATGTTTAATATAACATGTTCTTTCTAGCAGTACAGATGGCATTTTATTCTGCTGTCTAAATCATCCTTAAGACATATTGTGAAATTTCTAATTAACACTTTGTGAAATTATTGACTATATTTAGTACTGTCAACAGTTCTTAAATTTCAAACAATATCATGGTTTTATCAGTAAAGTGTAAAGATTTTGTACTAGTATTAAGGCAAAGCTTTAACATTTTGGTGCTATTATGTTCTGTTTATTTTCAATGTTCTCTTAAGCTACATACAGATGTTAGATCCTGCTGGGTCACTGAACAACCTAATACTACAAACATGTATGTTCTATGCAGGAGAAAACAGAGGGGTGCCTCCTGCTCTTTCTTTCTCCATTGAAGGGAAGGGTCCAGTCTCTACAGTGCTTGTTGGTTGCTACTGTGGCTGGAAACAATGACTAACAATTGTATCCATTGACAATTATTGTATATGTGTACAAAGGTTTAGAGTGTCATTTAGATAGAGGATTCTCTTCACCTCCTGTGTTATTGTTTGTACTTGTTATATCATATTTATAATATTATAACACTTTACAGAGGTATTAGTCATGTAGATTTGCCATCTGCATTCCCCATTATTCATACAGCACTGTGTAACATGTATGCATATTTTAAATACAAATTAATAGTAGGAATAGTAATGGTAATGTGAAAAAAAGACTACATAAATAGACTCGGGCAAGCATATAAAAACTACATTGAATCTAGTTGCAGTAAGTTTTTAATAAAAAAAAAATGTTTTGTGAGAATATGTAATTCTCTACACTGGAGAACACAGAGAGGAAGTTGTCAATCAATCAGGAGTCTATTGCCTTCTGCAGTGTTGTCTGCCTTCAACAAGGAACGTCCCTATAGGAGTGCAAAGCACAGGACTTACCTCTTCAATGTGCTACACCTGAGGAAGGTGAGCTATTGAAACAAAAGCAAAAGTCCTAATTTTTATTCTGATAGTCATCCAGCACATACAGTAGGTACAATTACCATGTATTTCAGAGATGTTGAGCTGTGCACACAGGGGCCTATTTATAAATGATGATTTGATGACCTGTTATTTTGCCAAAAATCAAAGCCTTGCAGCTTGCCCCTTTTGTCATAGGTGTGATCAGTTTACATTGTCGTCACTTTTATAAATGATCACACACATTTACTACTCTCTGCCATATTTATGAAGCAACAATCAGACCTGAATTGCCATGTTATAAGGATCTGCGATAGTGGTGACCCCAATAGATATTAGTGGAAATCAGTTGCCTTTGTGTTAAACACCCTGAATCAACTTATTTCTGTGATCAGGTGATGAAATGATTAGATTGTGTACCCTTTTTTCAAGTATGGCATTCAGTAACTGAAGACTCAAGTTTTTTATTGTCATTTTAGTGTAAATATGGTATAGTCATTTTCTACTTTTTAAATCTTGATCGTCAGGGAATGAAACCAGCGATCAGGCAGCTATGTATGTTTTATTGCAAAAAGGACATCACCTGTCGCTTTCTAGAATAAAGACCTGCTGGGTCACAAACTAGTTCTCTATACTAACATTTTTTGTTGTATTTATAGAGATTATCCCACACTTCTTGTCATGAGGACAGCCTTTCTAGCAAAAGGAAGTAATAAAATCTTCCCAAGGGAGTTTGTGGCAGTTCTAATCCTATTCTACTCTATAAAGTCTAAAAACAGGTTTTTGCTCTGAATTAATACCCACTTCTTATCCCTCCCTTGCTCAGTACATTTATATTTTTGTATACCTGGTCCAATGTCAGAGGACCCAGATTTTGAAAACCTGCATACATTACAGTATAGTAGGATTTCAAAGAATCCAAACATTTATTTAGATTATTGTCAGCCAATTTATGATAATTGGAAGTGTGGATTTATTATGAAGCAAGAAATATGCCTACTGATTACAGTATTCTACACAAATATAAATGAATAGTAATTTTAATTAGTATCTATAGTTCAGTAAAATGGTCCGTTCTATGTAATCCCTTAAAAAACCTATCTGGGAATTCAAACAATTATAGGCATTCTAAGTAACGGATCCAATTCATGTACAGCTGATTATAAACTGTACCATAGTGCATTTATACTCTCAATAACTCAGTGGAACTAATCCAGAAATGAGAGCAATGTAGCATATTTATAGTTCCTGTTAGAGTTGGCTGGTGGCCGCAGTTCTACAACCCTCGCTACCAAACAAAGATATCTCACTTGTTATCTAAAGAATGTCTTACTACTTTTTATTTGCACCTTCATAACCTCTGAAATCTGGACTGGCATTCTGGTTTATTATACAGAATAATATTGCAATTGGCTAGGGGACTGAAATTTAGAGCAAAGGTTTTAGACCAAGTAACTTTTCCTCAGTTGTCGAGATCTGGAGTAATGTTGTAATGATGATTAAATCCCCTGTGAACCTAAACATATTTTCTAATTTTAGCTGCTCCATATTTTATCATTATTTGCCGGTTCATTCCATGGAGACACATGTGCCCATGTTGTTCCACAGGTCAACCAGAAGAGTGTGGTGTCTGATTGATGAAAGAGCTTTGCTTCTAAGGCAAGCTGTATAGTTAGCCCCCTCATTCTCCTCGTAATACCATCATTTAGTCTGGTAAAGTACTGCAAAATAGCCCAGTAATATTTTCAAGATGTATATTTACTCAACATTATACTTTCATTTGAAATGTACCTATATATTTTTAGAAGATTAAAAATGTATGAGAGTTAATAATGCACTACCTCTCTATGTATGTACAAGTTTTTGAGAATGTTGCTGTTCAGATAATCAGTTTTGTCTTTTCTCCCATCTCTCCCTTGTAAGAACAACCATCTGTCAAAGCTCTAGCTATAGTGGTGCTCAAATGAATGAACAATAAGAGAGTTCAAGAATCTGTTTCAACTTAACTTATAGAACGTTTACCTAATTTTACTACCAACTAATGTTAAGGGGAATGGGAGGTTAGTGCAGAAATTATAGTTGTTGGCAAAAGAATTAATTTAGCTGGTATAATGGAATGACACTTTAAAATATAACATTTGCTGGATTTAAGAATGTGCTTTTCTAATCCTTTAAACGTTTGATGGAAATAATGAAATGCGCTTTTTTTTAACATTTTCACTTGGGACATATTTCTTTGGGCACCTCTTCATCAATCTTGGTGACACAAACATGTTTAGGGGACCAAACATTTGGTGGGCAACTTTTAGAAAAAAAATGTATTTTTTAATTTTGTCATCAATATGTTGCATACCATATAAAAAAAGAACTAAACCCTCGGGATTCCCACCTGTTCCCATTTTCTTTCTGGGTGCCACTATCATGTCCTTTTTTTTTGCCACATTCTAAACTTCAGCCATCTTGATTGGCTGGTCCAGGATGAAGTAACTCCCTTGCATGTGCAGGAGATTATTTAGTCCTGACACTCGCAAAGGACATACACCAATATGCAGTGATTACAGGCCCACTTTTGCCTGTTGTGAAATGTTTAAATGCTAGGTTAATAAAGACCAATATAGCAGTTGGGGCTGCTAAGCGTTTGGCAAGGTGCCAAACACTGGGAGCCTCCAGGAACACCTGTTTTCACTGCCTGTCTGTACTTAGCCTAAACATTCTTGATCATAAGACACCATATTGTTTAAAGCAGTGGTCCCCAACTTCCCTGGGCGCGGACTTGTGCTGGTCCGTGTGGCTGGTGAGTTTGAGGGCGCAAATGACTGGAGGCAGAAGCGCTGGCTGTGGGAGTGCGGGTCGCTTCCTTTACACTGCTTACACAGGACCTGCTGAGAATGGCAGAGCAATGTATTTACACTTTTCCTCCATTCCCAGAAGCTCTGCCACCTGACAGCAGCTCTCTTAAGCCGCGTACACACGTGCAATGTTTGTCGTTGGAAAGGATCTTTCACGATCCTTTCCAACAACAAAGGACTGCACGATGCATGAACGGTGCTGTACATACAGCACCGTTCTGCTCTATCGAGAGGGGAGGGGGAGAGCGACGGAGCGGCACCCTGCTGCGCGCTCTCCCCCTTCCCTTTCATTAGGATCGGTTGTCGTCCATCGTCCGTGGATCCGCCAGGACGGTCGTTCGGACGATGACGACACCGACTGTACACACGGCAGATTTTCGCCCGATATCTGGCCGATGCCGATTATCGGGCGATAAAAATCTGACGTGTGTACGCAGCTTTAGACTACTCTGCTGTTCCCAGCTAGTGTGCTGATAGGAAGCCGAGCTGCTGAGAATTGCAGAGCAGTGTAAGACAGATATATACATCCTTGTTTTTACTATAAGTCAATATGACAATCTTTAAAGTTAAGTGCTGAATAGAAAAACCTATCTTACTTTTTTCTTATTTGTGCAAGTTCTAATTAAAGATGTCAACATTTTGACATTCATATCTGTTTTTATATAGTTAATGGTTATCTAAAATGTAGTTTAGCAGTTTTGTTACCATACCTTCTCCAAGTTATAGCCACATGAGGCAGTGCAGCGTATACAAAATATAAAAATAATTGCCACTCTATAAAGGTGTATTACAAACAAAACCTAAATAATCCTGTAAGTATGATCATACATTCCCTTGTAGGCAGAATAATAAAAAACAACACCACTAATAAGTAACATACAAATATCCATACCCCATGGCCCTGATTTATTAAAGTTCTCCATGGCTGGGGAGAATACACTTTCATCAGTAAAGCTGGGTAATCCAGCAAACCTGAAATAGATTTCCTAAAAGTCAATAGCTATTTGTTACCAAATGTTTTCAATCCTGGACCAGATCCATTTCAGGTTTTCTGGATCACCCAGTCAATGGCCACAGGTTTTAATGAGCTGGTCTTCAACATTACACAGCACTTGATTGAGCTTTCCATCAATATATGATGAAAAGCAAAGCTTAGTTCCTTTACCAAGGCTGCCAGGGGCAGGTTAATAGGCCAGAGCGAGTAGGGCTTGAAGGCTGCAAATGTCATTCTGGTCCACCAAATGAAAGGGAAATAAAGTTTCAGCATTATATTTTGGCTTTCAAAAAAACAAATACAGCTTTTAGTAAACTTCTGGGTATCTTTCATTGTTGCCTAAGACCTGGACATTTGAATAGAAGTTTTTTATTTTTGAGATATGAATATTTATCTAACTTCCTTTTGTTCACACATATTAGGTGTCAACTACTAAGTGCAACACTTTTTATTGTCATGCATTATTTTCTCATTTTAATGATCACTTGCCTAAAAATATAAATGCATAACCTACAACTCTTCCCAACCCTTTCAGGAAAGGCGAGGTTACTTAATTAGGAACACTAATTAGGTGCACTAATTAGGAAAAATCAGTTTAAAATTAAAATGTCTGCTGAAAGAATATAATTTCCTCCAAAGTCAAAACAAAATAGTATACAAAATTATCAATCAGCACTCATATGTATATTAAGTAACAACTGTATCGCAAGAAAATACTCACTTAAATTAGAGGGAATGATTCAGCTCCTTAAACAGCTGTTTAACCTACCAAAAAAGTATGCAATGGGCCTGATTTATTAAAGATTTCCAAGTCTGGAGAGGATACACTTTAATCAGTGAAGCCGGGTGATCCAGCAAACCTGGAATTGATTTCTTCAAAGTCATTTGCTGTTTGCTAGCAAATGTTTTGAATCCTGGACCAGATCCATTCCAGGTGTGCTGGATCACCCAGCTTCACATATGAAAGTGTATCCTCTCCAGTTTTGGAGATCTGTAATAAATTAGGCCCACTGTACATGGGATAATGCACCTTAACAATGGAAGAGCGCAGAGACAGGCAAGAAGTGTACCTTTGATGTCACTGGTTTAAAGCTTTATACACATGAAGATTGACACCTGAGACAAAAAGTTGTGTGTGTCAGGTGAAATCTGACATGTGAATTTGACTTGGTTGAAGGCCTTGTCAATGTCAGTTTTGATTTTTAAACCAAATCCCATCAGCATAATGGAGCAATTTATTGTATGCCATGAGACGAAAACCCAGCACACTGTGTCTACAAAATGACCTTAGCAAGAAGTGGTTGGCCACCAAGTTTGGTTATTCAGTGAGAAGTTAAATTCAGGCCAAAAGATTCGTCTCAAATCTGTACTTTACAGCATATACTTTCTTGCTCCTTTAACAGAGTTCAGTCCTTGTATTTAAAAAAGCCAGAAAGCAGGCATTTGAGGTTACAATGCAAGTGATTTATTGGGAACAATTCTAACTTTGCATTGCCCTTATTGTTATCCTATCTGCCTTTGTGCCAAAGTAATACGATACTTAGATATACCAAAGGATAAAATTTTAATTTTAAACTTGTACTTTAAAGAACCCCTTTAAATTATTATTCAACTGTTTGATAAGGATAAGGTATTCAAAATGATTCAAAACAGCATTATTGAGGTGATTATCTCTAGTTTGGGGTGTTATTTTAGGTCATTAAACGACATTATAGATTACATATCTCTACCTTCATTTATGTATATTGTATTGAGAAAAGAAAGAGATATAGAGTTTCTCTTGGGTTTGTAGGCAATTGTATAAACTGTATTGTATAGTGACAAAAGTCCCACCCCCCTCCAAGATATCTGGAGGAAATATTTCCCTGCTGTCTTCATAACGCCAGAGCACCACCAACAGGCACCTGTCTCGAGGGTGACGATTCTATAGTGTAGCATCCGGCCAGATGGTACCTACTAGTTGCTTACTGGATTAATTCCTCACAAACCTTTTCTCTTCGCATTCCACATTTATGCTTCCAACTTCACATGCTTGCAGTCCACAAGTTCCCTGAAGAAGCCAATACAGGCGAAACGCACCCGGATTTGGCATTGTATCACTTTTACTCACTTAATTGATTTTTCTGCATAATGACAGGGAAGAGCTATGTATGGATATATGGCCCCCCCTCAGATACCTTGGAGGGGGTGGGACTTTGTTTTTAATCTGAATTCTGTATTAACTGTGTGTTGTATGAAACTAATATAACTCACTATACAATACAGATTATACAATTGCCTACAAACCCCAGTCTCTATCTCTTTATTTACCATTTCTGGGGTAGGCCTACATTTTTTGACTATTTATAGGATAGGTAGTTTCCACCTTCTTTCCTCTCACTTATTCATCTATTTATATATATATGCATGTTTTATGTTTGGTAAAGCCAAACTCCAGCTTTCAGGCAACAGGTCCTATACTTTGAATTAAATCCATGATCCTTTAATTTTGCTCTAACTCCAAGCATTAAGCAAAGCAGAATATCTCTTTTGCCAACTGTTGGTTGGTCATCTCAGTTGACATGTAAGCTCTATTCTATGCAGTATTCATCTGTAAGTCCAGGCTGTGTAATGATACTACACCAGAGTTTTTATCAATAATAGTCTAGAATTGCAATAGGGAGTTAAATTGCGGTGGTTGTTAGGAAGTGTAGGATCACTTTTTCTATTCTCTGGCTAGACACAGTTTGTTCGTAAAATAAATTATGTGTCATATTAGCACGGTTGGCTCAGTGGTTAGCACTCTGGCCTTTAGCACTAGGTTCCAGGTTCGAATCCTGGCCAGGAGTTTGTATATATATAAAATGAAAATGTATTGTAGACATGCTGCCTTGTGTATGCCTATTTCATTGCTTTATTCCATATATCTTTTCACTTTTCTTATTTGTAGGAGTATGTTCCGCCAAGGTTTGGTTGTTGGAAGTAAACCCGTAATTCATCCAGTATTGTACTGGCTACTTCAAAAAACAAATGAATTGAAGAAGAGAGCCTATTTAGCTCGTTTTTTGGTAAAGCTGGAAGTTCCTGCAGAGTTCTTACAGGATGATGCAGTGTTTGAAACCAACAAGCAGGTATGGGTATAATGTAAATATATAATAAAATATTCATGCAGTTGTTTTTCCTAAAACATGTTTTGTGTTGTTTATTATCTATTTTGTTTGCATAATGTTTGGCCATAGTATTTGACAACATAGCTGACAGCTGGATTTACAAATCATCCATAGGAAGAGCTTTCATTTTTAAAATAGAAGTGTACTTGAATTTGAAGTACCCTTACACTGCCAGCCTTATCTATGGTATAATCAGTGTCCCACCCTCCCTTGTCCCAGAGACTTTCTTTTTAATAGATTTTACTACTTGCAATGTCTACATCTCACAGCTGCAATCGGACTCATCGAATATAGATTTATCGTGCAGCAACAGTCTGGCTGCACAATTCAGGTGGTACCATGTGAAAAAAAGAAACAGTCATGTACCTTAATTTAGCATAGCATGGTGTGTGGCTAGCCCATTTATTTTTAGTGGATTTAATGCACTACACATTACCACACTTGCATTACCTCACTACATAGATCTAAATAGGATCCTAAGGCTGACCCCTTTTGAAACAGTAAATGCAGCCATCATTTATATACTTGTACTGCTTTACCTAGCAAAAGATTTGTAGTTTTTACATTAAATTTTAGTGTGCATATTTTTGCTTTGAACATGTTAAAACTAATGATTAATTTGCAGTACCAATTAACAGGGTAGGAGTAGGACCCTTCTCCGAAGAGCTTACAATCTAGGAGGTTGGGGAAGTCACCAACCCCCTTCTCCAACATTTTTCATTCCAATGTAGAGCAAGCAAGCATAGTCGTATGTACAGGAAAGCGTAGGGCAAGCAAATTGCATAATAATTTGCAGGCAGAGGTGGCTACATGTACCCTAAAGGGGGATTTTCCAATGTTTGCATTATATCTTTTGAAGGTTTATGTTAATATTTTGTTATCAAGGCTCAAAAGCCTGTGTCAGAACCAATGCCTAATTCAAGTCTTAACATTTGTTGGATATTTGTTTTGACCCAGGGTACCTTAAATAATTCCCGAGTGACCAGAGGGTCATTTCCCTTCCTGTTTCCCCTACCTAGTGTATACAAAGCTTCCCCACCACTTAAGGTGCGTACACACTTCCAATTTTTATCGTTCCAATCGAACGACGAACGATCGATTGGGCAAAAAATCGTTCGTAAAAAAGAAACCAACGACGCCGACGAACGAGGAAAGTCGCTGGAAACGAACGACTGGACCGACGGATCGGATTGGACGACGATCGTTGAACATCGTTCGTGTGTACGGTCGTTCGTTGATCGTCCATGTCAGAGCATGCGTGATGAACGAACGTCCGTTCACTTTCCTGTCGTGCACATAGTTCCTCTATCGCTCAAACGATCGTATCTATTGTGTGTACAATATCTACGAACGATCGTGTCGTTAACTCTATGTGCAGGATCGGTGCTATACGATCGGTCGTATATATGGTGCATGAACGTTCGTCGTTCGTTTTCCAACGATAATAATTGGAAGTGTGTACGTAGCTTTAGAATGTTAGCTTGATTGATCAGAATCCGATTCACTGTCTTGGTCATAAGTTTTAGTTGTTATATATGCTAGTTTGTTACCTGAAGCTCCTTTTTATTGTATAGCACTGCATTATATGTTGGCACAAAAAAAAAATATAATAAAGGTGCTGTAAACAACTGTTTGGGAACAACTGAAGATAAAAGTGAGAAAAATTAAAGCATGAAGGGAGCTGGATGGAAGGGTTGCAAGCTGGTAGGGGAAGATCAGTTTAATAAAGCTGGAAGAACAACAACATCATGTTATTGCACGGACACAAAACCAGCCAACTCCCCCTTATGTGGGTACAACACCATATCAAGGTTCTGAAATGTATTTTGAAGCTAAAAATTTTTTTGTTGATCAATTATACTTTTAATATTTGTCCTGTCTTCTGTGAAATTAAGAACATATGATTTCTAAGATTTGCCATCTGCAGTTATTGTTCAATATCCTCTCAATTTATAAGGTAACTAAGCACTGAAAACCTTGTTTTGTTCTTGTTTTTGTAATGTTCAGTAAACTTTGCCATTACTAAGATGCTGTCAGAGGGCTAAAATATAGAGAAATGCAAACTAACTAGTTCTAATCCAATGAAAGCACAGCTGGAAGATAGTTGTAATAAAAGGGAAAAAGTTTTCTTGTTAGCAGATCTTTAAAATCAACAGGAGTATGTTCTACATTGGACAAAAAGTACCCACTGCAATTGGTGTGAAATCCTTTAACTTGCCAGCCTCTCTACGCCTACATTCCACCGCAAGGGTCCTTTATCTGTTTGTCTTAATACCAAATCAAGTGTGCTGTTTCAATAACAGGCTGTGCAGAGCAGAATGTTTTTCTGCTCACTTAAAGGTTACAGAACACGTCTTATACAGTTGTGAAAACGTACAGCCTGCCACAAAACTGATCCTTACAAGCACCAGCAGAAAAGAATTCTGTAGGTGAAACTAATATTACTAAATGCTCAGTATGTGTTAATTAGCTTACATGTTCATTGCACTTGCTGGTATATCATTTCTTGCATGGTACATTAGTTATTGTACATGTGAATAACACTTGAGTACTTGCATTTCCCAGTAAATTAATTTTGGAGTGTTTCCTAACTTTATCAGTTGTGGGATATTATCAGGAGCCTTGGAAGACTGCCCAGCATGATGTTTACATGGCAATCTGAAACACAGTTCCTAATTAATAGACATATTTAAATGTCATTTACTTCTTCCAAAAGCAGTATTTAAATGTTACAGCCTTTTTCTTTTTGTTCTAGAGCAGGGGACTGTGAAAGGAAAAGTTCAAATATGCTTTCTTCATGTTCATAGTAAAATATAGGTCAAATAAAAGGGTACATCTTTAAAAATGTTAACATTTCGTTGCCATAATGAGTTTATGGTTTGCCATGTTAGAAATTAATGTAATGTAATTTTTTTAGCACGGCAGTCAGGCCATGAGAAGGTTTTGATGCTAGCACAGAAATCTGTCCTCAATTTTTGTTGGCAGTAATGGGTTCTTTAGAAGGATGAAATTATTGGTATAATGAAGAGAAGAGTTGATTATTATGGCACCAGAATACGGTGCCATAAAAATGGTATTCTTTGATCCTGTCTACAGGTGCATGGACAGCCGAGCTGGGTAGAGCACTGAGGTGAGATACCAAGAAGCATTATAGCAAAGGCTTTAGGAACAGTTCACATCTTTATGTTTGTACTGTCAGTGTGGGAGTTACACCACAACCCCACCAGATTCCTATTTACTATTTATTTATTTATGCAAGTATCATTATCCATTTTTTCAGAAATGGTAAATTGGCAATATTACAAACCATGATAAAGTAGTGTTTAGTGTGCAGAAGATGAGTTGGCAGTATGTGGAGAAGAGTTTGAAGAGTATGACATGGGATTGTATGTGGAGTACAAAAGGTATGGCATAGGACAGTATAGGTAGGAGAAGCACAAAGGGTATGACAGGCAGACTGCAGAGGGTATTCAGAACTGCAAATTTCTCAAGACCAAAAATTTTCACTTAAATATTTGCATTTTTATTGTCTTTACTAAATATGTATTTTTGATGTGATTCAGTTTAATACAAATATTATTTGTTCCTTTGTAGTATGAAGAACTTATGGAGAACTTCAAAACTCTTCATAAGGAGTGTGAGCAGCTTAAAATGTCTGGCTTCTCTACTGCAGAAATTAGACGGGTAATGTTTGCATTATGCAAATAAAAATATATATTTTTTTTTATTATGCTCTCTATTTCTCTTGGTGAGCCTCAAGTTATAGTGTCTTTGGGTATTTAATCGGTATTGGAACATCACCTGACCTGAGTGTCAGTTGACAGCATAGGTTGGCTATAAGCACTGTAAGAACTCTGGTTAGTTTCCCTGTAAAACTATTCATAAACAAGTGTTATAATTGTTATAAATATTTTTCATGTGAGATATAAATATAGATATATTATATTTAATTTCACAAGTGTATTTGCAAATATGTTGGATTTAGAGCATTTAAGGTAGCATTTATAGTTTGTAATGTGGACATGTACAATATGTTTGTTTGTGTGAATTGTTTTTAATTAATTGCACATTTGTCAGAGCTTTCTCAATAATTAGAGCTAACACCGTTCTTAGGATATCACAGCTATGGAAGAGGAGAAGGATCAGTTGGTGAAAAGAGTTGAGCGCCTTAAAAAAAGGGTAAGAAGGAATCTGATACTGTTACATTTCAATGTCAAAATGGTTGGCTGAGGGAATGCAAACAAGGATTTAGAACAGCATGTTGCACTTGTAATAAGGTAGCTGAAAATGCAAGTGACTGAAAGGGAATCTCCTTAGGCTGAAGGCCAAAGCTATTAGACATCTTGAATCTAACACCTCTCTGTCAGCTGCTGAGAGAAATGGACATAAAGAGGAAATGCTAAGACAGAGTTACACATAACACTGTCTAGTAAAATTCTAAAGGATGTGACAGTAATTTGAGTAATTTGGACTACACCATTACTTGTAGGTGGAGACAGTTCAGAATCATCAGC
Organism: Pyxicephalus adspersus; assembly: GCF_032062135.1. Classification (NCBI taxonomy): domain Eukaryota; kingdom Metazoa; phylum Chordata; class Amphibia; order Anura; family Pyxicephalidae; genus Pyxicephalus; species Pyxicephalus adspersus. Next base: position 55,750,802 of record NC_092863.1, on the reverse strand, counting down.
GGATGCTTGAAATGGCAAGTCAGTTGCGAGTAGAAAAGGAGAGGGAAGAGTCTTTGGCTCAACAGAAGCAAGAGCAAAGAAATCAGGTATACTTTTTCTGTTGTCTTTTTTCTGTGTGTCTATAAACATGTCATGGTTTGTAAGCAATAATTTATATAGTTATTGACATGTAAATATTTATATATAAAATAAATAAAAGAGCAATACAGCTTGACTTTTACAAAGCTGCTGTTTGTCCACCACATTTGCAGGAAATGTAAAATCAAATTTGCAGTTTCCAGAAAACGCCACTATCTCCACTCAAGTATAATTAAAGCCGGCGCTCTTACTCTGTTGCGGTAATTTTGATCTGCCAAATCCTTCATTACAAATGTATACATTCCAGTGCAATTATATAAATACTCTGTAATAACTGCAGCGCTTGGAATAATTTGTTGCATGACTGCCATCTTAGAAGGCTAGAAGGACATTCTGTAATTACATTCTGCTCAAGTGGAAATAATTTCATAGCGTAGAAGGTGTATGCTTAAATGTGCAAACAGTCACATTTAATTTTGAATAGTTCTGGTCCAGTGTTAATTATATGACCTGCTGTATTATACAAATATACTGCCAGATGTCAATTCTCCACAACATTTCTGTATTATGTTTCAATATTTTAATATAATCAATTTTTAACAAACATATAGAAACAAGTTTCCAAAATGGGTAACTGCAAAGAATATTATCTTAGGCTTAGTCTACACATACTGTTTCCCCAGTGTTTACCTGAGGCTTTTAAAGCCCTTGTTTGAAATCCCCTTGCATTACAATAGGTTAATCTACACCAGGACGTTTCCGTGAGGCATGTTTATGACTTTTATCCTAAACGTTGCTTGCAATGTTTAAAAAATTAAAACGCTGGGTTAACGCTGGAAAACGCCCAAAATGGATGTAAATGCTTCCGTTGATTTCAGTAGTGGTAAAAAGAGAGGAACCGAAAAGATGGAGAGGAGGACAAATGTGAGAGGAACATAGGAGAAGGATCTAGCATTTATGTCTAATTGGCAAATCATTCACCACCTCTGGTCACTCCCAAGCACATTTCAACAGGGACCTGCCATCCACATACCAGATTAAGTCTCAGTCGGCAAGCAGTAGCCAATTAAAAAAGTCTTTTCATAAAACTGCTGACACTATTAGGTCATCTTGTGATGGGACTGACTTCCAAAACTAGTCAGTGTCAAGGTTGCAACATTGCTTGCAGAGAATATTCAGTGTAATTTGAACTCATCTGCAGCAAAGCTATTTTTTACATATTTATGTAAGGCCAAAAAAATGTTATACATAGCACAAAAGTATTCCTTTCTGATTATACCTCAGTCTCAGCTTCCATGTTTGCAGGGATCAGAACCATTTAAACTGTAAAGAACTTCCTGTCTTGCCCAGCACCCTGATGATTTGCATTTTAGAACTACCTGTTCATCTGTTTTGTGTAAGTGACCAGTAGTCCTACAGCGGTTATTGCCATTAAAGGAAATACATAAAAGCAACTAATGGACTACTAATAATATGCAAATACCACAAACAAAGCACTGAGATCATGTGGTGTTCAGCCACCAGAACAGGAAGAGCATCCCAAAAAACTTTAAAGTTTCCTTGCCTATAAAGTTGTTTCTCTCTCTGGATGGGAAAATTACTCAGCAACTCTCTTCTGGGTATCTGTACTGGATACTGAAGTTGTTTTCTTTTGTTCATTTTTCTTATCCCCTAGTCTGACTACCAGTGTGTGTTGTTGCTGTTTGGGGCCCCCTTCTCTGCATCTTCCTGAGGTTAGCCCTATTTCTAAAAATTTTCCCTTACAGTTTTCCTGGGTAAGGGGTGCAGGTGTGTAAGTCAAGGGGAGCTTCTCCCTTGAAGTCAGATGCAGCGGGCCACTTGTTGGTAGGGGAAGTTCTTGGGAATAGGCGTGAGGCCTTGAGTTTTGGTCTCTTGAACAAGGAGGGGTGGTTTGTGCAGGCCACTACTGGTGCCATTCTAGTAGAATGGACATGCCAGACTGCATCTATACAGTCTTTTAAATGCTTACTCAACGATTTTCTGTGGAGGAGGTCTTCTTTAGATATACTAGGTATTATGATATGACAGGGGCTGGCTCTTCTTGTTCAGCTGTTGCATGGTCTAATAGGATCCAGATGTTGTGACCCAACATCTCCTGTCTGAAGGCTAAAATGGTTTCCCAAATGCCTGAATGAAATGTAAAATCAAATTTCAGTTCCAGCAAACACTACTATCTTCTTCCACATTTATTTAAATGTGGCATCAAATGGATCCCTCAGGTCTCTACATCTGGAATTTAATTTGAAGCATGCCCAGATATTATCAGAAGTTCTTACAGGTATGTGGGTCCATACACATTACTGAGCCACATTTTGACTAAATTTGCATAGGTTTGGTCATTTTTATTTATTTTTTATTGATTTATTTTTTAATAATCCAGCCCAGAGGCGGTAATTGTTTTGGTTTCCAATGACCTTTCTATCTCGTTTTGTTCAAAAAAAAGATTTCATAAACAATAAAATGATATCCTCAAACCAAGCAGTAAGCTTTTCATTCATTCATGTAGGTTTCAGTCTGTGTTAAATGGGGTGCATTGGCCATCAGAAGCTATGATCCTCTTAAGCAGTCATGGAGGCAAAATTTATATAGTGATTTAGTGACTTTTCAAAGGAAAAGTGAAACAAAGCAAGGATGCAATTAAACTGGGATGAAGTTATAAAGGAAATACGTGCAAACATGGTTGTACACAAGGTTTTGACTAGTGACTCATTGTCATTAGAAAATTAAAAAATAGAATGTCTTCTCTCTGGAGTACAAGCAAGCATAGCAGTGTTTCATAATTATTTTATCCCAGAGTATAAGGAGTGAGATGACATGCCATCCCATATAGATGTTCACAATTCAGAAGAAATTGATGTCATTTATTCTTCCACATTTGTGAAAAACTGTGAAGCAACGTTAGATTCAGCAATCATTAATCATCTTTAATATACAAAATATTAAATACAAATTTAATCAAAAGGGTGGATACAAAATATTAAAAAGGAAGATGACATTTTATTTTTTGTCTAATGAGAGATATAATCTTGGCCCTGGTAACAGATCACAAAGTCTGGTGTTTCCCTGCTGTAATAATAGACATATGATATGCAGGTAATTTCCTAAGATACTCCGTAACAATGAGGGTTCAGTAGTCAGTACATATTTATTCTTGTTGTTTTATATGTGGAGTCAATCCAGAATAGGCATCCTGTAGTTGGCATGTTTTATGGAATGCACCAACAGAGCATCACATTTACCCCAAAAGATCTGGGTTACCATAAAAACCATAAAAAGTGCCAGCAAAGAATCTGATTAAGGATGGAATGTTTGTGTAGTTTAATGACACCTTGGCTTCTAGGTGATGGATGTAATACATATCTTTGACATTGATGGAGACATATTTACTCAGTGCTTCTGATTTTTTTATGTTGGTACTTTAGAAAAGAACATATCAACCAATAGAAAAGGTGGAACAGGCTTTGATAAGTTATGACAAAAATATTTTACTTAACACGCAACCTGAAATGGGTTGGTCTGGGTGATCTAGGGATCTAAGTTTCAGCAAGAGTTTAAAGACTAATCAGGTGGAGAGGATTCTTGTTGAAAATTGGTAAAATCCAGAAAGGAGTTAAATTAGTAGAGATTACTATAAGGGACAATGAACCCCAAAAATCAGGAGTAGAGGCCTACTTTACTATAATTTCAGAATGTTTTTAAATTGACAATAAGGTATAGCGGACAAAGTAGGGCCAGAAGAGGGGGAAACCAAGTTTCTTTTTTTATATGTATCTTCAAAGACCACAGAGCGCCGTAAATATTCCATGGAAAAAAAATATATATGATTTGCTAGAGCTGATTTTTTTTGTCTAAAATATGGTCAAAGTGGAATAAGTGGGAATTATATATGGAGCATAAAACTTTTATCTTTATTCATATAATGAAACATTAAAAGGTAAGGGCCAGAAAAAGCAAAAAAAAAAACAAAAGAAAGCTTGGGCTGTGTGCCACTTTAGCTACAGTTTGACAGATTCTCCCAGCTGAAACCGTTGCATAGCTATCAATGCTAATTGCCTGCTCTGCAAACATACTGTTCTGTTGTGTTTTTTTTTTCTGTCATTTTGGTCATTCTGGCGTTTTGCTTCTTTATATGTCTGATATTTGCCTCAGGCTTGTTATGTGACTAGTTTAATTGCATATACTGTTAAGTAAAGTTATCTGATGTTAACGAACAGAAGGTAAATTGACAGAGCCTTTATTTTGTTTTAAAGCTATTTAATGCAGAACAGAAACTACAAAGAGCACAGCTTCACCTGAAAAACTTGCGCCACGCTGCAACAGATGCCAAACCTGAAGGTAAATTTGAGATTTTTTGACAGTTATATCTGCTAGTAACCATAATCCTAAAAAGAACAGAAATGTCACAATACAATGAAAGATTCAACATTCTTTTCACAGCATTGTGGCAGAGGGGAGAGGTTGTATTCAACTGACATACAAAACTTTAAAGAAAAAAAAATGGCAGTAAAGGAACATGTGGGAAATCTTTTGGACTTTGTTCATTCCCCAGGCTTTCATCCATAGCTTATACTCAGGCCTACTACATGCAAAATACTGTCAGTCAGTGTCAGGAGTGCAAAAATTTTTAATGACTTACCCCCCACCTATGCTAACAAACTTTAATTCTCCCTGCCTTATAACACAGTCTTTTATACCAACCCAAGTATGATATGAGTAGCTCTCTGATAGGGGTAGTGAAAGGAAGATGCCAAGTCATCTTGGTAAATCTCCTAGGCCTCCTTATAATAGAACAATACTAAGCAGAGGTTTCTTTCAGAATTCATATGTCAATTTGTTAGGGGAAGAACAAAATAGGACTTTATAGTTCCTAATATCGTGGCAGACCTTTGTTTAACAATTTTAGGTATAGTGCAGATTTACTGAGTAGGAAAAGGGAAAGTAAAGCAAAAATAAAAAATGGTAGTATTGCTAAATAAACAACAAAGAAAAAACAAGACAGATAAAAGGGGATGTTTGAAGAATTATCCAAAGGCTTTATTTCTTTGAGGTGTCCTAAACATATAAAGTAATCATTTGTTGTGTGCTCACCTACTGTGGATGAAACCAAACGGCTTTATGCATGTCTGAGCCATTGTTAAACACAGTAGGTAATGTGCAAAATATAGTTTAATAGTGTTGGTGTCAGCACATGTGTTAACCTCTGAATTGTTATTTGCATCACATGTCACTATCCCTTTAAATAGGCTGATCCAGTCCACTTGCCAGAATGTGTTTTAGGGCTTCCAGACCTCTTTCATCCCTCCTTTTTTTTTTTTTCAAAATATTTTTATTAATTTTTCAAAAATACAAAGACAAATAAACAACCAAAACTAGAAGAATAACAAGACATAGAGATGGGGGGGGGGGAAACACTTATAGCATATAATACAGTAAAAAGAAGAACCAACATAAACAGGAGCATCAGCCACCAGTGTCCATAAATAAAGCCATGTATTATGAATCAGAGATATTAGTAATGTACCACGTTGAATATTTGAACAGTTCAAGGATTGACGTGCGCTCCGAGCTGGTGAATGCATAAAGTAGAAAGTGGTACCATTGCTGCCAGAAACGGGTAATAGAAGAGTCTCCTTGCAATTGGGCATCTAAAATCTCTCTGTGGAACAAAACCTTGAGAGATGAGAGGACTTGTTCCAGGGTGGGTGGAAGAGGTTGTATCCATTGACGCATAATTGCACGTCTTGCTGCCAACAAACAAACATTTATCCATTTCTGCATAGATCTTGATATATTGTCCACGGCTATGCCCTCCCATGAACCGAACAATAACAAAGAGGGTGTCTGAGAAATTGAGCAGCCGTCACATTAGAAATTAACAGTGAAATACAACTCCAAAAATTGGCAACATTGGGACAGGACCATAAACGGTGTGACAGTGAAGCATTAACACAATTACATTTAGGACATTGTAGATGCCACCGAGTGGATTGTGGGGTAGAGATAGAAGGCCGGAATACCTTATAGGCCCTATGCAATAGCATAAATTGAGATTCTCTCCAGATCTCATTCACTATACTCTGCCGGACCGTTTGGTATCCCTCAATAACAATATCCACAATGTCCGGGTCAGGAAAATCTTTTTGCCACATTCTCACATTAGAAACTGACAGAGGCTTAATAAAAGTAGGCAGAAGGTATGCATAAACATTGGATATATTAGGAGGGGGTCAATGATAATAGATTGTCGAACCCATTGGGTCGAAAAACATCCTCATACCGAGATACTATAGATTTAAGATAAGATATAACCTGACTATAATATAACGGATGAAGTGCCCATTTTGGGATATTGTATTTGGTCTGCAATTCTGCCAAGGACAATTTAGTCAGATCTTCCGCGTGGAAGAGATCTTTCAGATAAATTAAACCTTTACTTTTCCACGATTGGAACGCTGCGTGTTCGTGTGCTTGTGGAAACATAGGGCTTCCACAGATAGGCAGATATGAAGATAAACGGACTGGCAGTTTGAATCGTTGTCTAGTCACCTTCCATGCGACCACCGTGTCTCTAATTAATATATTGTGGCGCAGAGGGGCTGGAATCTCAGAGAATTTACAATGTAATAGAGCACAGGGATCCCATGGGTAAGACATAGCTGTCTCCAGAGTCATATTGGAATAGCAGGATGTCCCCTTAAGCCAGTCCACCACATGTCATATCAGACAGGCCAAATTATAAAGTCTAACATTAGGGAAGCCCACACCCCCCGCCGTTTTAGGTAAATATAATTTCATCAAAGAAATCCTTGGGCGTCTGTTGGTCCAAAGGAATTTTGTGAAAGCCTTACTCAGAGCATTGACATCCGCGTGGGTTAGTAACAGGGGCAATGTCTGCATAGGATAAAGTAGTTTAGAGAAAGACATCATTTTCACTAGGTGGCATCGGCCGAGAAAAGAGAGAGGCAATTTTTCCCACATTTTCAGTTCTTTTTGGATTTTGGCAATCAAGGGTGGATAATTCAGTGTATATAGTGATGATGGTAACCGACCAATACGCAGTCCAAGATACACTATAGAGTGTGCCGCCACCTTAAATGGCACATGTGCTCTCCATCTTTCTGCCATTTCCGAGGATCTGGCCAAAGATAATATCTCGCTTTTGTCAAAATTTATTTTAAGTCCAGAGAAACTTTCATATGTGCAAAATATCTGCTGAATAGTGTGACTATCTTGTCTAGGATTAGAGGTAAAAATCAAAATGTCATCTGCAAAAAAGGCGGAGCGTAATTCCTGATTGTGAACCTCTATGCCGTGCAAAAGAGGGGTATTGTCCAGATGCCTGACCAGCAGTTCCATTGCGAGATTAAACAAAAGGGGGGACAGGGGACACCCCTGTCTCGTTCCTCTTTTGAGGGCAATTGGGGGGGATAAAAATCCAGGCGTGTGTATATTGGCTATTGGGGAGGCATACATAGCCTTAAGTACTTTAAGGAACGGGCCCCGAATTCCAACACGTTCAAGTACCGTAAACAGCCATGATATATTTAACCGTATCAAATGCCTTGTGTGCATCTATTGTGACTATAGCCAGATCTAGATCAGGTTGGTTTTTAGCCGTCTCCAATGCCACCAATACTTTTCTAATATTAGTTACCGCAGCCCTGCCCTGGACAAAGCCCACTTGTGAGGGGGAGATAAGGGTCGGCAACACTCGAGCCAATCTATCTGCGAGAATTTTAGACAAAATTTTTGCATCAATATTTATGAGGGAGATAGGGCGGTAGGAGTCTGGATCACATGGATTCTTGTCCTTTTTCAGGAGAAGTTTTATGTAAGCTTCTTGTCCGAATCGAAAGAAGACTCCCTTATCCCATAAGGCAGAATATAGTGCATGTAGATCATCCACCACCTACGCCCCTAAAAATTTGTAAAATTAGGAGGTGAACCCATCAGGACCAGGGGCTTTGCCATTTTTTAAACTATTTATGGTTCTCAAAATCTGTTCTGTAGTAATAGGGGCATTTAGTGAATCTATATCAGTTTGTTGCAATAAAGGTAACTCAATATTTGATAGGAATGCCATCCCAGCCTGTGTATCATTCTCTGGGGAAGAATACAGTTTTTGATAATATTGGGCCAAACAATGGTTCACCTCCTTTGGTGAGGTAACCATAGCACCTGTGGAGGAGCAGAGCTTTGGAATATAAGTTGGGTTATAACCTGCACATACCAGATTAGCCAACATTTTGCCTGATTTGTTGCCAAATTTATGAAATTCCACCGATTTATATTTACATTTCAGCTGCTCATATTGGTGGAGTCGAGAATCAAAGTTACATTTAGCTGCATACCAGGCCTGTTTGTTGCTCGGGGTGGGATTGTCAGTCAGTGCCTGTTGCGCTATCCTGAGCTCAGATTGTGCCGATAGAAAGTGAGATAGTGACTCCCTCTTCCTTTTAGTTAAAAAGGAGATAATTCTACCTCTCAGGTAAGCCTTACCCGCCTCCCAAAATAGAATTGGCTCATCTCTATGAGCAGCATTATGCTGAGCATATTCAAGCCAGGTGGAGGTCAATACTCCCTGAAATTCCTAATCTTTAATCAAATAGGACGGGAAGCGCCAAGGTATATAGTCTCCCCTAGGGTACTGATCCCTAACAACAATAGAAATTGGGGAGTGGTCAGAGATTACCATAGTATGAATCTCCGGCGATTCTATCCTGTACAGGATATCATCAGTGCAGAACAAATAGTCCAATCCAGCTTGAGCGACATGGGCTTGGGAATTAAAAATATATTGCCGCTCCAAGGGATGGAATTGTCGCCAGATGTCATTTAATGACATGGCGTTAGCAAAGTCTGCCAAAACTGAATGTGGTGAATTTCTCAAATTACTCATAGTGGGGCCAGAGCTCCTGTCTTCAGAGAGCACCATAACCGAATTAAAATCACCGCCTATGATTTTGCATGGAGTGGGGTCTTGCGCTAACCAGCTGGAAACCTCCTGAAAGAAGGATTGTGGTGGTGAGTTAGGTGCGTATATAATATATAGTGATATATCATGATCATGAGATTGCACACTTTCAAAATACGACCGGCAGAGTCACTTTGCACCATTTTAACCTTGCCTTGAAAAGACCTATGAATCAGAGTCATCACCCCAGCTTTCCTATCTGCAGAGGGGGAACCATAGGCTTCCCCGACCCACAGTTTTTTCATCCTGTGGAAATCATTTTCCCCAAGTGTGTTTCCTGTAACAGCACGATGTCCGCCTTCAGTCTTTTTAAATGACGAAGTACAGACATGCGCTTGTTAGGGGAGCGTAACCCTTTAACATTCCAAGAAATTATCCGCATAAAATATGAACAATAGGATTGTAGGCAATTCGATTACACGGCTTACAAAATGGCAGCCACAGTACAAATACTACAAGTGGGTGGAATCGGGACGCACAATCACTTCTGCTATAATTAAAGGCAAATGGCACATCCAAAGTACAATGGTTACAAGGAACGTTCCACTTAATAACATCATAATATACATAATGGCTGAGTAACCCAATACAGTAAGTGTTTCCAAAAAAAACAAGAAACAAATAAAGGGGGGCAGACAGGACGGCACAAGGGGGAAGACAGACAAAATGTAGAGATGTCCTCCCTTTTTTCCTCGCGGAACAAAAACAGTTGAACCAAGTCAGTAACATTGGTGAAAACAACACAATATCACCAGAGGTCGGCTCACACCTCCTTGAACGGGAATATAGATGAAACGGTTTCAATAAGAAACATAACATAAAGGCACTGATAGGCAGAGGACATAATTCGGAAAGTTATCTTTCCCTGGGCAGCGGCTCAGGACATTGAGTATCCTGGATCCTCTTAGTGGACGATGGCCCCGCAGGCCTAGGTGATTTTGGGAATACACCGGAAGCAATGAACGGCCCATTGAGCGTGGTGGAGAAGAAAAAGAGGTATCCGATGGAGTGGAGGGTGAATCAGAAAACAAGGTATGTATCATATTTTCTGCCTCCTCCGCTGAGGTAAAGGAATACTTGCGGCCCCGGTCATCAGAAAAATGAAGAACCGCTGGGTACGCCAGTGTAAAGCGAATTTTATGTCGGTATAATGTGGAGCAAGCCTGTTGGAAATTGCGCCTTTTGCGGGATACCTCCGCAGAGTAATCAGCAAATATAAGCAAAGAGGTACCTTCCAATTGAAGGTTGGGTTGATTTCGGAAAGCTTGAATTATGCGGGTTCTATCGGAGAAATGAGAGTAAGCCACCAGTACTGGTTGCGGCTTGGCCATTTCTTTGCGCACCGGACCCAGTCTATGAGCTCGTTCAACTTTACAGGTGAGCTGAAGACCTAATAGCTGTGGTATCACCTTAGAGCAAATTTCCAATAACTGTGATGGTTTGACATTTTCCGGCAGTCCTACAATTCGCAGGTTATTGCGTCTGGACCTGTTTTCCAGGTCTTCCACTTTATCCTGCAATGCTTGTGCTTTATTTTCCAGCACTGAAATGATAGCTCTGGCTGAAGTAACATCATCCTCAACCAGAGTAATCCTTTGCTCTGCAGCATTTAATCTATGTGACTGTTCCTTTAAATCTTTTCTCAAGGAAAGTATTCCCTTGTGTACAGCTGCATCAATGGCCTCCTGTAATGTAGGCTTAAGTAGTGCTGCTACTGCATCAGCTATTTGTGTAGGTTGAGAAAGATCAGTGGGATCAGCATGCTGTATCTGAGCAGGAACAGCGCTGGATGCACGTGCTGAAGAGGATGCGGTGGCCATCTTGGAGGGGGTGGCCTTGATCTTATCTTTCTTACCCATTGATTCTTGGCTTGCAGATACGGAGGAGCGCTCCAGGAATCGATCCATCCAGGTCAGTGTCAGGGTGGGGAGCCGCTACACGCAGGGAGGGAGCGGGTGTGCCGGTTTAATAGCGTGAAATCCCGGAGGTGAGAGGAGCCGTTTTTCACATGCTGCTGGCTCGCGAGGCGCCGGAACCGGAAGTCCATCCCTCCTTTTAGCAAACATCTTAGGATTTAAGAAAGGATTGTCAGGCCCCATGTCTACCTCAGCAGCAACTGTTTCCATCGGAGCTCTGATTGACTATTCAAGCACACCGTTTGTAGTAACAGTTGCATGAACGTATTCTGTGTTTTTTTTTAATTTTTTTAATCAGATCTAGAATTTGCATTAGGCATGGTAGGCATGTACTTATAGGTGCAGGTCTAGCAGGGCCATCTAAAATCTGCAAAATCAGCTGTAATATCAATCAGCATTTTCACCCAGAGAACTGCCCCTCTGATATTTTAGAGATGCTTGTGATGAAAATTCCACCAGATCAGCAGTTTCTGAATTCTACAGACCAGCCCACTTGGCACCAACAACCATGACAAGTTTAACGTCACCTAAATTACCTTTAGTCCCCATTCTGATGCTCGGTTTGAACTTCAGCAGTTTGTCTTGACAATGTCATGCCTAAAGGATTGAGTTGCTGCCATGTGATTGGCTAATTAGCTATTTTTGCTAACAAGCAGTTGAACAAGGGTACCTAATAAAATGGCCAGGAAGTGTATATCCTCCATACTGCTTAGGAATGCACTAGTATCTGACTTCATAGCCACTGCTTTACAGGACCTTTCCACCTGTCAAAGACTGGGCTCTGAGTGTTATCTGTTTCTCAAATGCTGGCTTTACTACTACACCTTCCACCTCATAACACTGTCTTCTATACCAAATTGAATCTTGGATTTGTGCAGGCCTGTGATCGGGATCATGGAGGACAGGTCACAAGTTATTTGTAAGACTTAAGCTTCTATCTGCCTAACATATAAAAAATAAGTTTAGAAATGACAACCTGTAAAGCAGCACCAAACATTGTTTGTACACACCTGTCTCTGTTCTTTGGCCATCTTGATTGGTTGGGTCGGAATAACTTAAAGTCCCTTCAGTCTCGGCAACTGCAGGGGGAGCTGGGGTGTGCCGGCTATGCCCGAAGGCTAAGCTGAAGAGGCCAAAGGAATGGACAGGACATGGACAAGGGGAAAGGGGGTGGAGGACTCTTTAAAAAAAAAAAAAAAAACTTTGTTACATGGAAATGACACCCATCTAGTGTGATCTGTATTCCTTCCAGGCATCCCAAATAGCAAATTTTCCTAAAGTATTATTGAGTGTGTGCGTTAGCTCACTAACCATAATCCAGTCCATTTTCGCAATGAGAGCGTCTAGCAAAATCACATTAAATTTTCACGATTTAGCCAAAGTGATGCAAGCTGCTAACAGAATATGTTGTATCAATTTCAAAGAGTATTTGGAAACCCCCCATCACATTTACTAAATAAAGCACTCTCCGGAATACTTGGTACATCCTTCTTTAAAACCCTGGAAATTGTTCAGAATATTTCTGACCAAAAGTTCTGGACTGTAGGGCAGGACCACCACATATGTACCATGGTGCCCCTAGCATCACAACCTCTGAAGCACAGTGGGGAGGTTGAGGGCTGACATTTGGAAAGTCTGTCTGGTACTAAGTACCATCTGAGGAGAACTTTATAATTAGCCTCTACTAATGATGAATTGAGAGAAATTTTAGAAAGAGAGAAGGCTACTTTGTTCCATTTTTCATTGGACCAGTAGAGCCCAAGATCATTTGACCAAGCCCTCATATATGACAGTTTATCCGGGGGGATGCCAGGGCAGCCCAAATTATTGAGATTTGACCTTTGGTATCAGCAATAGAGCTACAGGAACTTTCAAATGGAGTGTAGAACACATGGGACGAGGTGCCTGTCTGATCTTGGAGCAGACGAATGATTTAATCTGTCTGTAACGGAAGTATTCCTGTCTCGGGAGTTCCCTTTTACTGACCAAATAATCAAAACAAAAAATGTCACGCACATCAATAATATCTTTGATTCGGTAGAAGCCCTTATTAAGCTACCATTTAAAACTACCTGCCAGGGGAAAACTCAAGATTGTTTCATAACAGAGTAAGCGGTACATGAGCAGAACAAAGCCTCGAACAGTGTCGGAACTTACTCCAAATTAAAAGAGAGTGAGACAGGGAGAAGCACCCTGTTTTTTCTTTAGGGACAGCTCTTGATTTTGACAAATGTAGAGAGTGATCAGGCAGGAAAAAAAAATCTTATTGCAAAAGAAACAATAAAGCCTTGTCCTCGTGCACATTTTTTAAATTGGAACTTTAGAATCTGTAAGGTTCCATATTCGTAACACCTGGCAAATTTTAAACCTTGCCTTCCATAACCAATAAATGTACAGGAACATCTTGTATAGGGAGAGCCTAATGCTAGGACAAGAGGATGGAAAAAATGCTTGGTTGGGAAATAAAAAGTAGAATTTCCTGTATGAAGCTAAATTTAATTTGTTAGATGTGAAACTTCTCAACATTCCCATAATATTTAAAATTATCATTTCTAAATTAAGCAGCAGTAGTTTCTCTATTCCGGTGCAATCCGTTCTACACCCATGTACATGTAAGCACTTGGTTGGGAAGTTATTACTTGAAAGCAAATCTCAGGGCATCTAGCCAAAGTCATTACAGCATGTTTTACGTCTGCACATTTTGAAAACCATGGTTATCTACAAATGGTAAACAAACTTATGTCATGGAAACATTTCAATTGCCTATACAATCTAAAATAAATTGTGAATAGTAAATCCCACACTTGTAATACATACTATAAGAATTTTTTGATATTTTCAAACATTTTTGGACTTTTCTTGGAGTTTAGTAATTCCTTGTATAATAGTTTTTTTGCTTTCAGGAGATTATTACTAATTTTGTCATGCCCATATAAAAGAAAAGGTGTCCTCGTACTGTAACTTCTTTATTATGACCAAATATATTTTATTTATGGTCAACTGTATACTTAGGTAGCACTTTTCCAACCATTTTCTTTTGTTTACCTGATTTTTTCATTCAGTATGTGCATTATGGTGGCTACAATGCATTTTGCTTTGCTGTACAAATGGGTTGGATTTATTAAAGCTCTCCAAGACTTGATAAGGTACACTTTCATCAGTGAAGCTTAGTGATCCAGAAAATCTGGAATGGTTTTCTTAAAAGTAATTTGCTATGTTAGCAAATGTTTTGAATTCTGGACCAGATCCATTCTAGGATTGCTGGATCACCCAGGTTCACTGGTGACAGTGTATCAGGCCCAATGTGTGTGAATGTCACTTACCCAATAATGGTACCACAATTTTCACCTAAAGAGCTGATATGTTGTGGAACAATGCACCTTAGCATACATTGCAGCAAGTGTAAATGAGCATTTTGTAGCTAAGAGGTCAGTTTTCAAAATGTACTGATCTGTGGTAAATCACCAAACAACCTAAAATTGCTTTGGCTGCCCTGATCTAATAAAAAGTGACATTTTGATTTGGTTCATAGATGTCTCTGTACTTTAGAGTGATTTGCTTTTTGAACTCTTTTAAACGTTGCTATTAATATTCTCACTGAAGCCTAAATAGCACAAATAATACAAATGTGCAAACAGTTTGAGCCTCAGCTGTTGGACAGGTCCCAGGTTTACATAAACTCTGGATATCCAGGTTAATTGTGAATATCATATTAGCATCAGAATTATCTTGTATCTGAGTTGGAATATCGATGGTCACAAAAACAAGATCATATTCCTTGTAAAGTCAAAGGATCTTCCATGCAATGTAGAGTGTGCAGGGAATCTCTGAGCCCCTTGCCTTTAAAGATGTCTGAAACCCTCCCTGAATGTTGAAGGACAAGAGAGAGGCAAATGGATTTAAAACATCTTTGTGAAGATGATGTTACCAAATATTCCAATTTTATATAATAATATGCATTATGTTAGACCTGGGATATGGTGAAAAATTACAGTTTCCTAAATACAAACCCTTTACATTTTATGTCTTTGATAAACTGTTGATGTCAGGTGGCCATAAGTATTCTCAAGTGCTGAATTTTGGATATTAACTAACATTTATACAGGTGATATGACAATGGACTGCATAATATGTCAGCACTATATAAATACAAATAAATAATATAAATGATATTGAATAGACCCACATTCTCCAGAAGAGCAGTTGTGATCACAAAAGGCAACTGGCCAATAGGAAAAAAGGAAGGCCATAGGAGACTTGCTAACACATCTTTGAGAAAGAGAGGCATAAATAGAAAGGTCTGAAAGGAAATGAAGGCACTTGCAAAAATAAAGTGTGATAGATAGTCTTGTGTAGCTGTTGTATGTTCCAGAATGCAATAAAAAGTTTATTTTTTATTTTTTTAAAAAGGGTTATGTATACATTTTTCATGGCAACCGAAAAAAAACTTCATCCTTTAGTGTTTTGGACAACTGGGACCATTAAAAATGATTTGTTTACTTGTAAGAGTTACTACAGATTTTACACTTATATTTTCTTTTGCAGGCTCACTTTTTAAAATGAATTCACATCACTGATTCCTGGTAAATAGGTTAGGCTCTAAAATTACTCTTTCCATTTTAATTAATTACTTGACTGGTGAAGTAAAGAAGGGAGTCATTGGTGATAGAGATGTTTGGAGATAGAGATTCACAAAGCTCCTATGCTTGGAATGTGCAAAGATCCAACATTTGTACTGAAAGGCATTATTATATAAACCTAAACTCGTCTTTTAACACCTCTCGTAAACACACAGTAAATTATTGCCTAATATGTACCTGTCTCTCTTACAAAATAGACTGAGAAAAAAAAATTCGGTTTTTTTATTCATTTTGGAACATGACGACTACATATTGTGTAGTTTTAATGTTCCTAAAATACTTTTATAAAAAGGTCTATAGTTCTGATTTTCTAAATCTGCTTAAGAATGCTGAAGATATTTCTGTCTGTTGTATCCATGGTAACAGTACCTACTGTATTATACACTTCACAAACTACACAAGGATTGCTGTCAAATTTCTTGCATCCCTAGTAGTAGTTGGTTCTTCTTTACTTACCATCAGGACTATCAAATGCTCACATTCAGAGATGTCAGGGCTGCAGTTTTTCTTGTTGGAAGAAGTAAAATGGTAGAGCTTTATACTTGGCAGAGACCTTCCTAAAGTGGTAGCAAGGGATTAATTGTAATTTTTCAGAACAAAAACACTTAAATATCTGCAATACCAAAATTTGTGCAATGTAAATACTTTACAAAGAAAGAGAAGTTTTCATCTCAACTGAAAAAGTACATATTTGTAATTTATAATTTAAAGATAGAGATGAGAGGAAAAAGTAGGCTTTTTTAGGCACCCAGTTGAGTATGTTTAAAAAGTTACAATTTTATTGACAATACCAAAACATTAAAATCAATATAAAGGTGATTCTCGCTTATTCAGTATAAAAACATATATTTGAAAATTCCATCTAAATAGAGGGTTCCACTTGTTAAAAAGGTCGAGTGGTGATGTTATAGTAAGTTTCTCCCGGCGCCTTTCGCCTAGCGAAGGCTTCCTCAGGGGACTTAGAAACATGAATACTTTAAATACAGGGACTATAGAAGGTAATACAGCAGCATATTAGGGAAATATACCAGATAAAGATAACCAATTAGTTCCAGATACCAAAAGCCAATAGAAAAAGATCATACATTAGATAAGGGGATACACTCCACTGGTATAGAAATGGTTTCTAAAAAAGGAAATAATAAAGTTCAGGGTAAGTAAAGTTTATCAAGATTATTGAAATAAGTCAAATTAGTTCAGATAAATGATCATCATAATACAATGGTAATACATATGTTAATATTAGTTGGCAATGCATATTAATAGACAATTACTCACATTGCTACCTCTGAGATTCCATTTAAGTTGATGGGAGAAAGCTAGTAGATGTAGGTAAAAGCTGTGTAAACAGGCTTTGCCAGATGTTATTCAAATTAAATCTGCTAAAGATAGAATGAATAAAGTAAGGTATGTTCCTGATGGAATGTGTGGTTTTAAATAGAGGATACACAAGAAAAAAAACTTACATCCAATAGGGTTGTGTAGAGCATAAATGTAGAGGTACTCAATGTCCAATGTCTTAAAGTATGTTATGATGTGAATAAAAGTTATTCAGAATTAGTTGCCCAGAAGCTATTCAAATAAAGAAAAAAAGGTAAAAATTTTGCTTTAAAACAAGTAGTTTGTGATGAACTGGGGGCGTAAAGAGCCTACCTCTCTATAAATTTTGATTAATTATTTCTGATTAATTATTTAATTAAATTTTGTTATGGGACACTTCCACACTAGTACTCCTTGGGTCAGTACTTGTGATCTACATATAAAGTACCATTTTGGGTGAAGTTAAAAACGGGAAGAAGTTAGAGAGAATAGTGATTGATTTTTTGAGATAAAAAAATAGAAAAGTGTATTAATTAGGAGTATATATATATACGTGGTTATATAAATAGATGGTGAGAGATACTCACTAGGTAAATTTGGAGGTTTGATATTTACAGCGTGAAATGTACTATAGAGAGAGGTCCAAAAGAGGTTTTCCTCTCAACAGAAAAAAGTACATATTTGTAATTTATGTTTTTACTTTCTCACATGCAGGTTTAATGAAAAGACTTGAAGAAGAAATAAAATTCAATACATATATGGTTTCTGAAAAGCTTCCTAAAGAACTGGAGAACAAAAGGCAAACTTTGAGCTTCATGCAAAGAGTTGTCAGCGAACAAGTGATGGACCAATCTGATCTTATAGAGCTTGAGGCTAAGGTATGGCCAAATATATCCCACCCTAAAGTCCA
Organism: Pyxicephalus adspersus; assembly: GCF_032062135.1. Classification (NCBI taxonomy): domain Eukaryota; kingdom Metazoa; phylum Chordata; class Amphibia; order Anura; family Pyxicephalidae; genus Pyxicephalus; species Pyxicephalus adspersus. Next base: position 55,732,943 of record NC_092863.1, on the reverse strand, counting down.
TTATTATACTGTGGGCAAAGTTTTGATAGTAGGATAGTAAAGTGGACCTGTTAAGCAACAAAAAACTGCTATGGGGAAAACATTCACAGCTGGAATGCAGTGAAGGCATACTTTACAATAAAATGTGCTTATTTATTTCTTTTTATATCAACTACTATTGAAAATAGAAGTACAAAAAAAATAGCCATACTTTTTGACAACATCACCAAAGAGCTGCACATTATATTCCATAAATATGATGATACAAAAAGCTGCCAGAGGCTGCAGATCTACAATACAAAATGTTCAAAGACTACAGGTATGCTTCAAGAGGTTGTGAGAAACTACAGTCCATTATAAAATATCAGGGAAAAAAAGAATAACAAAAACAAATAAAAACAAAAAAAGAATATGGTTACTACAGAAAGTAGGATGCTTGTGTGAAAGAAATAGTCAAACCATTTAAATACTATGAGCAAGTCTAAAATTATTAAGCATCTAAGAAAAACGGGCTACTGTCTGCAAGGCCCACACAATAAATGTCAAAAAAGCTGCAGGTTGGCATTTTAGCCTTTGGTTTGTGAATCAATTACAGTAGTTTAATATAAAACAGAATTGACTTCAGTCTCTTTTTAGGTATTGCCAATTGACACAGTGGTGTCATTATTCATTTTAAAATCATGAAATATATCACAGTCGTTTTTTTTGTTATTAGATTCAAGAAGTCAATGCAGAAATTAATCAGCTGACTGAAAAGAGAATGAGAAATGACCCAACAGATGACAAACTGTCTCTATTTCGACAGCAAGTATGTATTCAAATAAATCTCTATAAATGTGTGTTGTTGATAGATTTTTTTTTTTTTTTAATCAGATACGTGTAATCTAAATCTTTCATGAAAATAATAACGCTTTCTTTATATGATGCTGGATAATGGTGTGGCACAACAATGTGTATAAAAAATGGTAGCTTTTCATTTACAGTGTACTTATAGTCCTGCTACCTTTAGGCTGGCCGATTTGTCTTCCCTACAGTCATAGGGAATTTTTTTATTTACTTTGACTACAAAATTACAGCATTCTTGGAACCAGAAGTGTGTCTGTGTGTATAACACAAATATGTTTATGTATACACAAATTCTGACCTTATTCACAGGCAGCCATCATTTCACGCAAGAAAGAGACCAAAGCTGAAGAATTACAGGATGCTAAAGAAGAGATTAACACTTTAGAGAGAGAAATAGCACAGAAATCCAGTCTGGTCCGAGATTCTGATGGCTCTGAAATGTTAAGAGGAGATGAGGTAAGTGTTCAGTAATAAAATTGGACATTCACTGGTGGTCTTACATTAATGATTAATGTAGTTGTTTTGTGGTCCACAAATCTTTGCTTTGAATTTTTATTTGCAAAGTTTACTTTTTTGTTTCCCTTTTGGTTTGTTGAAAATATAACATTTAAAGTGCTCAAGTCAAAGCATATTATCAGCCCTGCCCAAGTTACCTCTGTAGGCTACTGAACATCCCCTGTGTTATTGATGAGTCTTGTCCTAAGATAGAAAAGCTGCCCCTTCGTACAGTAAGTGAATGCTGTCATCCTAAGAAATAAAATGTAGTATCGGGCTAAAATAAAGCCTGAAATGGGAAAAAATATGCTACCACAACATTTAACTGTTGAGTGGCAGTATATTTCATTAAAGCATGTAATTATTGTATGCAAACCTAAGTCTATTTTGCATTTTGTCAGTAAGAATTATAGCATTGCTAAAAGGTTGGCACCTTGTTATAGACAGTATATGTACACCTCTGACAGTAAACCAGGTCTGCTGTCTACTAACTCCACATGCAGAGATATAGGGTATTTTAACATTAAAGTTGAACTTCAGCCTTACCTTACTTTTGTAGATGTAGACTTGTAGATAGTCCTCTCCTGTGCTGACAGATTTAATCCGGTTGTAAACCGTAACTTCACACAAAAAGCATTAGAAGCTGCAGCAGGTAACTTAAACCCAGATTATTTCCTGTCTGATGAACTAAAAGGATAATCTAGCCCATTCCTCCCCATCTGTGCTGGTCCTCAGCTTTTAGCTATTTGCTTTCTGTTCTGTCATTCTTTCTCAGCTTCATATGTGGGCATTTCCAAGGTGGTCTGCATGCAAATGCAGTCCGTACAGGAATGCGTATGTACTGTTACAGCAGGGCTGTGAGCATGAAAAGCTCTAGTCCTTGCTTATAGTTATTACTATTCTGCTGTTATGGTATTCATTTCACACAGTACTCAGTGCAGTAACAAAGCAGCGCAGTTAGGCTTGGTACTACAGGGTTTTATCTGGTAATGATGTGCCTGCATGAGCACAGACATGAAACATAGGCACTGAGGTTTGTGATTTATTGTGCTTTTCAGCAGTGGCAAAGGAAAACTGATCACAAATGTTAGTGAAAAACTGTTTGGGAGACTTGCTCAGGAAAGATAGAGGAAGATATTAGGTAGGATTTAGGTTTGCCCATATTTCAGTGTAATCACTGAAGAGGGATATGAGAACCTCATTCAATGAGATGCAATATTAATTCATATTATATATAATCAGAATATTAATTTTGTATTCTCAGAGATAGTCAACATGCAGACATTACACAGATATCTTCCAAAAGTTGAAAAACACTAATGGACCTCTATTTTGCCCACTAGGAAAGTCATACAGAACTTCATATTGGGCCCTTGCATTGGTACAGAAAAGTTAGCCACATCATGGGAGAGCCTGGCTCATCCAGCATACCTGGAATAGATTTGGTCCAGGATTTAAATCATTTGTCAACAAATGATTTTTAAGAAATACATTGCAGGTTTGCTGGATCACCCTGGTTCACCCATGATAGTCTGTCTTCTCCATTATTGAAGATCTCTAATAAATTATTGTGTGCAGAGTCTAGCTGCTAGATTAAATCCTGTCTAATTAGAGCACCCCCATGTCAAATGTCTTAATTCTGGGAACAAGTTCGTCTTGGCGCTTTATTTTTATTTCAAAATTAAAACGGACACATGTACACATTTATCAAGTCAAATTTTCCTTTTGCCTTTAAACATCCATTTAATTTTTAGGCACACACTTGTTTAGGCAACAAACTTGTTGGCTCAAAACATGTAGTTTGTGTATTGAATAAACGTGTTTCCTTCTCCTATTAAGAATATATATGTGATGATGACAGGAAAAGAAAAGGATGGGCACATGTAACATAAAACACTGTGTGGAGTTACATACTAGGCATTGAAGCTCTCATTCCATCATGTGGCTATTTGTAGACACAGATACTTTAAATTGTTTCCAGGAATAAATTATCCTCCCTGGTCAGTTGAAATGAAGCCTCCAAGAATAAAGGATTTGTCTCCCGGTAATGTAGTAGGACGTCAGAAATCAAAAGGTTACAAATGTCTTTAGGTTTCAAAACCTCCAGTAATTGCAGGGAAAACAATACAGTAATGAATATATGGTTTCTTACGATTTTTCTTGCTGACATCTCTGTTAATGTTATTAAGACAAATCATTTACAAATATTCTGATTGCATGGTGATGAAAAATTAAAGAAAACATTAAAATAGATTCCTATATATGTATTCTTGCAGTGATACAGGCAAGGTTAATAGAGCTGGAATATAGAAAATCCAGACTGCCATACATAAATTGTAAAAAAAAAAAACCCATCAAAACATAAAACCTTTAAGTAACTTTATTTTCTTAGTCCTTTCATTAAAAAGCAGTTTTAAGCTCCAGCCAGAGACTTTGCCTATGAGCACTTAGGTAAAGTTTGTAGGTCACCACTGTTTTGGGGATCACTCCCCCAAAAAGTTGCTTAACCCTCTCGTTTCCTCTAATGCTGGAAATCTTTACACACAAAATTACTGGACAAAGCCAATTCATAATAGCACTCAACAAAAAGCAAAACAATATATCTAAGATGTTCCGTAAAATTTGTCCAAAAACCATTCACAGGAGTGTACAATGTCACCCGCTTGCCATCCAACTCTTATTTGTGAGTGTCTCCAGGGGTATAGTATTTGCCAGGACAAAATAGTAGTGTATATTAGAAACAAATTATATATGAAACAAAGTTGCTTGTTTAATCTAACTGGGTAGTTTGTGTGTAATAATTCCCTTTTTCTGTTTTTTTCTCCCATTCTCTCCCACTATCACTGCATATTACCTCCTATCCTTCATTTGGTATATTGCTCTGGTTGCTTCTCTTGTTTAAACTGTAAAAAAATGAAAAAATATCCTTGTGCATATTATTTTAATCACCTCTATATTTACTAAAAATGACATGGGGAAATACTAAATTTCAAAGTCATTGAATATTGAAGTCTAGACGGAACTGGTATTATACTTGGTATAGCTAGCACAGCCCTATTTCAGGGAAACTACACCCAATATAAGAACTCTTTAAATCTTTGTTTAAAGATTGAAGTTATTGCAACCTCCAGAGGCCTTGAGCTGTTTCAATAACTATGCAAATGATTTGAGCAAAGATTATTCTTTTGCTGGGACAACTTTTTAAGAAATGTTAGGCATGTTTTAAGCATGTTTATGACAGATGCTTTTAAACAGCACCTTTGTTGTTGCTATATATTGCATGGGCAGCCAGCACCTGTCCAGTCTTTCTATTTTTGTCAAAAACAAGTGTGGGTGGATTTTCTTTTCCTGGGTTCAGGTGCAAAAACACTTGTATTAAAACATTTTTTACTCATATTCCCCTTGATGTAAAGGGAATCTGTCATATGGGAATTGTGGAGGGTGCCATTGATGAAGTATTTTTGAGAATGCTAAATATATGCTTTTCTGCTAACTTTTTATTTCCAAGTCTCTGATTAAAAATACTTACGTCAGGTAACTAAGGCTACGTACACACATAAGGCTTTTGTCGTTGGAAAGGATCTTTAACAATCCTTTCAAACCACAAAAGACTGAAAGATGCATGAATAAGTGCTGTACATACAGTGCCGTTCTGCTGAATGGAGGGGGGGGGGGGACAAGCGAGTGTCACCCCACTGTCCCCTTCCCTTGCAATATGGTCGTTCATCGTTGATGGATCCATGAATGACATTAGATAAGAGCTGTACACACATCAGATTCTCGTCCGATACTAGCTCTGAATCGATAATCGGATGAGAATCATCTGAAGTGTGTACATAGCCTAATGCTCTTCAGCAGGCCAGCCTTCATATCACCATTCTAAAAGCATCTGTTTGAGAGTTTATTTGTGAAAGCTAGAGCAAATGATGGTACAATAAAGCAATACAGTAATATAAAAGTAAACCTGTCATTTTTGTTAACTTTGTTGACTCATTCCTCAACCTAAGCAAAAAGTGTACAAATTAACATTGTTTAATCTTATAGTAAATCAACAACATTATGTCTTTCATCCCATATTTTTATATATTTTTTTTTAATGACAAGGTTCTGATAAGGAAATGTTTTTTTTTTATTTGTTGTGATACTGTTGCACAACAACACTAAAAAATTTTACAATTATTGTCATATTAATTATTTGCAAACCTATTAATGAAGGTACAAAATATTGACAGTTTTCAGTCTTTACCTCTCACATTACTGTCTTTGTAATATGCTTCAATAATGCAGAAAATGACATGGCCTTTGTGCTGCAGGGGGAATCTGATTACTGAATGTAAAAGACTTACACCTTAGAAAATATATTTCAGGTGGACCACAGCTTAAAGGATGAATCTGTAGGATGAAAAAGAGCCATAAGAAAACAGCATGTACATGCTGATGTACATATAGCCCAGTGCTTGGAGATTCATCCGTTTACAAACCTAATGAGTTCTTTGATCAGAAATGTTTATACCCAGCTTAGTTTCTAAAATGTTCTGGAACAGAACCATTAAAAACATGGTCTAAATATATCTCATGATAAAAAGGGGTTACGTTTTATTTTAGGCAAACTGCCGGTGCTACTTTACATGTTTGTTTTATAATATCCAAAGATCACATATTTTTTTATAGGGACAATCTTTGTAACTATTTATATACCCTGATGTTATCATGTCATCTGTAAAAATTAAACCTGAATAAGCAATGGCTAATAAGCGTACATTCTGTCCTCCTAGTAATGACCAGCAGTTTTTCATTTCAGGTCTTTCAGTTGTTTGATTGACAGATTATGGCTGAGGACTTAGAAAATGCAGTTTTCATGCATCTCATGTTCCTCCCTTGACTGAGCAGACTGACTGACAAAATATGGCCAAGACCAAAAAGAAAAAACATCATAATGCATTTTCATACATATTTCTACCTATACCTGGTAGTGACTGAAGTTGTTTCTGTGTCTTTATTTTGTCTTTTTGTGAAAGATTTGCGTTCCACTCATCTTTTCTTGCCTGTTAACTGCTGTTATTTTCTGTTTACCACAACTTTTGTCATTTTTTCCACCTGTAGCCTACCACTATTGTGCTCTAAATTTACTCATCTGGTTTGTTAAAACCAAACTATATATATATATATATATATATATATATATCATTTTATTGAAGTCAACCGTCAAAAGTACAGTTAAATCAATTATACCAGGTAAATATTGGTAATAAAATAGGTTATTAAAACAAGGTTGTAAAAAATAAACATGAGTCAACAGATGTACAGCAGTCAGGAAACAGAAGGGGAAAAAAGTTTTGTTTTATCCCTCACTTTTCAGTTATAAGACTTGTTATTTGAAGGGTCGCCCTCCAGATTTCTGTAAAGAAACCAAGATGTATGTTGGTAGCAATTGTATAATTTCATTTTAGTGAAAACAGTAATCATGGAAATAAAGTGTTACTAGGTTTCAAGGAAAAGTTAGGTTCTGGTATCTTTAGTTCTCAGTCCATTTTATTTTGAATAAATGCAGGGGAAGGGGAGAGCCAACAGTGCAAAATTGTCTTCCTACCTACTGCCTACAATAATAGTGCCAAGATCCCCAGTAGAAGTGGACGGCATCCATTTCTAATAAACCCAAGACTGCCCATTCTGGGGTTAGAGGCAGGAAATTCTGCAGGTAGGTACAGATGTAAAGTGCTAATTAGCATTACAAGTGCTTTTATCAACGGACAGTCCCACACATAATTATATACATTTGCTGAAGGAGCGCCACATTTAAGGCAAACATTTGAGTTCATGGTACCCATCTGCCCAGCTTGGTTTAGAAAAATGTATGATTGTGAAAAAACATTTCCCGATATTGAGTTGGAGTAAAGACAACTTTTAATTTTATGTAACATTAAATTGATACACTAAGCGTACAGTACAACTAATGTTTTTAAGTCTTCCTTTTTTTCTAGAAATTACTTCCAGCAAAAGTACAAAATCTTCTTTACTAGGCATCAATTTGCGGATAAGACTGCTGCTCTCTGTATGAGAGCAATGGTCGGTCTGCAGTGGTCTAACATGCCTCTGCTGAGTCTCAGCTAGAACTGTGCAAACATCAAAGCTCATTCTACGTGATGAGCATCAATTTTGCAGATTTAACATTTCTCAATCATGCAAATTTTGCTTCTTCTAAAACTTTATAGAAAAAAATCTTTTTTCTTTTTGACCTTTTTTTTTTTTTTTGCACCAATGGCACTGTGATTGCCCTTCAGCTTTGCTGTTGCAGATGGCCCTTTAGCCGATTTACTAACCCAGCATCCCTTTAATTTATAGTCAGTTCCATCATCACTCAATAATTTTCCCATCATCACACCTAATGTGATCTTTTTTTCTCTTATAGTTTAAACGGTATTTGAGCAAACTTAGAGGGAAAAGCTTAGTTTTTAAAAAGAAGCGCCAAGAACTGGCTGATCTTACCGCAGAATGTGGTGTTCTCCAAAGAACAGAGCAAATCCTAAAGCAACGCCATGAAAGTTTGCAGCAGCATTTGGTAAGTTACTACATTAAAGATCTAGACAAGCTAATCATAGTTAACCCAGGCTAGAAATTTGCAAAATGTGTCTCATTTTTTCAGTTTTGAATATTTCTATTAACACATTTACCATTTGCAAATATATGTGGAAGTCACACTGCCTTTCCCGTGCAGTGTCTAGCAGGGCTTTCATCTTTAGACTTTTATCTAGAAACATTATGCCGCTTAATTTGTAAGTAGTAGTGCAAAACTGGTTCTGTAGTTTAATGTATTATAAAAAGACAAGTGCTAGTAACAAAGTGAGAGATACTCTGGAATATGTTGAAGAGAATTTACATAGAGGGTGATTACTTGGTAACTTGTGGAGTAGGTTAGACAAAGTGCATCACTCAGAAGTTGACAGGAAGCCAAAATAACTTCAAAGACTGTGTAACAGCACATGGAATTCACATGTCCATTAAGGGCTGTAATATAGCATTTGGCAAATTTACATTGACACTATTCTGGGTTTAAGACAACAGGCTCCTTATTTATAGATGTTTTGTTAGAAATCTGTATATTTGGTAAATATAGATCTTCTAGTATTCATCTGTTTATTTTATGAGGTATGATGATAAAAAAACATAGGTTGATTCCTATGTAAATTGTAAACTTACCAAACTTTTAGTTACATGTTTTAAGTATACTTCTCCCAAATAAACTAGACACCCTTCCACTTTGGTGTTCTTACTGTTCATGTCAACATATTTCATATTATGTTCACACTGGCAATAAGGTTTGCGATTCGGTTACATGCTGCTTCATCATACGGCAGCCCCATACAGAATAACCAGTACCGCTTACTGTTGCCAGTTGTCAAATGAGTGGAAGCTTTTTTAGTTAACCTACCATTGATCTGCACGGGTGATAAAGTTAGTAAACTATTGCAACTGTGTGATATCTAAAAGTGTCTTAGAAAAAAATGTGCAGTTTTGTATACTGTGCCTATTTTCATTAGCTTGAAATCCGTGAAGTGACAAATTAAAAAAATCATCCTTTATATAGTGACACAGTCTAAATTCTGTAACAGGCACAGATATGACATCATCAGTCAGCCGCTGTTCCTTCATTGTTCAAACATGGACAGGGGTGGGGAGGTTATCTAAGCTTTATAGGTTTACTACTGTAGAGACAATTCTGGTCCCCATCCTGTCTGTGCTATTTGGCAGGACTATAAGAACAGAAATACAAATCTTTTAGCATGTTAAATATGTTCCATACATGTGTTTTAACTATGTATTCTAGCTTTTGTCATAAAGTTTAGCTTTAGGATAGTATCATTTCTTCATCAGCTAAAGGGTGTATATATATATATATATATATATATATATATTTATAAACATTTTGTAAATGTCTTTTTTTTTAATTGGAGTTAATTGAATGTTCATTGAAAAGCTGCTTCATTTTACAAACTGTTTTCTGTTAGTGCATTTTAATGCTCTATACACAATTTTATACTAGATATGTGATTTCTTTTTTTCATAACATTAAATTCATCATTTGATTTTCTTTCAGCAAGCCATGGAGCAGAAAAGAGGAATATCTGGGTACAGTGACACACAAGAAGAGTTGGAGAGAGTGTCTGCCATAAAAAGTGAAGTTGATGAAATGAAGGGACGAACTCTGGATGACATGTCTGAAATGGTAATTTACTTTACATATTTTTGTTACAATACACAGGTTACAGAAAAAGTTTAAAATCTTTATACTCAATGGCAGTACCTCTGCAAAGTGTTTATATGCCTAGTCTATGTTCCTACCTAATGAAAATTGGAATTGTGACACTTCACTAATGCTTAGTGAATATTTGACCCTCCTATTTGACATCCTATGTGAAAAATTACTGAAGATATAGAACTTGCTTTGATATTCGTAATCAAGTAGACACGGATACATTTATTTTGTTTAAATATCATAAAAAGAGCCGTCGAAACTTTTAAAATTTGTTTGAAACTTAACCAAGCATCCAATTTGCGGTAAGTCATGAACAGACTACCTCTACTCCCTCCCAAGCCCAATCCCATAGAAAGTCTAAAGCAGTCCATACCATGGCCACCTTCCGTGACATGGATGGAAAAATGCTCTGAACGGCTACTTGACCATAAATGTGTTCTTTACAGCTGTCAGGGGCAGGGTACACCAGTAGTCCAGTATTGCCGAGCAATAGGCATTATATATCCTCAATGGAAGATTGGGTGTATGTAGTGGAAACTGAACGGGTAAACCTACTGATTTTTTGGCACCACCAAAAGTTGTTGGAGATCAGCCTATATCTATCCCATCTTCATCTTCCTTGTCCTCCTGCTTCTCCAGGTACACTTCTTTGACATCCCCATGATCTGTACTAAAAAATTAAATTTTAAAGTTGTGAGTGTGACCAATTAAAATAAAAGGCCAGGTCTTACCTGCAGTTATTTTATCTAGTTGCTATATCTAACCAGTCCCAACCAAACATCTACCTCCAGAACAATAGTAGAAATCTGCAGTACTTAGTAACCTTAAGGTGTTTGGGCACCTAGTCAGAGAAAGTGACCTCACTAGTAGATAAAAAGACCAATTAGGAAATAGCAGCTCAGTGCTTGATTGCAGTTTACTATCCAGTTTACAAACTTCATTGACAGCAGTAACATGATTACATGTAGCAAATACACAACATTAAAATGGCTGTTGGACCATGCCTAAGTTTTATAAGGTCTAGGCAGGGTATATACCATGCAATGCAGATGCCCACCAATCTATCAGCAACAGCTATGTTCTTTGCTGCTAACCATCTGCTCATTGTGGAAGTTCCCTACTTAACAAACTTTTGCCGAATAGTGTTTTTTTTCTTCCAGAAATTAATCAAATTGTGGTCAAAATAAATTAAACTTTTATATCTTTTCCAGCCTCTTTGCCTGCAAGAACCCACTTACTCACCTTCCAAACAACACATTCTCTCCAACTCATTCCTCAACTACTCCACTGATCTAGTATTGTCTTCTTTATTCATAACCTCTTCTCAAGCAATCCTACATGATTTTTGTTAAGAAGCCCCCATTGTCTGAAAATTGTATTTACATAGTTCTTGTTATAGTAGCTTACATCTTTAGAGCTATTCCCATTTGTCACTATTCTTACAAAGATCTGGTGTGTTATGTTCATGATTGTGTTTTTACATGTTACCACAGCACATGGCAAGGCATCTGATCTGTAAATGGCACACTAATGCATGGTGTAATAAGCACAACCCACTGTAAAGCATCACACTGCATATTTAGTTTAAGATGTGCTTCATTACTTGAAAGGATGGTTTATTAGCAGCCCACTTGTAGCCAATGAACTGGCTTAATGGAACATAACGTACAACATAATTCCTATTAAAGTTTGTGCACCACAACAAAATGCTTACGGCCCATTTACACAATTGCACCTTCTCAAAACATAGTGTGCTGTCAAAAATTCTGCAGTCATTTTTTTGTTTGTTTTAATGCATTAGGCTGCTCATTTAAAATGGCTACTTTTAGGCAGTGTATGTAATAATGTGTGTTTTATCACAGTTCAGCAGTATGAGTTGGCCCTTAAGAATAACAGGTATAGCATTAAACGGTTATAAGACTAAACGGGTATAGTACATAGGTATTAACAATTATAATGACAACTACAACTTATAACATGCTGTACCAGGGAAAATGATCCATAAATAACTTGAACTACTAACCACAAAGTAACACATGGGAGCTTTTGGCAAGTGGAGAACAACGAAGCCTTTTTAAGTTAATCAACTGTGAACTGCAAAAAAGGGCTGGTTGGCCCAAAAAATACCATTTTTCATACTTTACATATGCTCATTGATAGTCACTGGAAATGAAATATTGTTATTGATCATTTGACTGTAGGACTAATGAGCACCATACAGTGCTGTTCTATAAACAGATGTAGGGAAAGCGTGGGTTAGAGGCCCTATGGTCATTAGTGGACCATCAATAAGCAATTTGGCATGGCATATCATTACAGATATCTAGCACCTGTACAAGTCTCATTCACATTCTTTCATTGCCATCTCCCTTGCTAATTGTATCAAATGTTTCCCTACTTGTACAGGCAAGGGCCCATGTCTTTTTTATGTCTATATTCTGTCATTTCCATCCCTTTTATTTTTTATTGTTTAACGCTGCAAATTAGGGGGTAAGGATCATTTTCAATTGTACATTTTGTGTCAACTAGGGGCCTAAAATGCTAAATCAAATTTATTTTTATTTTTTTTAGCTTCTAGCCTAATCTCCTTAAACGGGCATGTTTCTAAAATATGTTCATTTGACCTTGATGAGTGAATGCTCTCTCCTCAGCTCTAAGCAATTGGTATATGTCTGAGAATAGTAGGTTTATAGGTTTGTTTATTTGGACAAGGCATATCTGTAATCCCCTCCGCTACCTAAATTAATAATCCCAAGACACAAATACTGGAGGTAAAGTACAGTACTAATAGGAAGTTTTGAAATGTCAAGACTACTTCTGCTGACATCTTTCTGCTGTTAATCGTAAGTGCAGATTGTTTTTGCTGTCTTTATCTGGTCTTATTTATTGTTACCATTTTTTTATTATAATAGATTGCTTTTAAACCCATTGCCAAAAAAAATAAATTACATTTAAGTCACTACACAGCCAGCTCCAATACTAATTATAACTCTAAATGCCTATGATTTGGTATATAATTGTATGCTTTCTTATCTTCAAATGTTAAGATTTAAAATGTTAAGGAAAATTTTATATATATATATATATATATATATATATATATATATATATAGAGAGAGAGCATTATCAAAAGAAAACTATAATGCTCACAACTGGGAGGTTTCATCTGACCCTGTACCCCCTTTAACCCTCTGTAACCCATTTCTCCTAATCTAAGTTTAACTTACTTTGTGAAGGAAGATGTGCTCCAAAACTAAAAATGTAAACATTGTTAAATAAAACTGAATAAGGAAAGCCAGCAAGGAATGTGACAGATATCTAAAGAAGGGCCTTGTCAGTGATCATTTTTATTCAGTAGTTGTGAGCTAGGCATCCACAACAGCTGGCTTCCGGAAATAAGTTTACACTGACTTTAATTTGTTGAAAATCTTTGATTTTATTTTAATATTGCCCATACAGCTTTTGTTGAGTTTTTATTTGTTTAGAAAAATGATGTAAACCAAGATATGTGTAAAAGATGAGTTAGAATACGGGAAAACACCTCCCAAATGTCCAAAAGTGCCCCATTCATGTCAGTGATTAGAACCTTGATGGGTGGGGGTTAAATTTTTTGGGTGCTTGGAAAGCTTTTTGGGGAGTTTTTAACACTTTCCAGACACTGCAGGGTGCATTTTTCTTTCAGCCCATCAAGAAATGGTTTGGTGTGAACTGGTCCATTGGAATAAATTACAATTTCAAACATGGGCATTTAAACATTCAGTTTAACGAGGAAACATTCCATGTGGACTTAGCTTTTATTATTATTATCCAGTATATTTTGGGGGGAAGCCAATTAACTTAACTTCGTGTTTTTGGGATGTGTAAGGAAACCAGAGTACCCTGAGAAAACCCATGTAAACACGGAGAGAACCTGCAAACTCCATGCAGATAGTGTCCTGGCCGAGATTTGAACTTGGGACCTAGCAATGCAAAGGCCAGAGCGCTAATCTGTGAGCCACCATTACGCACAATTCAAAATTTCCATATTAGGAAGGGCTTTCCAGCTGAGGCAAATCCCCCCTCTCTGTAACCTGTTACACCTGTACACTGCAGCACAGTTACTTGCTAGGCAGAGGATGGGGGAATGGGGAGCCACTTCGCTCTGCATTTAGGATTTTTGTGAGGACATAGTACATAACAGAGCATGGGGGACTCCTACAGGTTTTTAAAACAAAAAGTGAGCTTGTGTTAAGTGAATGTTAAGCTAAAAGCTTTATTTCTAAGTTTTGATAGAGTGGGTAAGGATTATAACTTCTGGTGTGTTTTAATTCTGTCCAAATTTATAGATTGTGAGAATATTAGAGATAAGAAAAACCTTCCACAGGGAAACAAATAGAATTAAATAAATTTACTCGGGTTTTATTCTTCCACCATTTTGCTAGAGAAAAGCTGTTTGTGATGTTTGAAAGTTCTTTCTTTTGTCTAAAAAAATGTAGCCAACAGAACAGAAAGTGAGGGTAATTTCTTGTAATAGAGCCCCAAGTAGCAGCAAAACCTGACAGAAGTTCTAACCATTCTCCAAAAAGGAAGGTTTTAGCCAGCTCATTCACTTCAAAGAATAATGCTGATTTGCATAGTCTTTTGAATATTTGAAATCTAAACATATATAATGTGTGTTTTCTTTTCTGTTTTAGGTAAAGAAATTAAATGCCATGATTGCAGATAAGAAATCAGCATTGGCCCCTGTTATAAAAGAACTAAGGCCTTTACGTCAGCAGTGTCAGGTTTGTAAACTTCCTAATTGTTTGATTATTTTTTTGGGCAGGTTCATCTTCTCCTGTGTTATTGCTTGTATTTGTCAGTCATTTACAACCCCTGGGTGATTGTACACCACTGCGCAATATGTTGTCACATTAGTTCTGGGGAAGGGAAAGTATTTCTAGCTTTAACATAACCCTGATATTTTAAATATTGTGACATGGTAAAAGGGGTCATCCTGAAGGGAAGATATATTTCTCTTCGTTTCCTCTCCTATGGAAGAGATTACCCATCCCAACAATCTGCTGGGATTCCAGACCTGGGTTTTGTATGTCACTCAGAAGTGTTCTGATCCAGGCCAGAGTTTGGTTTTGTCTGGGTATTATTTACTGCACAGCTGTGAGCAGCAGGTATAAAGGGAAGGAGAGGAAGGAAGCTCTCTGATCTGGGGCAAAGGAAATCTGCCTGTGAGAGCCATTGTTGTACTACATGTGAGTAAAGGTTGATGGAACGTTTGTGTTGAGTTGGCTGGGTTAGCCACCAACTGGTAGAGAGGAATCTGCCTGCTGTTAAGTTAGTGTCTGACTGGCTAGGATTTATATTTGTTTTGTTTAATTTCATGCAACCTTTTAATAAAACTGACTGCCGGTCAGTTTTCAACCTTATCTACTGCCTCCAGTGTGCTTCATACACCTCTCCTGCAGTCTGAGAGTATCTTTTACCCCAGAAAGGTGATCCCACAAGGGTGGTATACCACAATATATTTCTGTTACTTTTGAGATTGGAATTTTTTTTTTTTTTTTTGTGTGAGTTGTCTGCAAAGGCTGCATTGTTACTATATGTGTCTTGCATTTGTTTTTTGTTCACCTAAAGAATATAACTATTCATTTGAATATTATAGCTCTGTAGCACTGTAAATAAGCTTTATCTATAAAAGCAAAGTGTTCATAAAAGTCCGAACTTGGACCCTCACAATTCTGATATTTGATCTGACAAAATTAGCTTGAATCCCTCAAGTTTTTTAAACCTGCTCAAGTCACCTAACCATTATAAAATTACTTTTGTTTTTTCACTTAAGGGTTTAGTCTAGTTCTGGTATTGTTTAAAAAAAGAAGTAAAAGAGTAAAGAGAGAAGAGTAAAACTGGGACCAAATACTGTGCAGAAATCCAAGTTACTTTAATATGCTTCATTGGTGCTGGGATCAAGTAACTCCCATGAGTTGGGAGTTATGTCATCTCAGGACATCCAATGAATATGGCTAAAGACACTGTACTCATAAGAAAACCTGGAGAAAAGGCTGTATGCTCCACTGAGCGATTTATCAGTTTGAACCCATAACAAGCAAATTAAAAAACACCTGCACATTATTTAGGTACCTTAGTGGATCACAAAGAACAGACCCTTCACATCTGTTTTATCTGCTTCTTTTAAAGTGATGACAATGCTTTTAAATTTTGAAGCAGTGTTTTCACCCTGTAGTCAGGGTGGGTTTAGATGAGCATGTAGTATTAAATGGACTTTGAGTGACAATTACATCTCCTATCTTAAGTCAGCTAATGTATTTTATCCAGTATTGACAACATTTTTCCTATATTTGTCCTTAAATCTTCTCAAAACATCATAAAGTTTTTGAAAATGAAGGACTTGTAGAACAAAAAGGTGGTAATTTCAATTGTAACACAAATTGCTTTATATTTGCAAAAATGTTGCAAATACATTCAATGAGCTGTAGTATACATAAAAACATTATAATCTTTGATGTTTTTTGATAAAACATCAAAGAAGAGTCAAGTAAATAAATACCAAAAATGTCAAGACTCAAACTTGTATGTAGTTGTAAAATGGCAACAGGTTAGAGACTTGTAGGCCTTTTTTGTCAACAGGGTAAACCTCATGAATAAAAGCAGAGGTATATGGTTTACCCCAACCAATGTAACTGTCACATTTGCTGGACAGTTTAGTTTGCATATAAATATATATGTACAGAAAATAAAATATAGGCTTGTAGAATAAAAAGTATTAAGCGTGATATTTAAGGGGAGCTGGGATCAGTGCATCACTCAGGACACAGCCATACATTCCAAAATAAGGTTGTTTATTGACTGCAAAATAAGCTTTTATCAGCATACAGTAATCTCCAAATCCTAGCCTAGGAAATCAGCCCATCCATTCCATTTACTACACTCTGGATCCCAAATAAATATCTGTAAAGCTGCAATTCTGCCAAAAACCTCATCCATATCCAGATCTTTTCAGGCCTTAAATACCTCATAACTCTACACCACATACAGTTAGATATCAGAATATTATAATATAGTACTGCAATTGCAGTACTTAGATCACTTACATGTTAATGAGAATCAGAAACAATGAGGCTGACGTGGTTATTTATTTAAAATATGTATAGGTATGGAAAACACTTGTAGCAACTAACTTATTTCCAGTACAAATACAGCTGGATAGGACTACCTTGATTTTTTCTTTTTTTTATAAGCAAAGATTATCTATCTTTATGTCAACTAGAGCACAGATCTGCCAGCACATAATGCAGTTTTTGGCATCCATTAAGTTAGTTAAAAAGTTCTATTAGTTGCTTTTGGAATAAATCCAATTCTCTCTTAAAGTAAAAGCTACAGTATGGTTTATGGAAATTTTGCAAATATGCATTTGTAACCTGTTAGTTTTACATACCTGAATTAATTTTTTTTGTATATATATATATATATATATATATATATATATATATATATCATCTGGTATCAATAATATATAATCAACTAGTATACATTTTTCCGGGGTAAATACGAATTGTTTTGACGCAATTCAAATTGTCCTGTTTGAAACCACACTATGATTTT
This sequence comes from Pyxicephalus adspersus, assembly GCF_032062135.1. Taxonomy (NCBI): domain Eukaryota; kingdom Metazoa; phylum Chordata; class Amphibia; order Anura; family Pyxicephalidae; genus Pyxicephalus; species Pyxicephalus adspersus. The sequence goes on along the minus strand of NC_092863.1, from coordinate 55,715,773 downwards.
ATTGCCAAGTCAATTGCAAATAAAATTAAAATGGTGAACAAAATAAAAAAAGTGACATAGAAATAAAATCTAAAATGATCAAGAACATAATAGGAGAAACAGGGAAAGTAGTTAATTAGGATTATGTCCTAAAAAATGACGAGCTGAAAATGAAGGAACATTTATTAATTTATTCATTTGCTTTCCAATCAATTGCAAACCGCACAGAAGAGACATGCTGTGTGATTTGTTTTATTGCCCAGTCGGTCTTGAAAGTTTTCAAAGCCGTGTCAGGTATCACAACCTTCTAAGTAACCTTACAGTTGTTTCTGCTGTAAAAAATTTAGTTTAGTTAAATCCCTGCCTCAAGTTTGTGATTGAGCAATGAAGGAGCAACAGCACAAAACTCTTAACTCCTAAAGCGACCCCCTTTCCCCCCAACTCTTAAGCTACCCCTGAACCTAACCCTTAAGTGAAACTAAACCTGCAATTACTCACCTACCAACATTCCATTGCAGGGCGCTACTATCTTCCTTCTTCTTCACTTCCTGAAGACAATCTTTGGCCATCTTAATTGGCTAGATTGAAGTAACTCCCACACAGGCAGGGTAGATGAGAGAAGCTGAAAGTTCTGGATTTCTTTAGCAACCAATGGCAACCAAAATTTTGACAGCTGGGTGATGAATGGACAGGTAAAAGCAGTTAATGCAGAAGGGAGTTCTCCTGTCACTTTTTGCAATCCCTACCTGCATAACAAATGATAAAAGTGGTGCTTTAATGTGAGCCCTAAACTGTAACTGTCTCAAGCACTGAACCCCTAAAGAGAAGTCTTCTTTTTGACCTACCCAACACCAAATGTCTAAGGTATGCCCCTAACTTTTTACCTCCCAACACTAATATTAGCAGTAAAACATACCACATGGAACATATTTGCTTACTGCTGTACTACTGTATACCATTCAAAGCATAGGTGCAAAAAAAAAAAAGATTATCTGACCTTTGGACCTGATAATGGACATCTACTTTCCTCCTGTGCATGCTGTCTATGTAGCACTAGAATCTTAAGCAATATTTCAGCCCTCCAGTCCACCTCCACATTTGTTTTACTCCAGCACTGAAAGTTTGTTATTAGCAGGATCACTAATTGCAGTTAAATACCTTTTAATAGTTTATTTTTTTTGTCTTGGGTTTTGATACAAATGAACCTTACCTCTGTATTAAATAGAGATACTTTCAAATCAGTTCAGAAAACTTCTCTTATACAGCTTTCAATTCAATAAATCCAACATTTCCCAGCCATAAATGCATACTTTCCCAAATATAACAGCCGTGCCCTGTTGCAGTGTTTATATCCTGTCCACAATTTTCCTAGCTGGAGTTCATGGTTGCAGAATGGTTTTCACATTAACCTCTATAAGGTCTCCTGAGCATCTCCAGTCTTCAGATGCCCTTATAAAAGTCTAACTTGTGTTAGAACCCACTTCCTGTGAGAAAACTGAGTTTTGAAATGTTTTGTTTTTTTACAAAGCATAAATAATATGATAAAGCATAAAGCAGAGTGCATGAATGTATTAGGAATAAAGGAGAGAGAATAAAAGAAGCACAGATCTGGAAGCTTTAGCAATTGCTAGGGTTAATTTCTGGGGGTTAGTTCTACAATGCAGATTAGGTAAGAGGATACATTGGAAATTATTGTTAAATCTTTATCAAAATAAAACTTATATTTCCCTGTACGTAAATTAGTATATTATTTTAGTATAATGCTTATAGTATATGAGCATTCAACACTTCCATGTCCCCTGCTGAACACTGTGGTTCCATCTTAAAGTCTTATATCACTATTCAGTAGTGACTTATGTAGTGAAGTGGGGTTTGGATCATGCAACCATAGTGAATTTTGAGGGAAACTGCGTGTGGCATTTCACCTGTGGCCGCCATAGGGAATAAATGGGGGATGTAGTAAGACGGTTCAGCACTATTCACTGCCGGCTGCTTTAACTAGTATAGTGGCTAGAGCAAGCAACCACTGGAAGCCACTTGAAAACCACTGTTTGAACCCCTTGTTTTGCCAAGCATCACCAGCAAATATGATGCTCCCTTCACATTGAAGAACTAAATGGAGAATTACTTGGTATGTTCACAGACAGTTCAGAAGATTTTCTCAAGCAAATTGGCATCTGGGCAGGCATTATCTTAATAGACGGAGTATAAAACTGGCAAGGGGAACTCAGGGGAGAAGATACAGTTTAGAGACCCTGTAGAGTGGAAGCTTGGTTCAAAATAGGGATGTTTAAACTAGTCACCAGTATTGCTTGTATGCTTCCTACAATTTACCCTTACCCCTTCACTGACTTATACTTTATTCCACACTGTGTTTCTGTGCAGAGGCAACTGCCTTGGTCTTGAGCTGTGGTGGGCTCGTCTTTCTTAAAATATTGCTGCCCTCAGAAGACTGGAATGAAATATTCAATATGCGATAGAGGTGAAATAAATAGATTAACAGAATAAATTAAGCAGAAGCAGGAAAATCTTTGCTTCCGGGTCCTTAATTACAGAGTTTCTCTCCATCAAGACTTGGCACAGTCACATGCTAGGTAGTGCATTTCTATGTTTTTTTTTTTTTTTGAGGGGTGGGGGGGTTTTGCACTTACAGTTTTCAGGGGAACTTTAAATGCAAAACTACTTTTTTAAATAACTCCCATAAGCAGAACTGTGTGGGTAGAAGCATGGAATTCTATCAAATGTCAGTACTTAAGCATTGAAAGTGGTTGCCTCAACTTTGTGTTGATGAATAAGTGCCCTATATTAAATAGTAATTAATGGCAATTAAAATCTTGCAATTAGGTGACACATTTATGAAAAGTGTGATCGCAGCTTGTGTGTTTGGCAGATAGAAAGATGTTTTTCATTTGGAACACAACACATTGGACTTTTCAGCAATAGTCACTGTTTTGCAGAAAACGGGTGCAAGCGTTCATTGCAATGTGGGTTTCATATCCATATGTCTGTCTGAAGCATCAGACGGTACCCATACCCCCCTTCCATGGCCATGTGTGAAAATGGAATGATACACATCTGCTAAGTTTAAGTAAGCGACACTCTGTGTGCCAAGATGACAGGCTCAAGCCGCTGACTGACAGGAACTCTCTGTGCCATGTGCTGAGGTATCACACTACTTGCTGACATGAATCTCTGCCCTTTTCACATTAGGAGCTGACCCAAGAGCATGATGAAAAGAAAGCACAATATGACAGCTGTGCAGCCGGCCTGGAAAGTAACTGCTCCAAGCTAGAGCAGGTATAATGTTCCTTAACCTATTCCATTAAACAAAGGGCTTGTTTGCCTGAAAACATGTGAAGTTGTTTAACTTATACATACAATATGATTTGAGCATTTAAATTGCCAAACAATATTTAAAATTTTATATGTGGATCAGAGTGTTCTTTGTTCTCATTTGCTTTGTTTTTTTTTATTATTATTTTTATTATCGATCGGCTTTTATAAAAGGCCATGCTGAGACAGATCAATTTTTTCAGTTTTATGAAGTTGGTAGTTAGCTAAATCTCTTCCTAGCTTTTTATATTTCTTAGGGCTTCACAGGTCCTAGCTCTGCCCACCATTACAAATTTAACACTGGCTCCTTGCATTGTTCAGAATTTAGAGCAAAGGAAGAATTCAGTTGTACCAGTGCAACTTCAAAATCTAACCTAGATGTAATTTTCAAAAACCTATTATTGCTGCTTTGGGAATATCATAAGCCATTAGATTATTGAGCCTATATTTACCCTTCAAAAACTAAAATATATTTTTGAAGTAAATGGCTGTTTCTATAATATATAACAATTTTTAAACAATATTATGGAAAATGTTTGGTTGCACAGCATCCTATTGCAGCCAATGAGATAACAGAAGACTGCAGTCTAGTCACCGTGTTAAAAATAAATAATTACCATTTGCTTACAAATGATAGATTTTCATTGGTTCAGATTAAATACTCTAATGCCACCTAGAAAATCTAAATATTGGGTGGTAAAAATAACAATATTATTGTTTTCATTGGTACAGATATTATCATATATGCATAGGCAAGGCATAATAGAAAATCATCTCTATTTTTTGCATTTGTATGTTTAAAAAAAATTATGGGTTTCTTAAACTTTAAAGCTATTCTGCTTACTAAATATTGCTAGGCTCTAAACTTCCATTCTGTTTACAGATAAATTTCCACAGTATTATGTATCAAAGGCAGCAAAGTCTGTAGTTATTACCATTACCAATTTACAATATTATTTGAAACAGTTGATTGAAAAGTGGTTTCTACTGATCCCTGTTGTATTACATTTTATTTCTAACATGCTCTTTTTTATCATAGGAAGTTCGAGGTCTTCAGGAAGAGTGCAGTCAAGCAGAGAGTCAATATCATTATATAAACTTAATAAAAAAGGTTAGAAAGTAGCTGCTTGTAAGTACTTTTCTGTGATTTTAGGCACATGTATTTACCCTGTATTATTTATTAGATTGCAGAAGTACAAATACAAAGGGCATTGGATGAAATGAAAGCCTATGTCTCTCCAGATCCTCTGGAGAGGAAAAAAGCTCTCAGGTATGTTTATTCAGTCTTGTTCATATTCTGTTTTTTTTTTTACATATTTGGATCCATACATTTGTGTATACATGGCTGTTACTACTAATGATAATGTGATACCATTTTTTAAACATGTTAAAAAATTAGTCTTCCAACATATCAGTGTAAATATTTGTGATCAAAGACTAATCTTCATTGATAAGAATGATAGCCTGGCCTTTGTTCTATAAACAACAAAAAAAAAAGTTCATTGATGTCACCATACATTTTTGATACAAAAAGTAGAACTAAAATATACAGTAGGGATTTTTTTTTATAATGAATAATATGATTACCAGTTTATAAAGCAGACATTGGCCCTACGTATGAAAGTGCCAAGTTTCTCATAGGGTTTCTATGTTCAGTAAAGTGTTTTTCTTAAAACATCTTCCTGTTATCTTGGCTATCGTACCTATAGCTACATGGCCGTTAACAACATGTCGATTTTGGCACTGGCTAATCTTAAGCAGCAGTTATCCTTTGAAAGTTAGTAAGCTAGGGTCTGTAAATGACTAAACAGCCTCCCTCTGTGAGCAATTGACATTATTGGACTAAAAAGCATCCTTGGGTAATTGACATTTGTTTTTGCTTATGTGTTTTTTTTCCAAATATTTTTTAGTTTTGATGTGTTTACTCATATAAAAATTCACTTAAGACTACATAGGGGACAATTTCATGTAGTTATCTAGATTAAAATTGATCTTATTTGTAATGTGACTTCAAATTTTCCATTATAAAAATGCATCTATCATGTGAGCACTGACAAACTGTGAACTGTGTATTTTGGTATCTAAATTTAGAACATTTTTGAATCTATGAGGCATTCTTTCCACGGTCAGAATTATAAATAGTAAAACAAGAAATCTAAATAATACCACATCAGATTGTCCCAACAACTTGTTCTACCGTCACATTATACAATTTAGATCTTTTTAGTTTTCCTGTTTAATATCATTGAAGATACAATGGGATTGTTGTAATACTGTGGACATATTATAGCATGATTCACAATGTTCATAATAGAAAGGGTAATGGAGAGGTTCCTGAAAACTGTAATCTCTGTTTCAAAATATTGTGGGAATGAAGTGTAACAAGTAAAGAATAAAGTAACACAAGCTCATGCTTCAGCAGGCTCACTTCTAGTACAATCCCAATGATCACTGTTTGCAGGGAATGAAAAAAGGTAAACCAAATATTTTGCCTTTTGCAGTGTTTGTTGGGTAGCATTAGCAGCTGTGTATATGCACAGGGGGCAACAATAATTCATGGTAAAGTGTACTATTATATAGTCCTCATCATGAATTATGTTTGCTTATTGTGATCCAGGAAGAGGGGTTGCATACTAAAAAAAAAAATATGTCATCCTTAAAAGTGAACCTCTAGATTTGGTGAAAAAATGTTTCTTTCAAGGTAATTATATGAATATAATATAATGATGTTATATTTATATAATATAAATTATATATATATATAAAAAAAAACTTTTTTTTGCAAGTTCTTATCTTTCATAAACTGGTTGTTAGTATCAACCTTCTTTATAACTACCTTCCTAATCTTAACTTTATAATAAAAAAGGATGATGTGTCTGTATCTGCTTAGGAGAAATTGAACCTCGGTGCAGTTTCCAATCACATAATCCAGAAGTAATATTTATGGGGGAGCTACATACCCATATACTCATACAGTGCACACACCACCTCAGGTTTTTAAATTTGCCAGAAAGCTACGTTTTCATTTAATGATTATATAAAATTACAGTTTAAATGCATAGGCAGGTTTTGAAAACAGTAAACTTTTTTTTTATTTTGTAAACAGATGCTTAGATCTCTGTTCCTAATATCATTAGTAAAAATAATGAAAAAGAGGGATAAAATATTAGTCATGTATTTGTTAAATCCTAAATGATTTATTCAGTAAAGTAGAATGAACCATGAACTAATATTTAATGTGCTAACTAGGCAGCCAGTCAGAAGAAACATTAAAATTAATATTTACATATAACTATCCTGAGTACTGTAAACAGCCTCAGCCACTGGTATAAGAATTGGCAGACAACTTAACAGGCCTGTTAATAACAGTTAAAATACTGTTGATATTTTAATCTGTAGAACAGCCCTGAATAAAATCACCTTGCCTTATAATATTGTGAATAACTATCTGCACATAAAATACATACATACATATACAATCACTGGCCACTTTATTAGGCACACTTTGTTAATACTGGGTGGGACTCCCTTTTGCCTTCAGAATTACCAGGCTTTTTAATTGCATAAATACAACATAGTGCTGGAAACATTCTCAAGGATTTTGGTCCACACTGACATGATAATGTCATACTCTGCACATCCATGATGCAAATCTCTTGTTCCACCACCTTCCTAAGGTTCTCTGTTGGAATGAGATCTGATTACTATAAAGGCCATTGGAGCCCAGTTAACCCATTGGCATGTTTTTTTTTTTGTTTTTTTTTAAACTGTTTAGGATGATTTAAGTGTGACATGGCACATTATCCCTCAGCTTCCAGAAGTTGGGTGCACTGTTGCCATGAATGAATGAACATGGCCAGCAACAATAATGAAGAAGGCTGTCGCATTTAATGGGATTGAAATAATGTGGATGGTTAGTTGGTACTAAGGGGAGCAAGGTGTGCCAATAAAACATCATTACACTACCAGCATCCCAGAGAACTGCTCCTCATTGGATATCCCCCTCCCCCCTTTTTTTGAACCATTCTCTATAAACCCCTTGAGAATATTGTGTGTGAAAATCCCAGGAGATCAGCAGTTTCTAAAATACTCAATATAGTCACCTAAATCACTTTTCTTTCATGTTTTAGTTCTACCTGGACTGATGCAGTGCAGTGGTGCAGTAATCTGTGGGGTCCAGGCTGAGCTTAGCATCAAAACTTTTGTTCAATCTGAGTGGCTTTCGTTGGTTAATGCTTATCTTTTTTGCTTTGTTTAATTTAGGGGGTTTTATTATTATGAAAAATTTAACACAAAAATTGAAAAATATGTCTGACTCGTAAGCCCTTTAAAGAAGTTATTAAGAGCTGATGGGTAGTTTATAGTAGCAGGTGGTAAATATGCCAGTTCTTGCTTTCATGTATATTGTGGTGGGGGAAAAAATGCTCTCCACTATGGTAAGAAATGCAAAGCTTTGTGACACTTTAGCACTGGTATGTCAGCTGAAGTTTTACATTTTCCAAGTAAGTTAGTTCAATAGCTTTTGATATTTAAACAGAAACATTGCTATTGCTGGAGTGTGCCCTCTTTAGCCAAACTTCAGGTAAAGAAACACATCCATATATATTTCCTGTGCTGTGCACAGAGACATCACGACCTAGTGTTTATACCTAAATAAAGAAAAAAAAGATGCATGCATGCCTTGCTTTTGAACAGTTGATTACTGTGCCATTATTTGAATCATTTTTTGGTATTTTTTGTAGCATTTATTTTAGCATTTTGGAAAAAATTCTAGTGTATGTTTGGCCACAAACTGTTGATGTATTATGTGATTTAAAAAGTGATAGTCCAAGCATCCAGAGCATAAATGCATTAAAATAAATATGTACAAGAGTATGGTCACTTCAGTGAATTTTATAGTGGACTTAAGTGAACTGCTGCTAGGTAAAGAAAATGACAGAAGGTTGCCATGACAACATCCTACGTAGAAGTTTGCCCACATGAAGATTGCAGTTAACGTTGGCTGTCTTTCATCAATTTGTTGTACATCTTCAACAATTCAAACAAGGATTACAATCACTGTTTTACATAATCACATATTGCGTATGCTATATCTATATCTCATATGTCTTCTGAATCTCCTATATTTCCTTCGGCAAAGAACTCCTGTACTCCAAAATTTGAAAATGGGGGCCATTTAAATCACTCCAGGGGTATTAGCAGCGCAATGTCAAAAGATTGTTGGCAGAAGTGAAGAATAGACTATCAGTACTAGCAATCGATAGAGGAGCATAACAGTGTATCCTTAGTAAACCAGTACTGTTTCTTCCTTTCCCTGACCCTTACATTTAAAATAAAGTCAGCTAATTTGTCCTGGGCAGCTTGTTACATATGTAAGTAAGAAAGGGCCTGTGTTGACAGGCTTAGGGCTCATGTCAAAGGTATTAGTTTGGAATGCTTCTGATATTATTCACAATTCATTGACAGGTGCATTTGACCTGCATCAAATGGGTTTGCATTCCTGTAGACTTGCATGGGATTGCAAATCTCTCCTGAAACAAACAAGAGCGCACATGAACATAAAATGTACAAAAAAAGCCAAAAAATAAATAACTCTGTAAAAAGTGAAAAAAACTCTGTAAAACAAAAGTAAATTACAGTGTGTGTTACAGATGGAGGAAAGCATCCTGCCCAAAAGAGCTTACAATCTAAAAAGTGGAGGAAAGTAGTAAACAATATGAGGAAACATTTGCAGCCAAGGCATGGTTGCTGTTGTTACAGCTCCCTTTTCTATACAAAGATGATGCCCTGTAATGAAACACGTGACAGTGTCCAAAGCCCTTCAGGGCAAAAGTTGCACAGTTAGGTGGTAAGTGGTCTTACTTAGGGACAGAAAAAGCTCTGCACTGCAGACTTGCAACTGTAGCTGAAATGCCAGACCTGCCAACTCTCAATATTTTATTTAGGCAGACTAATATAGCTGAATGACCAACTACTGTAAAGGCTGCTCAGAAGCAATTTTAACATCTAGTATATTTTTTGTATTGCACTGTAATAGTATGTTTCTCTTTACTACTTAAGTTGTTTTTACTACTTAAGTATATTGGTGAGTCTCTGATCTTGCACATTGTGAATTTTTTTTTTTAGAATCAATAGTACTGACACTGTCATTTGCATGGAATTGCACCAGAGGATCATACTGCAATTATTTGTTTATATAAAAAAATTCCATATGTATTGTGTTTAAAATTAAATACCTTCATATTCTTTGCTAGGCCTTGTTCTTAAATTACAAACAACATGTATGTAGCAATAACCTTCAGAAACAAAGAGTAAGAAAAAAGCTTTACAATGTGTATATTTTCTTTTGCTTCCACATCTTTAGAGATCAATTTTCAAAGAATATCCAGGAGCAGGAAAATCTTGGAAAGGTAAGAATTCATGCATTGGAGACTTTATTTCTTGATTTTTGTTTTATTCCCTGCCACCAACACAAAACAAAGGCAGATCTTGACACTAATCACTGTTTTTTTTTTTTCTGATTAATGATGTTGAACCACGGCTTACTGAATGGTGAAAATATTTCATCTTCGATGAATTTGATTTATTCCTTGGATCTGTTTCCTCAAAGAGACAGGATCGGTCACAGAAAACGTAGCCTGAGTAAAAAGAATTCTGACCAAAATAGCCTGTAATATGATCCATGCACAGCAAGGAATACAGGATGTTTACATTACTACGTGTATGAAAATTTCTGATGAATTGGAGTTGGTTTTTAAGAGATTTTGTAGAGGGAAAAGCTGGGCAGGAAGCCTTATATTTCATTTTGAATTGTTATTAAAGGGACCAGCTTTTATTTAATGTTTGCTGAGTTCAGTATCCTTGTGCAGACAATGCTTACTCTTCTTCCCAGCTTTCTGTGTTTTCAACAATTACCACAGATGACTGAAATAGCTATCAAACATTGCCTTATACAGTAAAACTATAAACTGCTTTCATTTCCTGTTCCTTCTTGTTTTTTTCAGGGATTGCTGATTGACAGCACTATTTATACAGCTCCAGACACACAATTTTAAATGTAAATTGTGGCTTTTTTTTTCTTAAATTATCATCCTTCCATCTTATAGTTAGGAACTCTGCTGCAGCGAAAAGGTTCATGTACTGATGCTGTTTTTGCTGACTACAGGAGTCATTTATTGTAAAAGGAATCCAGGGAGTTTTTGGTAAACTGGGGCCCCGTTTGCTGGAATAAATATCATCTTCTGACATGACACCAACGGATTATTGAAAGGTGTTAAAAAGTGTGGTACTTTGTACCACAGGTTATGCTGGATGATATGAAATTGTAATGCTGGCACATTGTCAGTGTTACATAAGTAACGCAATTGCCATTTTAAAATTAAACCAAGCCTTGTAAAGAATTATAGCCAGATTATCAAAGCAACTAATATAGCATGTAGCATCATTTATAATTTGTTTTGTTATACTAGCACAACAATTCTCAGCATCATGGTACCAGTTCAAAGAGGTACCATCCTCCAGTACTTGATGTCTTTGAGATATTTTCTAAACTAATATTTGAAGAGGAGACAAGCGTCCCTATGGAGATGGAGGAGGGCAGTTACACTACAAAAACGGGAGGTGAGGAAAAGAGCAATATTGTAGAGAAAGAAAGTAGGCAAGATGATGTTGTGGGGATAGGGTGCAGGAGACCAATGACATTATAAAGAGAGGAGGTGGAGGAAAGACAATATGGAGAAGAAATGTGGCGGGGGTGATTTACTCTATGGAGAGAGTCATTGGAAATGATGGGCATCAGTTTGGTACAGGGATGGCATAACACCACTATGGTAGAGCTGGGATATAGCAGACACACAGAGGGGAATAGGGGGAAGTCTAAGGAGAGTCTATTAGATAAGTATCACTATGGAGAAGACATATGAAAGAAATAAATTAAACCTAAATGAAAGGGGAGTAAGGAGATAAAGGGCACTATGGAGATAGGAGGCAAAGAAGATGAGTGATACAATGCTACAATTCAGGAAGGAAGAGGAGACTACAGTTTACCATGGTTGTGTGTTGTATGAATGTACATATCCTAATGTGTGTTGTGTGTTGTAACCCATGTTACATTAAGGTAATTATTAATTAAGCTATTAATTCAAAAAGAAACTGCAATGCCCTAATGTAATACACATGCATTATAGTAATGCAGTAATTTATTGGCATACGCAAAGCATTGCATGGCAAAAGTGTGTATTTTTTTACAAATAAACATTATAAAAACCAATAAATATTACAAAAAAAACTTTAGGCACACTACAAACTGAATGGTTGATTTTGTATATTATATTAAGCCATGTGTGTTATATATAAACATACATACAGTTTGCCGTATTCTTGCAAACATACGTATTGCCCTCCACTATACACAAATATACACACAATCTGCACATTACACTTGGAACAAACACATATTCCTTCATTATAATCACAAGCATACAAACTGTACACAAACATACACTTACAATAGGCCTGCACATAAAGATATACATAGCCCTGTTTTATACACAGAATCTAAACTCTGCACAAGCATACATATAGTCCTACAAGCATAGACACAGTCTGTACTATACTCTCAAACATGCACAAAATACACACAGGCTTACACTATTTTTTTTTGTTTTATTTTTATGAGTCTATTACATTCTTTTGTTTTATATTTGATTTATTATTTATTTGTCTTCCTTAATTAAATAAAAGTCAGAAATATTTCTGTGCATATTTAGAGGATAAAGTGTGACAAACATAGTAAACTACCTCTGTCTGGAATATAAAACCATTATATCTACTATGCTTTTATAGAAAGCCAGATGTTGAGTTTATTAAACAAATCCAAGCCCTTCACTTTTAAAACATAAGATATGTAGTGTATTTGGGGTTTGTGGCTGTGACTGTTATTGATTCCTAGGGAGAATTTCAACTTTCCCTTTGTCTGCGCATGATTCCAGCCACTGGACATGTCATTGCTGAAGAAGGAACTCCGCTTCCATCAAAAGCAGCTGTTGGAAATTGCAACACACAATGTAAACTAATCCCATAATGTGGATTGACTTATTAATGGTACTAATGGTGTTAGTCCTCACTATTGTATGAATACAATGAATTAATAATGAAGCATACATCATAGTCCTAAAGAAAGACTTTTGTCTAAGTTACAAGAAGTGTAAATAGCATAAAATGTGGACATATGTCTTTAATTTGCATTATGAATATTTTGGCAAATTATAGATACTTGTAAAATAGTTCTTAGGCTTTTCCTATGTAGTTTTACATTGTACCCAACCTACTTTCTTTTAATTCTCTGATCATTATCCCTGACTAAAGGTCCCCATACATGCATAGGTGCAACTAGAATAATTTTTATGTACAATTAGGTATATAAATTGTTACACAGATTCTAGGATTGCCCATTCAGTGCATAAGGCAAAATATGTAACATTGGGTGGATTTTGTGCACTGAGACATTCCTTTTTGTTACTGAGATAACATCAACTTGGAGCAATGTTTTTGTGTTTTACTGCCAGCCTCCATTTTAACCATGTTTAACTTTTACTAGAATTCTGCAGTCACAGCCCTGCCTTTATTGTATATCTTCATTTATACAGAGGTCTGCACTGTATAGCACATATCCATGCTTCATTTCCAGTCTATTTGTCTGATTGCTCAGTGTTATGGTCAAGAATTAATTGAAATTGAACATTTATGAATTAATTGTAATTAGGAAGCTGATTTATGTTTCCAGTGTATTTTTATAAAAAAACATATCTGGTAGCATTCATAACCATACCTTCAGCCATGGCTTTGTGCCATATAAAGTCTGTTGACTATAACATGATTATGACTGTTGACTAAAAAAGCAAATTCACTCCTGGTTAGGAAGTAGAACTATGGGCAGAAAGAGAAAAATAATGGAGCTGCTGGCAGGATCAGTGGGGCATAAAACTATGTTACAGGGAGGACTTGGTAAAAGAAAAAAAAATGTTTTAATGCTACAGACAGACTGCATAATATTTGTCATTTTTTGCCTATTGTTAGCCCCAATATGTTAGTGGTGCCTTAAAAAGGTAATTTCATTCATAGCATTCATTATAAATTTGCTGTACTAGAGAGACAACAGTGCAGCGCTGCTACTAAATTTAGAGCAGCATTGTCCCTCATATGGTCTGTGCTTGTACTAAGGTGAGATAGGCAGATTTTGCAGGGTACATGGCTATGAGCATTTGTTGATTCATAAGCCTGCTGAATGTCCATTGTAAGCTGGCGACACATAGTCCTGCCCACTGCTAGATCAGCAGAACTGAACGTGCTGCTGAAACTCTCCCACTATAAGCTGCAGTGCCTAGGAGGAGTAGCTTGTGAGATACAAATTAAGAATTTGTCAGACATTTGGGGAGATTTGTTTCCGTCACAAGGCTATTTTGGAAAAAGTAATTGGATTTAGGACCCATTTAGGCTGCCACACAGTAGCCTTTAGATATACTTTAAATGAAAATAGCTTTTCTTTACTACAATATTGTATCTCAGCACAATAGCATTTTTTACTTTTGTTTGAATCCTGACAACTTCACATTTTAACCTGGTTGAACAGGCAATAAATGCTTAAATATTTGCTACACGAACCAAGAAATGTCTCGAATAATCACTTCAAATCATAAGAAATGCCACATCCCACCAATAATCAAGGAAACCTGAACTTTAAAGGTATCCTAAATGGACTACAAAAAAATTCACAAGGTAAAAACAACAATTTATTTTTTTTGTGCATACAATTTAGCAACAATCCAAAGTGGCAATCCCAATTGATATTCGATCCGTTTCACTGGCAGTTGTCTGCTTCTTCATATTTATATTTGTATGCAATTATAACTAAGTACAAATATATCCCAAAGTCCTAATTTATTTTTTATGGGCAAATAAAAATGTCCTTGTTGTTTTTACTTTTGATTGAAATAATCGTAATCCATTTAGGATGCCTGTTTTTTCTATTTTCTTTTTTCCATTTTTTATTGTTCCACTAAACTGTGACAAAAATTCATGGCTAAATAATAAAAAAAAACTTGCAGCCATGTATATCATAAAAGCTTGTGGGTAAATAGGCATTTACAGCTCCCACCATCACATGTGTCTTTTTTCCAAAGACCAAATATTTTACAATAAGTAATATGCGGGAGTCTATTTTTCTATATCTATTTATAGCAGCTGGGTCTTTATCATAACCCTCTGTTGCTCCAGCAAAGTAGTACTTGCTGTACTCGTTAGATAATAAAATGTTTCCCATGCCCTCTGTTGGTTAAACCATGTTTTTTTTGTTTTTTTTTTTTTATTAAAAAGCCATATGACTGTTGTATAAAGGCTGTGCAGCTCTTGGGTGCAGACTGTGAGAAACAGGCATTGTGCAGGCTTTTGGGTAGAGGCACATAGAGGTGACGTCAGCAGAGGTTCCTACAATGATTCATCATCAGTAATGTGAGCTTACTCAGTTGCATTCATATAAATAATGGAAAGTCGCTCTCCATGGAGATGTTGTGCACACACATTACCTTTTTCATCATCCCAATTATAAGTCACACCTGTCTTTCAGACAGAACTGTAATCCTATTAAGAGAAAGGCAAGTTCCTACAGTACTCAGATCCCTGGAATAAGTCTTGGTTGGAACATAATCTGCTAAACTGTTGTATTCAAACATTGCTATGGGTTAGCTTAGTTTTAAATCTGTTACCAAATTAATTTTTAAATATCTGAAAGGTCAACTTTCTCAAATATAAAATTTTTAGGTGGAATTAAACTCAAAGTTTATAATTTCATCAAACCAATTTACTTAGACAAAAGGCCTCCAATTCTTTTTGAATATATCCTGAATTTATTTGTCATGTATTTGGTGTAGGGGCACGTTCACAGCTTAGAATCCAAAGGTCTTGTGCGGCTCCCTGTGGCTGGAAACCTGCCAGCTGCTCTAACACTCGCACTGCAGTGCTGGTTCATTTCACAGCTGGTACTAGTACCGCTCATTGCTGCCCCTATCCATTCACTATGAAACTGCCACAGGAAGATGTTACCATGTAGTGTTTCCTGGCAGTTCCTGGAAAACAATCAGGAGAGGAAACACTTTCATCAGTAATAAAGCTGGCCGATCCAGCAAACCTGGAGTGGATCTGGTTCAGCAATGAAAACATTTGCAGTTATCAGGGCATTTGTGTTCATAAATTCCATGCTAGGGCCTCGACTATTGTTCACAGATTCCTGTTCACCCTCTCCTCACCTATTCCTTTTGTCTTTTCCCTGTGGTACCTATACTTCTTTGACTACATAGCTTTCCTGAATTTTGTTGAATGCTCTTTTTGACAAGCTTTTTGGCTTATTCTTTATTATTATCCTGCACCTTGTTTTTAGATTTAGATTTTATTTGGGTCTCTGTTCATCAAAATTTTGTCAGGATCTTAAGAATTTTTAGCACATATTACTTGAACGCATTGTACAAGTGCTTGAATCGTTGTATGTCTCCTTTTCATGTATACAATCTAAATTTTCTTTCTCGATATTGAAATATAAAAATGGAATGCTTGGCAAACAATCTTATTAATATTATTTTTGATAAACAGTATTTATATAGGGCCAACATATTACATTAAGTAGGAGTTGACCGACAGATACAGACAGTGACACAGGAGGAGGGGAAGATTATTATGAATGTAATGAACCTGCTACATCACTGACCAAATGTGTTTTGTTTTTGTCCCAGAAATTAAGAGAGCAGCAAAAGTCAGTTAAAGAAAGCCATGGACCAAACATGAAACAAGTAAAGGTGTGGAAGGATATTGAACAGCTGATGGAATGTAAGAAAATGTGTTTTGTGAAACAACAAAATCAAGTGTCCACAGAGCGAGTGATTCAAGAAGGAGGGGAAGATCGTCTTATCCTATAGAAAAAAATGTGTGCACTTATTGAATATATATTTCTATAAAATATATTTATATAGCTTGGTATTGGAGGAGGTGTAACTGCGCAGTACACTCATCTAATTAATCACTTTAGCTGTCAAGCAAAAGAATAATAAAAAAAATAAACTTACATTTCTACATAGACTGTTGTTTAAAGTGTTCAAGTTATGTTTAAACCCCAATGCATTTGTTACAAAATATATTTTCAGACAAGTTTAAAATACCATTTTATTTTGTGACTTGTATTTGGCCATTTCTGGCAAGTAAGCATCAAACATATAGGCAAGAAAAAAAATAAATATAAGTTAGAGAAATAAAAGAAAATTTTGTTTCTGGGTCCTCCCCTGTTACTATGTATTATTATTAATAATAATAATATTAATAATAATATTATCTAGTATAATACAGCACCAACATATTATGCAGTGCTGCACAAAGTTTTTTTTTGTGGGGACGGCATTTAACCTAACTGCATGTTTTTGGGACATGGAAGGAAACCAGAGTAGCCAGAGGAACCTCACACAAACACAGGGGGAACATGCAAACTCCATGCAAATACCGTAGTGTCCTGGCCGAGATTTGAACCTGGGACCAAGTGTTGCAAAGGCCAAAGTGCTGACCTCTGAGCCACAGTTCATGAATTCACCTTATCCATTGCAGAAAGTTATGACAGGTAATGTTTGCACCTATGTCACCAGCCAGAGTGAATGCTTCCTGTGGGGTACATAATTACTACTGTCAAAATACTACTGTAATTGTTTTTATTGTACACAGCAGAAAGCATTCTCATTTCCTGATGGTTGTTAGAGGTGGAAACATTATCCGCTGTGGAACAATTTTTGTATTGTAGCCAGAAAAGAAGAGAAGTTGAGATAGTGTGAGAAAAGAGTGGACGAGAAGACCTCAGATGAATTTAAGCTGTCAGTGTACAGCATAACATGGGTAAAATATGCATTTTATATATGTTTTTTTTTAAATGGTTTGGTGTTCATTTAATTTTACATAGTAAAAATTGATCCAACAACATGGTACCCACAAACTATAATAAATTACATTATCATAATCATTACAGATTATGATTGCCATATGCAGATAAATAAAGATTACACTGGCCTTTACTTGTTATGGTTGCCTGGCCCCTGCTTAACACTGCAGCATAAGCATTTGTCATCTTAGTTACCGCTTTTTCTTAACACACTACAAAGATTCCAGCACATTTATAAAACTGTCCTGTCTGTCCGTCCTGGTTTGGTCTGGTCTGGTCCCTGAGAATGCTTGGATGTTGGGTCATTCTTCATCATTAAAAAAAAAAAATGTATATATAAAATTTAGCTTTAGCACGCCACTTTGTGTTGGTAATCTGATGATCTGGGGACATTTTTGGATCATAACGGAGTATCTGTAAAAACCAGCTGACTCATTTTACCTGGAACACACTTCTGATTTCAGTTGCTTTATTCTTGTTTTTATTATTTGCGATTAATTCATATACTGCCTCAGCCCAACAGGACATCAGATTGAAACAGCTAATTACAAGAGCAAGAATCTGTTTGATTCAAGTGATGTTAATAAAGAAAAAAATGACATCATCCAAATTACTGCTACCACATTTTTGTTCTGGAAGTGACAGTAAAATGTTACTAAAATGAACAACTGTCAAGTACTTCCTCAGTTGTATAACACGACAGTTGTGCCGCTGAAGATGAGCATTTAAAAAAAAAAAAAAAAAAAAAAAGCACTGATTGCTTGCCATCTAAATATAGGCCTGGAGTAGTGGTGAACATTTATTTGAGTGTCCTTTGATTAGTGTTTATTCTGTATGTAATGCTGGCTGCTCACAGCTATATTTTTCAAGCATACTCTGTAGACAATGTAGCCTGTAAGCCTGGGCCAAACCACTTTTTAAATAAATATTTCTTAATGTATACTTTGCTATGAATATGATTTTGCACTCCTAAGATATTAGGGAAAGCTAATTTGATTTATTTAAAAGGTACACTACAGTTAAATTCGAAGATAAAGACATAAAATGGGACAAACAACCTATGCTGGTCTTCTATTTATCATCTAACCTTTGTAAAATACACTGGCTTTCGGTAAACCTATGAATACCAAAGTGTTAAAATTAATGATTTTTGTTAAAATAAACATCTTGTAATAGCTACAGATACCTGCTTACATATATTAAGGTTAATTTCTGTCTAGGAGTCTAGACCACCACAGAGAACATATGAAAACCCCATGGAAAACACATGCAGGTTGATATATTCTGATGTGTATTTTACTGTGCATGGTCCCAGGGTTTTCAAATGCTTATTAGCAAATGTGAGGTTTCTTTCTCACTGTTTTCTCTTATAGCATTTTCAAAATGTCTTTATGTACTGTGTTGCAAAAAAAAAAAAAAAAATTCGAGTCAATAATTTTCACCAATGCAATGCTTTATTAAACTAGACACAATAATATTTTCTGTGTTTGCATTACGTCTGCATTATCAATGCAGATTAATACACTAGAGGCTCTATTAATAAAATAGGGAATTGGACATTCCCTTAAACGGAATGTTCTAGGACCATGTGTTCCAATGGCAGTAATTTATTTAAATGAAGCCTCAGACAATGTGAGCATACTGTAATACATAAAATGGTTAAGTATGAATATTTGTGGATTACCAAGTAGAGGAACCTCTATATTTTATTGGGGTATCCTGTCTAACAGGATGAAGCCTGAATGATGTAACTACAGAGTACATGCACAGGAGCCACATTATTAATTTTCAACAGAAAAGAAATCAGAATAGAAATAAGCAGAGGAAATGATGGTAGAGGTGGTGACAGTGAGTTCTAGAAAGCAATCCCAGAGGTAAGTCAGCCATAAAGTTCACTATACATGCTTTGCACATTAAAGCATTTTACAAGCCTTAAAAGCACAGCCCACAGAAAGGAGAGCCTAACAAACATGGCTGCCACACATTCATATATAATTAACAGGAAACATGTATAATGTGAATAATGCTTGGATCAAGATGATCTCTTGTATGTGTAATTAAAAAAATAATGAAAACATTGCATTCCCTTTGGTTTTCAAGATGCTTACATATGATGGACTTTAACCATTTTAGATTTATGACTGCAGCTGTTACTCTCTTTTCATTGATTTTTCAACTGTAGGAAAGGTGCTGTAACATAGAATCTTGATTTATCTCCTCCTTTATCGCAAATAAAACATTGTTCCCTAATAGTTTGCCTAACTGAACTTGGCACACAGCAAAGACTACCCCATTATGGATATTTATTCTGTGTCAGATTAAAGTCACTTGTTATTGTGTTTGCAGGTAAATTGCATTACATGTTAGTGTATTTTGCATATATTTATTAGCCTGATCTATGGGAATGTTATTCTGGAAGAGGCCACTAAACAATGAAGTGCACACATTTTTTAATGTTGGTATATTTAACATTTACAACTTGTGTGTATGCACACAATATGGTTAAAGATGGAAACTGGTATGCAGAAAACTGCTGTTGTCAATAGTAAGCATAAAATGTATTTATTTCTCTAGCATGTACTAGAAACAAACTATCTAGAATCATTGTAGGACATAGAAAAATGTTTTGGACATTCAAGGCAAAACAACAGTTTTGCTTTAAGCCCCAGTCTGTTCCCACATATACTTACCCCTCCCCCCTACACTCTGCTGCTCCATTCAGAAAGGAAATGACTGATACTTTGTGATTTCAAGGAGCACATGATTCTCTCAATGTGATAGGGTCAGTTAGCACATGGTCAGTGGATAATCTTGGAGCACACTGTGTTTTGTTCTAGGTGACTATTGCTGTTTGCATCCATGCGAGGCAGAATAGATTGTTTTTTTTCTGGTAAATGTTATCACTGAAAAATAAAGTAATGCAAAATCCAGAATAAAATAATGTAAAATCACCAGAATTTGAAGATAAATCCCCATTCTTTCTAAAGTGAACCTTTAGGCTTGTCTTGCATAGGCAAACCCACCAGTGGTATGAATCTGCTCGCTCTTATTCTGCTGTCCCCAGGCACAGGCCCATCAGTTTTTTTTACATAGTAGTTGATAGATTGTTAGACTATACAGAGTTCTCCAGGTAAGACCTGAATTTTCAAACGATAGCCTTATCTATACATCATATATCCAATGTATTTCCCTATGGAAAAAATGGTCAGCATAATTGATCTGCACATATAACCACTGCTTGATAAGGTTCACATACACAGAAATGCTTAGCACACCCCAGAATGATATCTAGAGTATTGCTCAGTACATATCAATAAAACATCATTGTATATAGAACTAAGGGAGTGAAATTGTTCTCATACCCAGGACATTTAGCAGTAGTTAAAGCCAGTATCACATTTTCAATTGGAAACTGTGACCTTGTGGTGGGCTTTCAGATCTCCAGCAGAAGCAATGTCAGTTGTTTAGTTTGCATCTCCCAAGAGAGTCAAGGACGTCACTGCAAACCTCTCTTGTAGAACACCTACAGGGAGAAAGTAGAGAAAGGTCAGCTAAATCTGCTAAAACACATCTTTTATGGTAAATTCTATTTATGAAAAAAGGCACAGCATCATTTATAGATTTGGATTTCCTTTTTTTATTTGAGATAGATAAAAAAACAATACACAACAGAATAAGAAGAATAGACTCAATAGAAAATCAAATAAAGAGGTACAGGACAAATACACAGGATGACTAGACAGCTCTGAAATATAAGCACATCATAGATACCAAAGAAAACACACTAGAATGTCATGTCAAGGTCTATAAAACAAATACAGATGTGTACCAGTTATAGGAAAATTCACACACAAACTAAAACAGTAGATACATATCAAATATCCTACAGGCACATCTACAGGATATTTCACATACTCTGAAATAACAGAAACAAGTAACAAAAAAAAACCATAGACTGATATGTATAAATATTGGTCTATGTAAAGTGGAATTCTTGGACACAGCTACATAATAAATCCAATCATATTTTTCTTTTGCGGGATAGATGGAAAATTGTCTCTTTTTCTATTGTTTTAGAAAATAATCTATAGTAGTGCAGTGTACAATATACAATTCTGACACTACAAGTCTTTTAAATTGATCCTCTATATCATTTTATTATTTAATGCAGGCTGCAGCAACAAATGTTTTAGAGAACAACAGAAGCTTTTTCCTCCTAGGCAGCCTTTCCAAATGAAAATCACCAAGGAGCAAACGGGATGAATTGTTCCTCTGGCATATAGATGTGCATGTAATTTGAGCATCACCTAGCTTTGTAAATAATAGGCCTTTTTTTTTTTTTTTTTAGAAAAGTAATTGAGTTTAGCATGGTAGTTATATAAAAGGGATCAAAAAAGTCCACCTGTCCAATTGAATATTAAATAATAAATAACCATGTGCAGTATTAACATAATACAATAATTATACCTATAAAACACATAAGGGCTAGATATATAAAGCAGAAGTATGGTCTTATGTCAGCCACATGTCAGAGTGGTGTGCTCTAAAAGAACTGGTAGAAACTATTTACATAACCTAAAAAAAGTAATGTGAATGGTATTTCCTCAACCTTGGATTTGTGCTGAGTTTTACAGAGAACACCATATAGGACACCTCCTGCCCTGGACTGCAGTCTGCCATTTATAGATTACTTGTAGTTTTTTTTAGAGTTTAGAGTTTTATTGGCTTTTACGATCAAATATGAAAGCGAACAGCTATGTAATTGTTCTATATGAATTTTTTGGCCCAGGGTTATTTTGCACTATTCTGTTGCATTCAAACTGACTTTTTGTCTTTATGCAAAACAATGTAAATGCACCCAAAAGCAACTTGAAAGAAAAAAAATCAACTCAAAGCATCTCAGATACAAGCCATTTCCTGCAAAACTGCAAATCAAAGGTGAACTTCAGACTAAGCAATAGCCCTATGTAAATACCAATCTTTTCCAGGAACAGAATCTAGCTGACACTGTAATTAGGTTAACTTCAGTTTTACACACTTGTCTGGAAAGCCAACAGCCAACCAATCAACAAAAAAGCATTGGATTATTTTACCTTATAATTGGTTGCTTTTAAGAGACACCATAACTTAAATTCTTTTATTAGCATTGACATGCTTAGGGGGAGGATCAACTAGAAAACACAGAAAGATGGGAGAGGTAGCAGAAGGAATGTGGCCAGTTCTGTTTACTGTTCTCTTACAGTGCTTCATTTTGATGTGATCCTGCCCCATATCAACAAGCCAAGAGCTGTATATTCAAGCATTAGGTCTCTACTCTTTATGCAAGTTTTAGCTGGTTTAATTTAGATTGGTGTCCGTTGAGTAATGTTAACAAACTACAGGTTTCATATATAATATACAGAAAACAGTGTATGTTGGCTATACAAAGGATGCTTTTGTTGTCATATAATTTGTTAGCAAATAAACATGGACAGGTTGGTAAGGAATGAGAGTTATTTGTGGGCCAGTGAAAGTAGTGTTAAATTCTTATTCCTCTAGCCATTCATCCTGCTGGGCTCCCCCATTCCATCACACCTGCATTGCTATGTGCCACATTAACTGCTCTCCTTTACTACTCTTCACCAAAGTCTTTGCTTTCAAATTCTCCCTACACCACTAATTACTACCCTAACTTCCACTGACCCAACCCCATCCTATAGGCCATCCCAACCTCTTTCAACCCTCTAGAATCCCTTTTCTGCCACACTGCTATTTATCACTTTAACTGCTGTCCTTTACTACTAATGACCTCAGTCTGTGCTTTTAGGCTCTCCGACCATCATTAATTACCTCAAATGTGTTATTAAGCAACTGTTACGAAACCAAGAATTTGCCCAAACTCACAGTTTCTCCAAGTGGCTCACACGTTCTCCAAAAGCTTTCTCAATCACAAGCTGCCAACCCAAATTCCACAGTCCTCCCAAGCCACAGGTGGGACTTGAACTCACAGTCCAACATGTGTTCAAGCAGCAGCATTTTACCAACTGAGCTACCAGAACAGCTGCTTGTGAAGTAGTCTAAAAGATATGGCCCTTTTAGACATACAAACTGGACACGAGCTAAAGCAGGTTAGACATGTGCCTGCTTTGACTGTATTATAGGACCTTTCTTCTTGAAATGGAGGCGATGTTGAAAGTGTAGGAGATGTGGGGAGGTAAAAAGAGTGGTTCAGCTGGTATAGAGATGCCAATTAAGGTGCAAGGGTCATGTGAGCCTGAAATTGGAAGATTGTAGTATGTGAGGATGCTTGGGGAGCGGGTGGTAAAGAAGAGGGTCAACTGGGTGATAGAGGTGGCCAAGAAAGTGTAGGACATTGTACTGATTGGTGGAGTAATGGATCATGTACATAGTGTGGTGTAAAGGGCAATCTGTTCCCACTGTGTGGTGCAAAAAAAAGCATAACAGAGACTTGAACATTTTCTCAATTTTGCTGTGAACATTTTGACTCTAGCCCTTGAGACACCCCAACTTTTCCAAAACATGCTAATTATCACCCTAACTTCCTACATCAACCAATCCAAGCTGTGTGTCACCAACCAATTCTAAAGGCCACCACAACCCAATCCTTACATCTCTAGTCCTTTATGCCACACAGCCACAATGATATGCACCACTTTAAGTGCTCCGCCTTACAACTTATTACCTCACTCGTTACCACCCTATCTTCCACTGACACCAACCCATCCTATGGGTCTCCCCAAGCAATTTCTTATTCCTCTAGCCATTCATCCCACTGGGATC
Source organism: Pyxicephalus adspersus (assembly GCF_032062135.1). Taxonomy (NCBI): domain Eukaryota; kingdom Metazoa; phylum Chordata; class Amphibia; order Anura; family Pyxicephalidae; genus Pyxicephalus; species Pyxicephalus adspersus. The sequence goes on along the minus strand of NC_092863.1, from coordinate 55,691,715 downwards.
TTTTCCAACACACCAACACTGATGTGCACCACTTTAAATAATCCCCCTCACTACTAAAGTGTAAGCCTTGTGCCCAGGGAGTGGGTGCTAAAGAAGAGGGTCAGCTAGAGGAGGTTGTGTAACACATAGGATTGCAAGGCAGAGGCTGTCCATAGGTAGGTAGGGTGTTAAGTAGGGAGACTGATATTGTAGGGGGGTCATGAACATGAAACGGTGGGTAGTATAGAGGAAGTCCAGCTAGACAAAAGTGGTGGTGTTGTTTGAGTCACAAGTAGGATGGGATCATGTAAACAGTGGGGTTCAAGACTGATGAGACATACACTTTTTCTCAATTCACTTCTACCCTTGAGAAACCCCAATTTTTCCAACACTTGCTAAATATCACCCTAACTTCCTACAACAAACAATCATATGGGTCACCCCAACCAATTTCTTATGCCTCTACCATTCATCCCACTGGCTCTTTTTTCCACCACTTTAACTGTTCTCCCTTACTACTAATTACCTCACTCTCTATATTCCAGCTCTCCCTTCATCACTAATTACCACCCTAACTTCCACCGACCCAAGCAGCCTGACACCAAGCTATCCTATAGGTGACCAATTTCTTATGCCTCTAGCCATGCATGCAACTGGGCTCTTTTTTTCCGTTAGTTTAACTGCTCTCCCTTACTACTTACTGCCCACCACAGCCTATGTCTTATACCTCTAGCCATTCATCCCGCTGGGCTCGACTGTTATCCCTAAGCTGAACTTGTGGAGTTGTCAGATTCTTTAAGTGTTTCAATGTTTTGTGCTAAGAACAGCAAAATATTTGTCACTTTTCAAGGGATTTTTAGAAATAGTGTAAGCTATGCATGTTTGAATCCCTGCTTGTTAAACAGTATAATACATGGCACCCTGCAGTAAAGGGTCAAACTATCAGGTCTAGGACTGTAGGGAGGCACTAGTCACCACTATCCTGCCTGGTAGCAGGTGCATAAATAACCTATATACATGGGAACCTTGTTGGCTGAATAGAATTGCTGTCAATCCCTTTTACATTAGCGCCACCACACCCCAAATCCCTCAAATATGGCACAAAATGACCGGTTTTGTACGATGGGAACCAAATTATTATTACAACATGGATGAGTTATTTCTCTTTCTGTAGCAAATTTGAGGTTCATTGGCATAAGGTGACGAGACTTGCAGTAACATTTATTCCCAAAGATCCCCCCATCACTGCAAGCTGTAGAAGTCATAGCACAAACAAGTCCACATTTACCTCTGCTAAAAATGTAACCCCAAATTTAAGGACATCCAAGCTCAAGCATTATAGGGCAATATTTGACTGTAGTGCAATGTAAATTACAAATTAATACAGCCAACCCTTTATTCAGCCTAAGAAAAGATAAATGAGGGCACATTTAAAGTTTACCTTACAATGCAATATAATTCAAGGCTGTAAATAAAATAAATAGATTTTGTACCTTGTATATATTCATGCCACTAAATATTTACAGAAATCTGGATCTAGTGATACATTTCATTGCCTACATATAACCTGTGCCAATATGCATTGTTCCCTGTATTTATTTATTAATTGAGAATAGTTCCAAAAATATATCTGGGTGTTCTGTGCCAATATCACAACACATGGGCCTTTGTGTGTTTTTTATAGTACGGAATCTATAATGGGATAGAATAGCCACCAGCTGCTGTGGAGAACTGGAACCAAACCAGGTTAAGAATGCTATTATTGACGTAGGTAATTGTATCTGCTGTGTTGGGAGAGCAGCGGATGATGTACAGGCAGAATTTACTCTTTGTAATCCATGTATCAGGGCTGTAGGTTTTAATCATCCCCCCTCCCATGTTCTGCTTTTTAAAAAATACACAAAGAAAATCATTATACAGCCTGTGCTTGTGAAACTGAACCGACATTCAACAAATAGCATCTAGAAAGCACATCTTGTATTCATCAAGAAAACATCCCTCTTATTATATGTGTCAAGCTGCTCTCCTTGGCCTTTTAAAGGGATCCGCTTGCTGGTGGTTTGGCAATGTCAAGCAAATTTTAGACTGACACTTCTTCAAGAATTTGATTGAAACTATATATGTCTAGATAACATTCAAAGCAGTGCTCCTGCCTTTGTTTCAAGATTATTTTTGGAAACAACAGAAGCGACCTTGGTCTCAGCTGCTTTTCCAATTTAGGAGTTTCATGGGTCTATTGAAATACATATATGTGCAAGTATGTATGTAGGTGTATGCCTGTGTGAGTAAGGACAGCCAGCACCAATAAAACTTTGCATTGCATGATGTCTTTGATTCTAATTTAAAGATTGTTCAATCAGGGCAAAATAACTTTGTTTCATCCACAAACAAGTTAATAATTGTCATTTGATGTAAGCTTTTGATATATTACTAATAATGTTTATTTAGCATGGCTAGTATATACAATGTTTTATAATATATTAACAAGGAAAAAAATGTTGTGTAGAACAATTGTTCATTTGGTACTGACGTGAAAAGTTTGATTGGGAGCCAAGACACACTGTGCCATGTAAAGTCTAAATGAGGACAGTCATTCTGGTAGGCATCCTGCTATTACCACCTGTCCAGAGGAGATATTTTTGAAAGATGCAGTTCTTTTGTATGCATGTACTAGCTTGTTCAGGTTGATGCATAAATAAAAACCCAAAAACAAAAATGTTCTGTAATATTCTTTAAACTGTTCTGTAATGTTCTGTAGTTTACCAGTATGTAGGTGCGGTGGCTGCATTAGCTTTCACTTTTAAGGTTTATTCTAACAAAGCTCAGTAACTTACCTCCAGTGACAATGGGCATGATTTATGAAAGCTCTCCCAGGCTGGAGAGAATACACTTTCGTCAGTGAAGCTAGGTGATCTAGCAAACCTGGAATGCATCTGTTCCGAGATTCAAAACATTTGCTAAAAAATAGGTAATCCATTCCAGGTTTGCTGGATCACCCAGCTACACTGATGAAGTGTATTCTCTCCAGCCTGGGAGAGCTTTAATAAATCAGGCCTAATGAATCTACTATATGATATCTATTAAGCAGTGTTGTCACCCTAGGTTGCAGTGTTGTCAACCCACACCTTACCTTTTCTAATCTCAGAAGGGGTTGTGTAATTCTCAGAAAATTGTAGTCGAGTACACAGAATTTTACAAGGATAATGGAAATCTGGCAAATCAACAGGTTCCATATTTCCCTGTATCTGAAGAAAGTATACCTAGCCTGAATAAAAAGAAAAGTAATGTAGCCACTATTTGTAAGGTCTGATGGACTGCAGTATATTAAAGGGAAACAAATCGTGTATTTTCCTATTAATATTCTTTTTAGTACTATGCTTGTGGCCATTCAACAAGGTTTATAGGAAATTAATGACAATTTCAGTCTTTAACATGCAGTTTCCTTTGCAACATATTGCAAGAATTCTAGAAAGGTGGGAATACTCAAATCTATATCCTTGTACATAGAATGTGGAATATTATGAATAAAGACAAACCTTTGGCCCAGGTAATGTATATAACCTTTTCATCAAGGTGATTCCAATGATAGTAAAAAGTAATTAATTGAAACCAGCTTATAAATACACAGGAGCATAAATATGAATACTAGAGTAGAGTAATGAAATCTCTGTGAGACAGTTGATATAATGCTACCCAGCCTAAATAACTCTTGCTGAATCTGGTCAACCCTTTTTACCTGTCTTCAGGAGCAGGGATGTTGATAATATTAAGTCAAACATTTGTGCCACTCACCAGCACTATTCCTTGGTGTGGGGGACCAGCAATATAGCACCATAGATGTGGCTGGTCCACACTATTTGTTTGTTTTCTGAATCACCCCCGAGACTCCTCCCCTGGATCTTTTTGAATGTTGGACAGCCAATAGTAAGTGTCCATACTTACCTGAAAAGTAGATATGTCATCAACAGATATGGAGAATTAACAAATTCCTATTATATTGAAGTTGTGAGGTTTATCCACTGGCGTAATGTAAACATTGATATCTCTGTGTTTTTATCTTTTGCTGTTTGGAACTTTAAATTTCCTGGTCTGCACTAAGAACTGTGGTGTATTTTAATTTACTCTATGTGGGGCATTTGGTGTCATTGTAAATAAAAGGCTTAAAAAAGTTCCAAAGCATGTAAGGTGACTAATGGTGTCTTACAGCAATGCACCACACTGGACAGATCTGGCAGTGTTCAGCAATGCATATTGTTTTTGTGATTCTGTTGCAAATTTTTAGTCTACCTGGAAGTCTATCCAAGAACAATATTGTATTAGTATTCATTAGATAAACTACCTGTATTAGTTCCTCACTTTTCCCCTTGATTTTCACCTGGTAGATAACACACTTCCTGTCCCTGGGTGGTCATGCTTACTTACTCCACTGTACCTATGAATGGAGCTATTGGTAATAATAACGCTGGTTGGCAAATGTTTCTGTCTTTGTTCATCTTCATTACATGTGGGTGATGATAACATACACAAGAAATATAAAATATGTTTTGGCTTCCACACACATTCCATTTCTGGAAAGATAAACATGTATTTGTACTTGCCAAAAATGTTCTGAAATGACTACTTATGCAGCCACCACCTAAATGGACTGGTAGATATATATATATAATTTTATTGCAACAATAATGATATAATAAATATAATACATATTACATACATACATATTATATATTAATGTAAAATATAATATATATATTACATACATATTGTAAAGATATATGAAATGTATACTGGGGACTTTAGACTTCATTATAAAAGTGGTTTGTTATATAAGTAGGAGGGCTATATTCACTCACCTCTCCACCTGCTAGAATAGCTCATCTCTTTGTCAGGAGCTCAAGGTTCATTATGAAAGAAGAATGAAGTTCACTTTTTTAGTACATACTGTTCACTATTCAGCTCTACTTTTTTTGTCAGTGCTGCTAGAAATCTCAATGACTGACACAATGGACTGCCACCATCACATGGTGAAGTGTGTATTGTAGTTAATTATTAATATTTTCGTTTAAAATCTTTCATGATGTAGATAGTGAAGAAACCAGGACAAAGTTCTCTGTGCAATCCATGTGTAATATTTTTAGTTGTGCTGTAAGTGCCGGAGCATTGACAGTGTAATATAACCTTAAGTTGATACTCTGGGCCTTTCTATTTTTTGGCTTTTCCTTTGATTTACAATGAGCAACATGACAGTTCATTTGTATTGACAGAGCACAATGGAAATTGATTGAAAATGAAACCTTGGTCAATTTAAAGAGTACCCCTACACTAAAACAAGATCACAAGGGCAAATATGCCAATATGGGTGGGTATGGCAACTTGTGTACTTTGGATCAATAATTACCAGCATATTTAATATATCCACAAACAATGGGAGCCTAAAAAAATCACTTTCTTACAGCTGGTCATCTGCAAAATTTTTATCACATTGACATCAACCCATCAAGATATTCAGATATGTGCATAATTCTGTGTAACTACCTGTCCCAGAATAAGAAGACTTAACCCTGACTGATCCTGACTTATGGAGCTACCCATATATGTGATGCAAAAGCTGACTTATCCTTCAGGTCACAGATGTTTTCTAACTGTATTTCATGTCTGATCAGCCTTTAAAGTGTAAACATTCGTCATAACATAAAGTGTATGCGGACTAACAGATGATCCATTGTGTGAGCCTTTATATGTTGTATTGATCTAGTCCCCTTTGTTGGTCGTTCTGCACATATGTTACTGGAAACCCCATCCTCCAGCTCTCATTGAATGACTGTGAGCACATCCTGCTCATGTGCTGACCTTGCAGTGCACAATGCAAAGGGCTTGAGCCAGTCTGTAGCACAGATCCCATTGTAAACCTCCTTATATAGGCAGCCCAGGAGATGAGAGCCTTACTCAGCCTGTTATGCTCCATCCAGGATGTGCATGAGTCCTGCTGGCTATGTATTATCCCTGGACACCTCTTATTTGATAAGTACATGTGAAAGCACCAGACAAGCACTTCCACTTAGCAGAAAGAAGATTTGACAACAGTTCCCAGCTCATCTCATTTCCATAGATTGAAAACAACAGACATTTTCCTAGTGCGTTTAATTCACTAAGACTTGAATGGTTAATAAACTGCAGTAGGTGGCCTTCGAAAGTAAAAAAAAATCTCCTGCTTCAGCTTTATGTAACAATATATTTAACCTTGCAGTTTGCGTTATGTCTGACATTTAGGTAAAATGCCCATTTTCAAACATATATAGAAATACCAAAGAGCTAAAGCTTCACCTTTCTCCTGAAGCAACATCTAGGTTATTTATAGATATTTGGTTTTCATGCCTGTGGCTATGATTGATGATAAAAACACAGATTAAATGTGCCCTGGAAAAGTGGAGAATGAAAGAGGCACACAATGAATTTGCAGTTAACATGGGGAATATTGGACCTATGATTACAAATGCTGTAACCTTCAAAGAAAACCTTTTGTCGTGCTGTAGAGTGAGTGGAATATAAACGCACAGAGCATTTGTTCTGAATACTAAGAGAATCAACCTCTCAATGCCAGCTGCTATGACAATACAGACAGATACTGTATGTTGTATTCTGATTTCTGTAACTACATGATTTTTGGGTCTAGATTTTTTCCCTGTAAAGTAGACCTGTCATCCACAGTTAGGGCAGGCTGACACTTTCTGGGAATGTTCATTTTACTTCTAATTAGCATGGCAACTGAGGCATGAAGCAAGTGAAGGTTTGATGGCTTAAATATTTAATCCTTTGGTTTTCTGTGTATGTGATACTTTCTCTAAGTAAATGATACATATTAGTAAAGGTAAAGCCTAAGCCTTCTCCTTTGGATAGAGTAGAAAATGGTTAACGTGGATCACAGCTCAAAAAGGTGTAGATTTGTAATGTGTTTTTATTTTAGAACTGTGTACCAGTTTAGACCAGAAGACCACTGCTTCAATTTGCCTTTTGCATAGCAGCCACCTTTTATGATGTTAAATGCTCATGTGATAGTATTAGTGTGCCTCTGTACTCAATTAGGATTTGCTATATTATAGGGAACATCTAGAAATAGAAATTGTGCCTAAGCTCTAGCTAAAAATATCTATATTTTGCCTTGGATTCCTCCTGAGACCAGTAGTGCACTTCCTGTTAGGTGAGGTTACCTGGGTACCCTTGTGCCTATTGTTTCATGGCTGTACATTTGCCGTGTGGGGCCATCTATGCTGCCTCTAATAGCTAATATGATACAGTTTGGAGTGACACCTGTTTGTGAATAAAATAGGGATTGGAGTGAAAGTAGCTATTATGGGGGAGAAACAGGACTTTGGTTAATACAATTAGAGGTGCCCCTGATGATGGGTGATCTGATGACTGATGGGGGAATATTTAAAAAGCATTATGAGAGATGCATAAATACCAAAACTTCATCATGAAAGAACAAGAAAAAGTAAAGTAAAGCTAAAGTAGGGAGATCCTTGTAGCACATTAGTGATATCACACCAAATCACTTGAGCCTAACAGTCAAATGCAACAGATCTCAAATGGCAGAATCTGTATACCTGAAGTGCCCCTAAATTTGTTAAAGGGGAACATAAAATCATGCCATTTAGGCAACCCTACCCTATAATTTTTTTTTACATAAAAATGTAATTATGATTTTACAAATATAATTAAGTACTGAATATTATTTATTGTCAAGGGTATAACTGGATATTAGTGCCTCCCCAGGCCAGAGAAAGCTTTCAGCTTTACAGAGATGTCCCTCCCATCTCCCCTTTTACCTGAACTACCCCCCCCCCCCCACACACACACACACACACACACAGCCTTCTACATACCTTTATTATATGTTTTCCTTTATAATGATTAGTTCTCCATGTCTGTTTAGTCTTGTACTTACATGATAGGTGTACATTAATTGGTTTGGAGTATCCTACTAACTGATGCAAAGTTTGCACATTTATGCGTTTTATATTGTTGAAAATGTTTTCATGTTCCCCCTTACCTTTATTTTCTGTACCCCCTCCCCTGAAAGTTTTAAATAAAAAATGTTTTAATGACACCCTAGTTAGCAGTCTCAGGTGGACCTTGTTCCCCTCTACAACTTTTTGATAAACACAAACACATACTAACCTACATGAAACACACACATATAAAAAAAACATCTCAATACCGACACTCTAACATACTTAGCCCTGGTGACCCCTGGGAAAAAAGACATACCTGGTGTTCTGACAAAATGACCTATAACATTCCTGAAGCTTTGTATCCACCTGCAAGTGTGGGGGTCACAGGAGTCATAGCTTTGTGGCTGTTTATGTGGAACATTTCTGCTACTTTTATGAGAAGATCCACTAATTGAGGCACTTTATCTGTTGCTTCTTCAGAAAAAGCCAGCTATGTCACATTCATGATTAATAGCTGTCCTTAGTAGTGATAAATGAAGTGAAGTTATCACACCAGAAAGAATGCTTTTACAAATGTGTCATTCAGGATTACAGTTTAGACCAGAAACAAAGAAGCACTTTCAATTCAGGGCAGCAGCCACAAGTATGATTTGCAGTGCATAGGGCAGCACCAAATCTCTCCCTTTCCTTGTTCTTTGGTAGAAAGTGGTAAACCAGAAAATGTATCAACTGCAAAGGATTATTTAGCTAGCATTACCTTTTTTTAACACATGATACAAGGAGCAGAGTTAGGTAGCAGTTGATCTGTAACACATAACATGTAATTACCTAATTAATCAGAAATAAAACAGCGATTTAGGGTAAATTGTGATTCCCATGTTCTATATGAGTTAGCCAAATGTTGTGTAGGCTGATATACTTGTACAGTAGGTTAAGTTGTCCTCACCAAGTGTTCTACCATAAAGCGTCCATAAAGACAGAATTATAAAGACAGGACCAAACTACAAACTTTGGGACCTTTTCTAACCATTTGAGCAATATTATCAATTAAAATATTAAAATAAATGCATATTGGATTGTAGGGGTTTCATTAATTAGAAGACATCTTCTCTGCTCTGTTGATGTACTGTACAATCCAATGGGAGTTATATATTTAAAGCTGACATCATTCTGACATCAGCTGCTTCAACCTGTTTATTTGTATGTTGGCTATTGATGTTTTTACAACACAATGGTAAAAAGGTTGACTGGTGCAACAGCAGTGGAATCTGTACTGATATGGGTGTCATAATTCTGTGTGACTGCATCAGTGTGATATGTAATTACAGTTTCCCGCCCCATAATTAGAGGATTAACCAAGTTACAACTATCAACTACATTGTATATCCACATGTGAAACTGGGTTATCTTCCAGTAAATCCATTTGATTTGTATGGTTTAACTTAAGTGGTGACTTCTACAAGTAAACACAGAGGTTAAATGTACTATTTCATATTTATTGATTGTTGTTACTGAGCAGAGTGCAGCTCCAATATGAATATTTCTCTGAGAGGAATCCTCACTGAACAGGGTAATTCATCCTTAAGAGGAGATTTAAAAAAAAAATGGCTTAAAAGCTTTTGGTTGATCAAAATCTGGACATTCGCCAAAGCTCTAGTTGGTCTCATTTTTCATGTAACTAGATGCTGGTTGTAGCATCTTCACCTTCTGCTGCTGAATTTTTATACTAAGCGTAATCGCTACAGATTAACTAGCTGCTTGTGGTGGTCCTAGGCCAACAGTTCCCTTGGGCCCCACCATATTAATTAAATAGTAACTCATTGCCTATTCACACGGAATGTGTTATACTTACCATGTGGGGAAAACTGCTACTTGGTATTTTTACATGTGCAAACTGCATGAAATCAGGGTATGTCACAGCTGTATCAATTAAAAAGAAATTCTTCGAATAATGTAAACTTAAGTATTTTATCACTAAAAAAGCATTTTATCTTTTTATGAAGAAAAATAAATGATACATTCATTTTTATAATATTGATTTCCATAGGATGACTTCAGTCTACAAAAGAGCAAAAAAAAGACAAGCAATTTAAGTAATACAAATTCCATTTTGTGCCAGCCTGTTGTTGAGCTCAAGGTAACCTTTTCTGCCATGTTGTAAAAATGCACCTGTCATGGGGTAAAATTCTATCTTTTATAAACAGGCCACTGGTATAATTTATAAAATGTTAGCAATTCTCCAAAACAGCCTAATCTTATAATACCAGGATGTAGAGTAGCCTCAAAAATTCTGAATCAAAATATTTGGATTGAGGAGACCACAACTTTATGATCACAACCATAAACGCTTATTTTCAATGTTCAGAGAAAAGATAACCAAGCCTATGATGAAAAGCATCTTGACTGTGAAGCATGGAGGTGGGGCTCGCTGATTTTGTGCCTTTGTGCGCAGCAGCCTATTATCAGAAAGCATTGGAAGGAAATTTGCATTTGTTAGTATCGGTATAATGCACGTTTAGACTTTTCAAGAATACAATACAAAAGTTAAGGACGATTTGGCCCTTTAGAGGCTGCTTTAGAAAAGAGTGAAGTTTCTGGAGTGGCCATCACAATCTACAGACTGCAGCATTATTGAGCCACTTTGATGAGATCACAAACATGGGGTTCATGGACAATCAGAGAATTTACAATAAATGGAATTGTTTTGCCCAAACGTTTCGCCAGTTTTGGAACATGAGAAATAAAGAGCCATTTTCACACCTATCCAAATAGTCATTGATGCTAAAGTGGGCAATACAAAATAATGAGATTAAGTAAACATTTGCACAATAATTGGTATTCTGCCGGGGTTATAAAACATATGAGCACAACTGTATTATGGTATGTGTGCACGTATGATATCATGATTTATTATCAATATACACAAATAATAATCCTAAACCTCTTGTATTATTCTTTCCTGCCTAATAATCCACACACAAGTTGCTGGAAAAAAATATTCTGTCACTTTAAAGCACTCTGTTTTCTTTGTTGCTGGCTCTTGGATCAATGTCTTCCTTTTGTGGTCAGACACATTTGCTTTAGGCGCACCTTACTTTTTCAGTCCACAATATATAATGCAGATGCATGCTAATGCATGACATGTTTCTGATTTCACAGTGTGGCATAATGCTAGAAAAATGCTGGAGACAAAAGATTGCTTATTAAGATTTGTATTTGTTGTCTTATTCCTGATGTCATTTAGGTCCTAACATACACTGGAGTTTGTGTCCCTGCTGCCTGTCATGATCCTTGTCTGGTTGTTTGCTGACTGACCTGCATCCCTTCTTGGATAAGACTGCCAAAATGGCTAGGGACTGAAAATAGGGAAATATTTGGGAGTGATCAAAGGAAGCATTTATGACAATTATTTACTTTTTCTCATACCCATTCCTTTTTCCTTTTACTTGTCTTCTATTATCTCTCATTCATCCTTCTCTTCTCTCTTACTTTTAATTTACATAATACTTCTTGTCTATCTATATAGTTATTTATAACATTACTGCACAGTGCACACAGTCAGGAACCTATCCATGATCTAAAGATATTGTGATGCCAAATAAACAATATAACTCCTCTGTGCTCATCTCCACCCTGGATGAGTTACAAGTTTTAATCATACTATGCTCAATTACCCCCTCCATTGAATATAATGTACTATTGTTTTCAAGGTTGTAATGGAAAATGTTGCTGTACTGTAACCTTATATGTTCTTAAAACTATTGAATGGGAAACAAAAGCAGTTACACCTCAAAATGATCCTTATGTAATACATGGGATGATATAGAGCTGCCTAAAGCACATTCTTTAGTACTAGCCCAATAAAGCAATGGTTATAATATTCTACTCCTTAAAACTCACACAAAATAAAACATGGATTCACAAAGTGTCACAAAGTGTCAGTTCATTTATTTAACACCTAATTGATCCAGTCAGAAACACCTCTAAATGTTGCAATTCAAGTAAAACTGATGTTGATCCTCTGACCACGTGTGTGTGTGTGTGTGTGTGTGTGTGTGTGTTCCATGTGCATTGCTACAAGTGTGTTAAACCATTGTTTGGTTTCTATTTACAACAATGGCATTCACCACAAGCAAGCAATCACAGCAGCAGTGGTTGCATCTGTTTGTGTTGTGCCCTGGGCAAAGCAGCTGTGGGCTATTCTATTGTGTTAAGGCATTTATACCTTAAAATGTTCCCTGTTCTTGTCTTCAACAGATCTGTGGCCAGAATATCTCTTATCTGCATAGACTTTTTCACAGTGTACACCTTCATACTGATGAACTAACCTTGTAGACAATGGACAACTTCAGTTTTTTTTACATGGAAATCTCTCAAAACAGGGGTTTAGAAAAAAAAATTTAGAAACCAAACAGGGACCAGTATCAGTAACTGACATCTCTGGGGTACAGGTGATCTGGGATAGATCACATCTCCCAATAGGTATTGCTTCTAAATTTGTAAAAAAAATAATACATTGAATACAGAAGAAACAACCTGGCTTGTTTATACTTGTTTGCTTTTGCCTTTTTTCATTTATGAAAATTATTCTAAAATGCTGATTCACAGAGGAATGAGCCAGGTAATTTTGTACGAATATTTGCTGTGGTTATATTTGCCCAAATAGAGAATGTAAAAAACTAAAAATGAATACGCTGCACTATATAAAATGAATTAAGATAAATGTCTGTCTGACCCTATAACGTCTTCCTAGTAATAAAAAGCGTTGTAGTTATAAAAGTAATTATAGTATCACATTAACAAGTTTTATTGTTACAATTTTGAGGAGTATATTAATAGAAATATCTATCTACCGGTATGAGTTCAGGTAATATTTACTGTACCCATCCTATAAAATATAGTGGTACAGCAGCAATATAACCTGTGAAGACTGAATACGTTTTAGTACATATATATACTTCTGTATCCACAGGGAATTACTAGAAAGTACCTGGGTGTGAGCAGTTCAGGGAAAAAATGTTTTTTATACTTTTTACCAAATATTAAGAAACTGTGAAATTGTTGCAAATTAGATGACTGATTATTTGGTAAATTTATGGTAAACTGAAGACGAATTTGCCAATTACCACATTATAAATACACCTCATGATCTGGAAAGGAAATGATTCTGCCAGGAAAGAACATACAAACTAATAACTTACTCAAGCCTCTTGGGTTGGATTATAAAAGGTTACTAGACTACTCCAGGTTTAAAGTATCTTGTTTTCTTTTTTCTGCATATAGGAACAAAGCAGGAAAAATGTATGATATTCAAAAGAAAATAACTTCCATTGTCTACTGGTAGAATCAAGTAGTAGAATTATTCTACTAGGCCAAAATTGTTGAATGTCCTAGGTATCAGACAGTTAAACCACCATACACCAGGCACCCTAAACCCGTTTATTTATTAAAAGAATATAAATTGAGTTGGTTGGCCAAGTGCATATTGGCAGTATGTCTGCTAATGTGCACTAGACCTTAAAGGGTCCTTTATACCAAGGGACATATTTTTGTTATCTGTTCTCTGTTATTCACTGGGATTTACAGAGTGTTACCCACATTTTGTGGGCCATTCATATAAATGCATTTGCTGTATATCCTGTACTGTTGCTCCATCAAGGAAAGCTTGTCATGTGACTTTGACAGGTCATATGACCAGGCTCTTCCAGCTTTTTAATATATTGTTACTATTGCCATTCAGATTTATTGCTCTATGGTGACTTTTTTGGTGGCTTTTTTTCGTTATTGTTACTAGCAGAGCTTTCACACAAAGTAAATTATTTAGTTTTTTTTTGTTGCCTCAATACACTTTTCGGAGTCCCAGTTCTAGTTGAAAGAAAAAAGCAGCGATACTAAAATACGTGGAGAATAAAAAATGACTACAATGATGACTACATTATTTCACACACTTCTCTGCAATCAGAGGTGTAATTTTGCACACATAATAGCAGGGACTTATTTGCATGTTATTTAATGTAACTGCAGAGCATCAATGACAATAAAAAATGTAAACTATACAATATGGAGCCAGTAGATTACACAGCAGCCATACACTTCATCTGCCTGGCTTCTGTTCTATAACAGCAAATGTACTTCTAGAGAACACGCTGTATCATTTAACCCATTATTACATAGCTAGGGAACAAATATCCACCTTAAATCATGGCCAGGATGTTGTCAGAAGGGAACAAAAACCTTAATGTCTGAAAAAAAAGAAAAAAGTTTTTATAGCTATCAGTTTGCAACATTTCTTTGTCCATTACATGAGATACTCCTGGGTTATTTATGGCATATGAAAAATATACCTAATAGATAGATCAAGTGGACAGTTAGGAGCATTGCAGATACCATTTCCTACCTGGATGCATCATGGCGGCCAGGCAGGCAGTGCAAGCCATGCCTCACCTCAGCAAAATCTGTTTTCACCTGAGAAGAACTGTTCATCTAGGGCAAAAATCTAACAGGTGTACAGCAGTCTCCCAATATCTTTCAACAAGCCAGCATGATTGACTGATCAGGAAAGAATGTTGTGCTTTCCTGTGAGGGAACTTTTAAGACTACCTTCCAGCATCCTATGACTTTCTTCTTCACTCCCCCACTTCTCTGTTTGGTTCCATAAGCAAAGCAAAAGCTCAATACTTTTTATATACTAAAAGGCATATCCCAATTTAAACTTTGTGAATGCTATTGGAATAACCAGTGTTTTGCATAAAATAACTAAAAACAGACAGAAAATGTGAATACCTACTGTGGTAATATGTCTGGTTATGTGTGGGGAGATTACTATTTTATTGGATACATGCACCTAAGTGGTTAAACCTTGTCTGCAGGGATGGTTTACTGGAATAGTTTTGCAGCTCTTGGAATGAAAATGTGTAGTCTGGCATATTTGTTTATAGTTCTGTATATCTGTTTCATGTATGCTACTTCCTTGTGCCTGTAGGAGCACACTTGGAGATGTAGGTGCACTGACCCCGTATTGTGCTTTATCACAGCTACAAGTATGTTCAGATTTAAACATGTTTAGCTGTAGTTTTCTGCTGAAACACTGTAACTAAGCTACAAATTCACTTGCTACAATCCCTTTGTTGTGTTCATTTATTCAGTTGCATTTCCACAATTTTTAAATACATTTTTTTCAAAGGTAACTTCACATTTGTTATATACAGTACAGTTGTTTAGCATTTTTGAACAACAAACTTTGGATCAAAAGTGTTACACATGACCAAAAGTCACATAACATTGACATGGTTTATTTATTCTCATATTATACATGAATCCAAATACAGTCTTGTGACATGTAACAGACTTGCCACTTCTCACTCCCATAGTCACCACCACTTCAAATACTTGAAATTAGAATTACGTGTTCCTGATTCAGTGTCAACAATAGGAACCTTCTTAAGAAGTAGGCTAGTGGAACCTGTTTTATTTATGCCCAACAGATATTCAAGGTCTGTTGTCCTATTTGCTGTTGGCATGTGTTGTGTCATCCTGCCAAGATCAAAAGAGCTCCCTAGGCTCCTGCGAAATGATGGTTGTGGATACCTATAAGTCTGGCAAGAGATTTAAAAAGTTTGCCAACTTTGAACTCATTTACTCAAATGGTGATGTTTTTGCCATGATGTTTTTGCCAGATATGGTGCTTGATGTAACTCAAAAACAGGAAATTGACTATGATTTTTATGACATTCCTTTGTTTTGAAAACAAAAAAACAACCACTGTATGGGTGATAACAGTTAGTGTGAGAAGTCAGAGGAAAATAGCCAGGCCTGCTTATTGTGATCAGAAATCAACAACTGTTAAAAAAGCAGCAGCCTCTTCCAATCCAGCCTGATGGAGGAACAGCTACGCCATAGTTGGTTTAACTGTTGTCAGATAAAAAAAGAAAATACCATTACAGTTGGTACGGGCTCAACTCAGAATGACTGCAAATGATACTTGGTAAAATTAATCTGGATTATTGGTGCATCCTTACACAACACTCCTCCATAGACATACACTGTCTTTCTCAGGTTGTTGGAGGTAATGCAATGGTTTGGAAAAGATTTTGCTGGAACACCTAAAAATCAACTGAGCATCTTGCCATTGAATAATTAAGTAATAATTCTAATAATGTGTCCACTTAATGGTCATGGAGTACTCATATGGCCTGCACAGTCTCCAGATCTCAAGCCAGTAGAGTATTTTAGAATGGGAGAATCATAACGTAAGCAATAACTTTGAAAATTGGGTAGGAGAGTTATGTAGTTATTTAATAAGCATATTCACAATCACTAAGGAACATTTCCATTTTTTGTTAAATCCATGCTGCTCAGAGAGCTGTTACTGAATATCACTGTTCATCTATGTGTGAGCTAAGCATACTCCATTCATTAAATCAATGATTACATTGAATTGAAACGATAAACATACAATACATTGTTTAGATAAATATAAAGGTATAAAGGTAAAAACAATGTTTTGTGAAATGAGTAATTCACCTTTAAATCCAGTAAACTTTTCTCATGTGAAAACATTATCTTGCATTCTTTTGCACCATACACCTACATTCACAGGCAAAGTACAATGGTTTATATGCTTTTACTAAAGGATGCTTTTACTTTCATACAGTTCATTGTCTGGCCATGTAATAGATGTTCTTCCTGAAAGGGAACATACAGTTACTGTCTTCCCACTGCTGCAGCAACATTTGAACCTGTGCATTGTTATCTGAAAGGCTGTGGAGATAGCTGCATTTATTCATTAGCTATAAATTCATGTCACAAGGACGCCGTTTCTTTCAGCATGTCTATAATTAACCGAATGGATTGACCATGACACATTAGGCTGGAATGGGGAATATTCTACATCCTCTAAAACAAAAGAGACCAAAAAGATAGGATACTTCTTTTACACACCCTCTGCCCATGTGGAATACAAGGGATCTTAAAAATAGATATCTCTGCATAACAATGTAAGCATTCCCTCCGAAGAACTTAATGGAAAATTCTTTTGGAAAACATATTATATGGACAAAAAAAAGTTCACTTTTTTGATCTTTTTTTTGTTTTGTTTTTTTTTCTGCAAAGCAGCTTTCCTATATGTTTTTATAGCAATTGATTTTAAAGTATAATGTGAAAATTTATCAATTTACAGTGATTAAAAACTGTAAAGTATAAAATAACAGAAAACCAAGGTGGCGGAGAGCTGGACTAGCCATAGCTGGAATTTTTCAAGATCCTTGGAATAAGTTCCTATACTGAAATTAAAGGAAAAATGTATAACCACCACTTCAAAAGGGCTGAGTTGGTATTATGTGAATATAGTATATATATATATATATATATATATATATATATATATATATATATATATTCTCGCTTCTGGTTTTTCACAAAATTTAGGACATAACTAGAAGGTCTTATGTGCAAACTTTAAATAAAGTCCACTTGTAACGCATATTTGTAAAAGCCAGATAAACACCCTCAAGTGTCATTTGGAACCTAGTAGCGTAAAGGTGCGTACACACTTCCAATTTTTATTGTTCCAATCGAACGACGAACGATCGATTGGGCAAAAAATCGTTCGTAAAAAAGTAACCAACGACGCCGACGAACGAAGAAACTCGTTGGAAACGAACGACCGGACCGGCGGATCGGATTGGACGACGATCGTTGAACATCGTTCGTGTGTACGGTCGTTCGTTGATCGTCCATGTTCAGAGCATGCGTAATGAACGAACGTTCGTTCACTTTCCTGTCGTGCACATAGTTCCTCTATCGCTTAAACGATCGTATCTATTGTGTGTACAATATCTACGAACGATCGTGTCGTTATCTCTATGTGCAGGATCGGTGCTATACGATCGTTCGTATATATCGTGCAGGATCGTTCGTCGTTCGTTTTCCAACGATAATAATTGGAAGTGTGTACGTAGCTTTACTCTAACCTGGATAGTGTTTCCCAGAAATGGCAAACTGGGAAATTTAAAGTTGTAACAAAATCTGAGGCTAAACAGTACTTGATGCCTAAGTAAGAGAAATAATTGTATTAATTGAGAATTAAATAATATAGGTGCTGATTTGGTAGATGGTATAAGAGCATAGTCAACTTAATAGGAAAGGTCAAGCTGGAGAAAGGGGTGATCAGAATAGGACTCTAGCAGGGTGTAGAGAGCAGGAATTGGATGCAACAGAAAATAAACTGAGGGACAACAGGAACTGGAGATGAGCAGAGACAGTGTTATCCAAAAATGCTCTGAGGATAGGACTGAGGTGAACAGCCACAACAGCAAGCACATCCTAACAACAGTAAAGTCAATGATACAGAAGTCAGCCAAAGTATGATATCTGGTGCCCATTCAAATGGGTAAAGATTATACATGAAATGTACACCTGGTCACAAACCCCACTACACACCTAACAAGGAACAGACATGCTTGTCCATGGAGAGATGGAGGGCAAAAAAGGCTCAGAGAAATACAGGAGAGAAAAAAGCCAGAGAAGCACCAAAATATGGACAACAGGATATAGGGAAGGCAAAAAGAAAATCAACAGCAGAAAACAACAGAAGACTTAACAGAAGGACACAGCAAGGAAAGCCTATCACCTGCCAAATACCCATGCTTGACTTTGTCACAGATGGAGAAGAAGGTTGTGCATAGCTGCCAATCTGCCCGCTGGGTAAACCCACCACAGGTAAATTCCTTACAATCTTTTTCTCAGATTTTCTATCAATAAAGGAAATTTGAATTCTAAATTCCAAATTTGATTACCTCAGTTTTTACATTTGCTTTTGAATGTAAATAGCCTGGAGCAAAAATCATATGCATAAATTAAACTTTGGCATACAATGGAGAATTTAGAAGAATAGCACTGATGTTTATGTGTTCTACAATTTTAATATTGGACTCTCTTTCCTATAATTCTAATATTTTTTTTCTAATAATATCCAATAAGCTTTGAACATTGTGATCTGACTACATGGCCCAGATGAACAATCTGGCAATTGTGACAGATGCCAGACGAGCTACTGTTGCTTCAAAACTACAGTATGTGGGCTGAAAGGAACTCCTGTGAGCTACTAAAGTTAACATCTTATTTGACTGATAAATATTACTAAGACTTAATCATAAGACTAAATGTTGGAAGATTTCATTTAACATGAAATTTGAGAACTGAAATGTTTATACAAGAATTAAACTTCACATTTTCCCACATGTAGGGGAGCAAATTCTTAATCATGTTTGCCTTACCTCTGTTCAGACAAAAGTATTTATACTTTAGAGTTAGGGTTTATTTTAGGATTTGGTTAAAGGGGGAAAAAATCAAGAGGTTTAGGAGTGTGTTATTTGTTTGGGGCAATAATATTTTAAGGGACAGGTTAAATGTATATGCTTCACTCTATCACTTACATGTTCATGTGTGACACTTCAATAGGTGTGTACGGGAAGATGACTTAAAAACGGAGTGATAAACATTTAATGGGTGGGCAAGCATCAGCACAATCTGTGCTTAAGCTTTGCCCATCAGAATATTAGGCATACAGCCATGGCAGAAAGGTTTGGTTCCTAAACTGTAGCAGTTTGGGTTTGTATGCTATGACAGGCTCTCTTTAAAAGCTGAAGAAGTTTTAGAAACTTTTTTAGTCTTGTTCATGTCATCATGAAAAGTGGGTGAGGACTGCTGCACTTAGATGCTGTCATCCTGTTTACAGAAGCACATAAAAAGACATTCCTGGTTTGGAATAGCTATGTGGTTGCTGCCAATGTCTGTCAACAGTTTTTTTGAGGGTACACAGTGTTTTCTGAGTTTGTATCTAACAGCTGAGGAATACATTTCAAATGAAACTCTTCACAAAGATCCAACATGTTATCACCTATACCAGTAGAAGCTGATATACACACACATACTGTATTTATATGCGTATGCATGTGTGTGTACATTGTGTGTTTTGTCCAGCTGTTTTGTAGGAAACATATATTGTGGAAACAGTTAAAGTATATGGGATGACAAAATTGTTTTGTTTTAGATAAACTAAAGAAAAGTTAAAACTTGTTATTTGTTGCTGAGGCATGTGTCCTTCGGGACATTTTCCTTTCCAGGAGATACAACTGGAATCAAGAAGAAATCTTTACAAAGGGCCAATGTACCCACTACCTGGCGACATAGAAACTTTAGGTTGAGTTTATGGGCAGAATCCTGAGGACTCCAGTGGTGTTGTAGTGATGTCATGACAAGGGGCAGCCATAATACCATTTGGCAGCAGCCCTGGACAGCAGCAGTGGATTTATGGTAGAAGTGCCTCAAAAGGTCACAATAAAATTAGGGCCTAAGAAGGAATTTCCATTATATACATTAGAATAAGCAAAACTGAACTTTCTTTTTATACAACATGTTGATCTCATCCTCTAGGATGACAATGGATGATTTACCAGGGCTCTACTGACTAAGCTTTTTACTAAGATCACTGATAATAAAAATCAAACTCAGAAGAGGTAAATTAAAGTTGGTTGGATTCTGTTTAATTATTTAAATTCATTGTATGAAGAATATAAACCATGTAAAGCCTATTATGTTCCAGTTCTGTACATATGCAATGATAAACTACCTTGTCTCTTTCTTACATTATATTCTGTCATTCTAATAATATATATAAATTGGTTCTAAGAAAATATCCCAAAGGAATACACTGCTGTTTGCTTTTTTGAGAAATATATAAGATTTTGCTGATTTTGAAAAGTACTGTTAAACATACATCCACAAGCTATACTTTATATATGTTTAAAATAACAAACTACAAGATAGTCATTTCATTTCTTATAAGATGTTCATTAGAACATCCTTGTCTTTTGAAGTTTAAATGCCCTTCTAAAATGTTCATGTTAGAAATATCTCATATTTTTTACCGACTGTCACTTTCTCATTAGGAAAATGTGAAATTAAAAATGAGAGCACTTGGAAAGCACTTTATCTTTATCGCTGGGTGAAGTTTGCCAAGTGCTAATTTGTCTTTTTTATGATTAACAGCAAGAAGCGCCAGAAACCCGAGGATAGGGCTGGCTCTAGAATATTTAGCAGATACTAAATGGTTAAAACAAATATTTGTCCATCAATTAATTGTATACATTTAGGTTTTACACCTATTGCTAGGTGAATATTTCAGTTTTCTGTAATTTGGAGAAGATGAAGAAATAATTAAAAATAGAAGTGAAATGTCACTTTACACTACAAATGTGTTAATGACCACACTGATAAATTACTGCACTCTGAAACCAAGAACAAATGGTTTTAAGTTTGGCACAGTCCTTTGTACCGCTGCCATTACTATTACATTCTGATGCCATGAAATGAGGAAGGAAATCTTTCTAAGGAGGCAGCCAGTACGGTATCTAAAAAAGACATTTTGTAAGGTATTACTAAATACAGGAATTGGTAAATGACCTGTTTATATTCATATCAACGCTCCTATTGTGATAACATTAGTGAAATATCTCTTTTTTCCCAAGCAACTGTTGTAGCACTGTTGGAAGCACTGCCAGTTTGCTACTGAGCAGGGACATCCCTGGTCAATAAAACGCTGATATTTAAATTCGTATTAAAATGGATGCAGTACTTAAGAGGCCAAGGCTGGTTGCACAGTGATCAATTTTTTAGTTATGTCTGCTCAATAATGTAGCCAAAGCACATGGCATAAAAGCAATGCATTAGGCATGATGTACATGATAATGCTTGATCTACATACAAGGTCATAGTACGCTTGTAATGGCTGGGCTCGTTGGCAAAATATTGTATTGAAGCCTCAAACTATTTGGGATGGGGGTAAATGGAGAAAGGTGGGCTAATGAGAATGACTGATGAGAGACTAGTATTAGTAATGTAATTATGTGCTTGTGATTATCTTTTCAATTTACTGGCATGGTTTGGAGGTTTGGGACCAAGGTTGCACAGGTTTGGCACATTCCTAGATGAAGTAAATGTGGCCAGACTATTAGTGTTTTTAAGGGCATGACTGGATAGTGACAGGCCTTGGAAAAAGGAGAATGTGATAGATACCCACTGTCAATCTCACCTTTCCAGATTTTCCTGCTCATGGCACAGCAAGTAACCAACACCACAATTGAACAGAAATACAAAATGTTCAAAGTAAATTTATAAATACAGGTAAATATTTAGGAAAAAAGTAACTTAAAACCAAAAACCAACAATTCAATTAGCAGAGTTACAGGCTTTCATAATGTGTCTCTAATTCCTTGGTAGATTCCAATGGTAAAGAGAACGAGTGCTGAGTGATGATGTTCAGCAAACACACCCCTACTGCCAATTAACCAGATAGTTCTGTGTTTTCCTAAAACAAATTTCACTTTTTGTAAACTTTTATTTCCAAATATAAAATTTTTAAATAGAAAGGAAACCAAACTTGACAGTATAAAAATATACAATTTTCATATTTTCTTCTGCTTACATATAGTAGCTTTTTAGGAATTTACCTAAAGGTATATTTGGGGCAGAGCACCTAATAGTAGGGTCTGTTTGAGATTCCCTGGTTTAGTTAAGTTGTTACATTATATCGGAATTCCTTCTAGAATATTTGGACGCAAATGTTTTTCAAGCAATAGACAGGAAATTTTGATGATGAGGATAGCATTGTGTATAACACTATTCAAACAGTTCTGGGGTTTGTCATACTTTCATATTGTCACAGGAAAAATATGTTTTTATTATGTTCCCTAAACAAAAAGTTCTGATGTGGTCTCCCACAGAAGACACTATAGCACTAATGGATGGTAAAATGTGTACATATGGGGCAATACGCAGTCACAAACAGACAGCTGTGGCTTTATTTGGCAACACACTACTTTCTGCATCATATGAACCACAACATTGTATTTAGAACCCCACTTAAAAGAGAGCAAATTACATACTGAGCAAGCATGTTTTGTCAATAGTCAACAAAATGCATCATTTTGCTCAAAGTCACTGCCTCACAACCACAAGGAAAAATCAAAGAACAGACTTGGGTTATACTCAAGTTATGCAATATCACTTAGTCTGACAAAATTCAAAAATGTGCCTCTATGTTCACTTTCAATAGTTATAGCAATAGGTTATAATATAATTTTGTTCTCTTCTGGGAGTCCTAACATTGATGAACACTCTAGATCTTTCCATGTATGCTTTCACTTGCAAATAAATCACCATGTCTTACTGGCTTGAGTTTGGAACCTTACTACCTAACAAATCACCAGGAAGGGAGCAATAATGCATTACCCCTGTTTCAAATATTGGGAAAAAACATTTTTTGGTAGTTTTTTAAGATTTGTTCCGACTAGACCAGAGCAAAGTTTCTGCCACATAAACAGTCACATGGTCTATAAACAATACCAGTGCTTACCCTAGTATGTGCCTGCAAATAAAATAAAGTACAAGCTTACAGGTATACAATACATTAGCAAACAAACATAGAAACCTGTTTTGATGTTTGAATAGGATGTAACACAATGATGCTAAAACGTGAATTGTTCACCTGTTTTTATGAACAGTCTTTATCTCTCTGGGACGCTTGGCCAGGTTTTTTGACTTACAGCATGTGTCTGGATCTGCTTGCAGTGGCCATATGAGAGGTTCCAACACTTCTTGGTTGCTTGCTTGGTTTTCTTTCTTTTTATTGTATTGAATATGGAGCATGAAGCAGAGTGTATGTGCATAAGGATCTGATTCAATTCTAGTGTATTCTTGTCCAGTTCCACAAAAGATCTACTGAGTTTCACAAAAAAAAAGAAAAAAGAAAAAGAGATCAATGTCAGAATACACAGTGCTTTGCAGCTTGATGGGGCTAGATGCAGACCAGTCATGCTGACCCCTGTCCAGCACCACAATAACTTTAGTGGGCACATAGGCATCGGAACTGGACCATGGAGCAATGGAGGAAGGTAGCCTGGTCTGATGAATCATGTTTTCTTCAGGATTATGTAGATGGCCAGGAATGTATGCATTGATTACCCAGGGAATAGATGTCAGCGGGATGCAGTATGGCATGGAGGTTTGCCAGCAAAAATAGTATGACTTATATGTATGACTTTCAATTCAGACCTGTGGTTGACCATAACATTCTAACGCAGGCTCAACTGCGGTCCCAACCACTTCCATGCACTTGCACTGTGGTTGCATTTGTGTTGTATAATGGTGTGGTTCCAGAAAGCAACCAGCTTTCTTCCTGTGGAGGAAAAACTGCATTTACCTGCATGACAGTTTGCTGTCCCTGGGAGTGTAGCAGCAGTTTGCTATGTGCCTAGGACCAGCTAACAACATGATTTTCCACTATGAGTATTAAAGGGGCCTTAAAGTCTCAGGTGACCTGATTGTGAATGTTTGGTTAAGGATAACAGCAAAAAAGAGAGAGAGAAAAAAGGTCAAATCTTTTTTTGTAGTCAATTACTGTACTCCACAGTCCATTCTACGGATAGCAAAAATAGGGTCAAATTCAACCAGCATCAGGGAGGCCCAAATCGCCAGCTGTGGATACTAGGAAACAGTGTCCCATGTAGAGAATGCATCTGCAAATGCTGCAGGTAAAATGCTATTATTATTGTATGCAATCCTTTGCCCAAAAGACTTATTCTTTACACAATCCTGGCACATCATCATATTCCTAATATAATGATTCTATAAAGCCCTGAAGGGGGCATGACCTCTGAATCTGCCAAAAAGAATTAATTTGGAAAAATGCCTGTCAGTGATATTATAAAATACTGCTGCTATGGTAACTCAAGTTAGCCATAATACAAGTAGCAATAAAAATGATAATGAATATACTATAACTTATTACTTAAATTATTTAATGAGATTTTGTATAGTTGCCCTGCAGACAAAATGGCCTTTTGTTAATAATAAAGCAGGGCAAGACTGAATGGAAACAGCCTAATGCTAAGAGAAAATTAAACTTTGTGGGACCTGTAAAGTCGAAAGTTTCCAAAGTCTTCCACAGTGAGTGCTGTCTATAAATATCCATCACCTGGCCTACACACGTACAATCAAAAAACACCAAACACTGGCTGCTTATATGAAATATATTATTTCAGCATGTAAAAACCTAGAGCTCAGCAGAGCATGTGACCACTGCTATGAATTCTACCAGGACAGGGTATTGTTTGACTGCAGGTCAGGCCATATGATTTGTATCCAGGGCACATGATTTGCCAATTATTGGAAAAAATTGAGATATATGCAGTCAAGTCTCTTTTTTTTTGCAGTATTATCTATTATTTTAGTATCTATAGAATGTAGTAATGGGGTTGTCTTTAATATGTGTCTTTGGTGACTAGGTGACACAAGCCTTTTTATATGACTGCAGATTACTTCATTGTATACATAGCTGTATGGGTAGCTGGGAATGCCTTGTAATGTTTTGTGATCATCTGAGAATCTTATTTACAGTCAAATGGCTGTTTTTGCAGATCAGAACAGCACTGTGAAGTAAAATCACAGATATCGTATTTAAAATGAGAATCAGTTCAGGCAAAGTACCTTTCAGGACCTGAAAAGGCTGAGAGATACAAAAACTGCTGGTTTTAGAATTTTGACTGTGAAGAAAATATGTACACAGCAGAGGTATTATTATTATTATTATTATTATTAATAATAATGGTATTATTAACCACCTGGGCGTTACATTGATGTCTAGATTTCTGTTCCAAAAGCGTTTTCATGAAATTTTTTTTTTTAAATTGTAGACCTGTAACTTACAGAAATATGTCCGAATAGGGGTCTAGTAGATATAATGAATATAAAAATTTTTTTTCCTCCGCCGGCCAGCTTCTTGTTTCAGAGATCACCCGGCGCTGGAACGAGAACGACGCTGGATGATCAGCGGGACCAGGTAAGAAGCCGGCCGGCATCTTGTGTTCCGCCAGCCAGCATCTTACCGGTCCCGCTGGTGTAGGAGAAGGCACCCGACGCTGGAGAGGGAGATCGACGCTGGAGGACGACGCTGGAACACGGACACGATGCTGGATGAGCACAGCGGGACCAGGTAAGTGAGGATTTTAATGTAGGGAGAAAAGTTCGGGGTTAACGATAATTGCAACTTTTTTTAGCACGGAAAAGTTCAGGCTTAACGGTTGGGAGGTTAATAAACAGGATTTATTTAGCGTCAACATACTATGCAGCGGAGGGGACTGAATCACACATTTATAAAGAAATGCAATGTGCAATGTCCAGACTAACAGAACCTAATAAGTTCTCTTTGAGCTGGCCTAGTTTTTGCTGCCAAATGGAGATCCCCCTACTTTGTAATCAGTTTAATAAAAATGCTGTCAAGGCCTACAACAGTATCATCTGACTAAAACCTGGTAGCCATATACAACAGCATTTAATAAAGTCCTTCCCAAACTTGGAATTGCAAGAGTAAACCTTTATTGTCTGAAACATTTCAAAGAAAAGGATACAACATTGGCAAATGTATATATACATTTACTTGGTATAAAAAAACAAAACAAATGGAATTTGGGAAACTATTATTATCAATACATAGGAATCCAATTGTGTATGAAGCTTAGTTTTCCCTTAACCCAAGGTATAGCAGCATTATACTCCTCTAGGATTGAGCACTTCAACTTGGAAATAGTGGTATAAAGGCAAAATGATACCACCTCATCGATACTCTGCTGTGGAGTTATTTTTAATCTCAGTATCCAGGGAGTTGCAGCAATTTTGTGATAGTGATCTCACACTTATGATTTTACACCAAAAACTGTATATTGACACCTGCAGAAATGGTCACATTTTTGTTTCTAGAAGGGATATTACTATAACATTAGTGGATGAGGAGGGTTCTCTTGTTGGGATGGACTAACTATATTTAAATAATAATAAAAAGAAAATCATGCCATGGAGTAACAATGATGTCTATATTGAATTTTTTCAATTTCAATTGAAAATTGTTTATATTTTCAACTAATAAATTGAGGAGTATCCTTAATGGGGCACTTGAAAATAAAACAATTACTAAAGATTTCTTTCCAGAACATCCAGGTCCAGTTTTAGGTTACCACAAACTGGTCAATTGCCCAAAGCTCCCACCTTGTCCAGGGCTTCAACTGACAGAATGGAAGGGGTGTAGGGAGCTGGAATACTGTGCATTTGGGGCCCCCACTTTATATTTGCCAGTGGCCTTATTTTGTCTAAAGCCATCCTCGAGTAAATTATCCAATCTCTCCAGCACTGAATATTTTGTGAAATATGTGTAAAAATGCTATATGGGCATCTGACCACTCTTCTGTGGCAGGGGAGGGAACTATCTTTACACTTTTGGTCACATTCCTGCATTCTGTAAAATAGTAAATGCAAAATTACTATGCACAACATTTCATCTACCTGTATCTCAGACATTCTGTCAGTTGGTGCCCTGAAGAAAGAGGGGCCCCTGGACATTTACTCAGTTTGCCCTTCCTGAAACAGTGACCTTGGCTGGGTCATAGAAATAGTGTGGGAAAAGGAAGTGAGTATTGAAGACTAAGCTTAATTTTTATACTAATATCATTTTATTCTTCTGAAGAAAACATTATATTTACATCATATATGTTTATCTGATAGCATTTTCTCTGTAAAAGACCCTCTTTACCTCATCCTCATCACCATATTATATAGTCTTGAGAGAAATGTAATCATTTAGGTCCTGGATCCGATTCTAATATTTATAGGTTGTAGGCTAACATTTGATGTCTAACACCTTATCAACAATTGTGTTAGTCAAGCAATGTTAACAACTAGATAAATTAATGTGCTGCTGTTTCTGTGTTGCTACATGGATAAATCTGGGACCCAGACTGAGGGATAAAATTTAACATCACAAAAAAAAAATTCTGTTTAAAATTTAAACTGGGTAATTATTCATAGTCTGATGGTTTTAAAAGTTCTTTATTGAGCCTGAAACTGCAAATTATTCTATTACAAGCCATATTAGATTTGGCAGAAAGTGCATTACTGATTTCCAAGGCTTATTAGATGTATCTTCCCTCTTGAAAAGCCGCTTTTGTGTTTAACCCGTTTGTAAAAGAGAAGAGAATTATTAAACAGCTTTATGTGCTCTGCAGCTACCAAACTGGAAATTCAGAGGGACAGGTGGGCTGTTGCTGTAACCAGGTAAGAATGTTTACCTAATTCAGTTTAAAAGCTTAAGAATAAGATGACATTTAGTGCTACAAACCTAAATTAACTGAAACAGTTGACTTTGCAAACCTAAATGTGTGGCGTTTGTTTGCAAAGGATTAGACCATTTTCTAAGACTGTAAACATAAAACTCAAGTTTCACATTTGCTTGGAGGAAGAATAAACTTCACTGGAGGTTCACGTGGAGATATTGTAGGGCTTGAGGGACAAACAAACCACTTGGCGTGCGTGTATATAAAGAACTTAAGTAACACAGTTGACACATTAAATGGATCCTGTAAGTTAGAAATATGGAATTTGCCATTGCTGACCTTTTTAAAAGTGCAGGCACCAAAGCTGTCAGACTCATTCTTGCTGCACCACATAATGAGTCACAGACCCAGATATCTATCTCATTTGTTAGGAAGCTAAAAAAAAAAACAAGCCTGAGATAGTTAGATTGTGCTCACACATTGGATTGTCTGTGTGTGAATTTGTGTGTAATAAAAAAACTGCAAGTACATTATTGAAGAATAAAAAACCTACAAAAGTTGTTTATGTGCTCAAGAACTTTTTTTCCAGACTGTTTTTAACTGTGTTGGCTTTCAGTTGTAAAAATGGTCATAAATGGCAGGCAACAGTGGCAGCATATTAATGTTATTTTCTACTTTGGAGAACAGCCATATCATACATCCTTTAATATTTCTTTAATATCTTATCAGATCTGTCCAAATCACCCCTCCAACTTATTTAATGTACCCCATTGGCATTACTATCATTAAGCTTTTCTACACACACTATGCAATGATTGCTTTATTATGCGTGATCATTTCATGCAATGCTATATTTTGGTGCTATGGCAAAATATTGTGTGTTGTCATATTATATTTGAAAGTTGTATCTCTAGGTATAGTACATATTACTGAATCATATTATATGGAAGTTGTGTTTGTCCCTCAACTACACAATTTAAAGGTTATGTAAATCCAGGTACTAATGTTTAAATTATTCATACAATTTTAAAAGTATTTTTTTACATTTAAATCTGCATTTTTTAATAATACTGGGATCCTGCCATAAGGGATCTTGTTGAGGCACTTCTCTGTTCTTCTACATCATTACCCTATTACATAGACATGTGATGGAGAGCACAGGTGAATGTTTTAACTCACATTAAATTAATATTATTATTATTATATTATTAATAAACTTGATTTATATAGGGCCAACATGTTACGCAGCGCTGTACATTAAATAGGAGTTGCAAATGACAGAGGAATTCAGACAGTGACACAGGAGGAGAGGGCCTGGCATGTATCACTCTAACAAATTCCAAAAGAATAAAAAAGGGTAAAAAGAAGTTTATTTTATTTGATAAAAAATGGTAGTTGTTTATGACATACAGTACTTTAGAAAACTAAATGCCATTCAGTAAGGGTTTACATCTGCTTCACATTTATAGTTAACCATTTCCACCCACTGTACATTCTAATTGCAAAAAAAAGTGAAAAATTCTTAACTTTATAATGATTTGTATTCAAGAAAGTAGAATAAGATCTCCCTGGCATACTGAGTGACAGTTTCAATAAGAGTGAATATTGTTTGTAAAATTCTTTATCTATGGGCTGTAGTTCTCTTTTATCTCATTTCCCCTAATATTAAAACTTTCATCTTGCAGTGTTATGAGAATGATGTTATCAATGGTTCAGTTTCTCAGTCTCTTGGTGTGTGATCAAATAGTGTTGAGAAAGAGTTTGGCTTATCCTTATTTGGTTAAATACCACCAAAGCAAATACAAATATTCTACTTGTGAACCACAACCTGCAAATCCCTGGATATTGCTCTCTATTCTACTAACAGGCATATATTTAATTTACGGCAGGGTAAAAGGCTTAGGAGATATCACAATAACTGATGTGAAAAATAAAAACTAAACTGCCTACCAGATTCAGGGGAAATGAAAAATGGTTAGGCTAAATTTGCAGTAGTCCCTTCTTGTGCTCAAAAGTAAAAGGATTTTGATACCATAAAGATTTTACATCCCTTACTCTAGAAAAGCAAGAAGAGAATGTGCACATACCCTCCTTTATATTGTTAGATTAGATTATCTGGTATGCAGCTTTTGGAAGAAATCTACTGCTCCAGTAATTTAACTTTTCTGTCTTTCATATTATCAGACAGTAGCTTTGCTGAAAGCACTTCTAACCCCCAGGGTGCCCTTACTTACCACACCTAGATTGCAGGGCCAGGCATCTTTGAAGTCCACTGTCTGCTTTGTATTTACTGAATACATCAGAGGCTGCAACCTCTTAATGGATGTATTCAGTGCAAGCAATAAAGCCAATATGTAGTGCTTGCTGTGGTCAAAGATCAGAATGGTCGAGTACAAATATTATATATCATTTACAAGTAAAGCCAATCTCCAGATATCATTCTCACAAACCTAAAGCATTAACTAATAATACATTCTATTTTTGTGAACTCACTGTCACAAACAGCGGTCACTGCCTGCTTTCTGTTTAATAGGAGCAAAGGTTGTTTCATGTCAGCATTTCTCAGCTTCTGTGATGGAAATTATGACTGCGGTTTTTCTTTTTTCTATGAAAGAAAATACAGTAAATACAGGGCATTTAAGTTGTATCTGTATTGCTCTGTATTAAAATTTTATTATTTTCTGTGTCATAGGAAATCTTACTATCTTTCAATTTCCAACAACTGGTTGCAAAGGAAAATGGCAAAATGTTACAAAAAAAAATTTACTAATTTTTCCTTTTTAAAATACTGTTTTATTGTATGAATATTTAAAGCTTTTGCACAGCATTTTCAATAAAGTGTTCTCAGCTAATGGACTGCCTGCTACTACCAAGAGGTACCCATGTAATAATTGAAAAAATGCTAATTCACATCAATCGCATTGTTCATTCAGTGACAACAGTTTGTCACTGACAACAGTACTGCAACCTGAGCTACAACTGGATTTGCCAACAGAAATATGAACTCACCTTCCGCTGGGTTTGTTATTCTATGCTAAAATATGGTTATAAGGGTTGTAAATACTGGCCATTACCATGTCCAGGCCCAATCTAGCTTCAAGGCCATGGAAGATATGGGAAGGAATAAAAGAGGCCAGGGCTGGACTAAGCCCGCTTTACATGTTTTTTTTTTTTTGCACTTTTGTCATAGCATAGAGGATTTTAGGGACCAAACATTTGAAGTTGAAATGCACTCACCTTTAGACACTTTGCAATCATTAAAACATGTTTGACTACCACAGAAATGCCAGCCAGGCAATCAGTATGTCGCGTATTATCAGTAAAGTACTTTCGCATTTGAACATTCCAAACCATTTTCTCCTCTGCTTTTGAAAATGTCAGCATGTTTCAAAATTCTAGGTTATCCAGTTTGTCCAGCAATTTTTAGCAAGCATGACATTTAACATTACCTATGGTTGTCTACATTGCTTGTAAGGGATGTTTGGTGTTAAACTCCAACAAAAAAATGCATTTCACAGTTTTATGTGAGCCAGACACACACATTGCTGCTGTATGGTAGATTTAGGAAACAATGTTACACCTTTGGAAAGAATTGAATTTGTTGAGAATTTAAGCACAAAGGCACATTTGTTGTAATGTACTACAATGTGTTGTGGTGTATTGCATTTTATATCCAGCCTTAGGCAGTTGTCACCAGAACAGGTGTCTCTAATGAAAGATTTCCATACCTAATACCAAATAGAGTCAACAAATAGAACAAATAGAGTTGGTGGGTCTCCCCAGTGGAAACACTGACTGACAGGGCTGCATTTCCCTTTTATAGCAAAAATTCTTTTTAAAAACCTTAAAGTTTTAGATACACTTTAAATGTGTGTGTTTATTAGAGGAAACTTATGCAATAGGTACTATGAAGAACAGTGCTGACCAACTTCTGTTCTCAAGAGCCATGATCCACACACATTTTTAGTATTTTTGAAACAGACAGAATGTTGTAAGGTGCGGTTTAAAAAAAAATGACTCTGCGTATATGAAAATCTTGGCCTGCATGTGGCCCTACTGGACTGAAATTAGAAAGTTCTGACTTAAACATGGCAAAGTCATTGATCTCCATGATCATCCCTGGCCAGCTTTCTGAAGTACGAATCTCAGCCTAGACCAACCACTTGCAGCTTATATGAGTCCCCGAAACTTCATAAAGTGATGGTAAATTTCAGTTTCCCAAATGAACACTCTTAAAACAACAGAACACAGAAGCATTATAGGACTGGTGGACAGAACCACAAAGCATAGAGTGGAACCAGAAATCTAACAATTCTGGAAGTGTGACAGGTGCTAAACCTTTGCCAGCTATCACAGCCCTATAAAATAAAAAAAATCTGGAGCAAGGGTGATTGGCAACAAAGTAGTATGAATGCCTTTTTTTTACCAATGTCACTAACATGTTGTAATATGCATCTCTGCATTCACTTTTACTATGAAATGCTTGGCAATCCATGCCAGGCACAAAAGCAGATCCTTGGAGAACCTAGACAGAACAGGGGTCGGCAATCTTTTTGGACTACTAGGCCATTTCAGGAGGTCAAGAAGGCACACTAGGCCAGAGGAAACAAGGTGTCCAAGGAAAGGTCTATTCCAACTGCGATTCCAAGCTAGCAGCCTCAGTCTTCTGCTCATCCGCGGTGTAGTCTCTGTACGTGTGCGTGTGCTTGGGATCGAAATGCCCCGTGAGATTTGACCGCCTGAAAGTGCTGTTGGTGTCGTTGCACACTAAACACAGGGCTTTGTTGCTGCTTTGGACAAAGAATAATTTGTCAGTACATTCCGGGTTGAAGACACAACGTTTGAGGTCAACTTTCTGAAGACTGGTAGCTGCGTGTTGCACCTGCTTTTTAGGCATTGTAATTGGGAATACTGTGCGGGAACTCATGATAATGCGACAATTCAGTTAGTCCGGATTCAACAATAAATAACTAGGGGGGCATTAGGCCGGACTGGAATACTGACAAGGCCGTATCCGGCCTAAAGGCTGGAGTTTGCCTACCTCTGGTATAAGGCAAATCTTTCTGCAGCTCGGTGTACACAGATGTGAACCATTGGTTTCTTTTCTATGATGCATGCTCTTATCGGCTGCTACTGATTCTTCTACTATATTGATATGCCCACTGGGGAGAGGGGCAGGAAAGGGGTCTGTGTGCTCACTTGACTGCTGCATAATCTCTATATTAGGTATAAAATTTGTATTAAAAATTAAATGTTAGTTCAGCATGGTAGCAAGTCATTTGTAATATGGTGCTATGACTTTTTTCTTTTTCTTTTTTTATGTTTTTCACAAATACTTTAAAGAATCTACTTTTATCCTATTTCCCAACCCCCACCTGCATCCCTACCCACATTTAAAGTATTCATCTAGCCCATCAAAGCCCAGGCTACTTAGAGCGAACAAAGAAAATGAACCATGGTTGCTGGGATCTCAGTAAGCATGAATGTGTGGAAGAAAAAGGTGGGTTACTTTAGGTCAAGGGAGGAGAGGAAACAGGCAGTCAAAATAGGATCCTGGAGAAATAGGTAGAAGGTCCCTAATACATAGCAATTAGGCTCTGGGCATTTGCCCAATTTTCCCTAGCCTATAATTGACTCTGTAAACAATATAACAGGGTAAATACTATTATCTGATTGTCTTTAGCTGTTATACTATGGGACACTGTCCCCACACAGGCACACAAGTCAGAGCTGAGGTCAGAACATGCAATCTGCATACTTGTTCTTGGATAGTTGTCAGCAGCACAACAACCAGGAAGTAAATATTCCTAGTTAATTAATAACATAGATCTTTTACACACATTAAGGGCCATGTCAGCTCTCCTTTCAGCCAGTGACAAGATCACTATGCAGGACAGGGATGGGCAGAAAAAAACTCAACTGATTGCATAGGATGAAGCCCATCACTAGCTGGGTGCAAAGTCTCATTGTCTCATTCACAAGTAACATTCTGAGGTGTTGCCATCGGACAGGCAGCCTCGCTTGTACACAATCAGGTGAATACTGCTGTGGCCTTGGAAATAAGCTTTTTCATCCACATTTGCAGATGGCCCAGGTTCCCCAGTCACTCCATCATAAATACAGGAATTGGTAAATGGGTCCATGTCACACTAACTTGTTAATTATTAACCAATCAGCATCCAGAAAACAGCCCTAATGCCTTTCACACTAATGGTGTTTACTCATAAGTACATCCAGCAATCAATAGAGTGACCTGTGGAAACAGGTAAGTATTTCTGCAGCACTACCTAAACCATCCTATTCATAACAAATTGTCACTTGTGACAGGATTGTAAGTGCAACATCACCCTAAGACATTAAGCTGATAAATGCGTAGTGGTGGGGTACTGGTGATAAGACTAGGCGGGCCAGGGGATATGATCACCCGGAAAGTGATGTCCCTTCTGCGATAAAACATACCTACGTGCCAAGTTCTTTTTTTGTTTTGTTTTTTTTATTACATTCTTTATTTTCATTTTAGTAAAGGCCAAGAGTACAGACACAAACAGGAAACAGAAATACATCAAGAAGGTGTTTGAAATTTCTTTTTTTATTTTTATTTTTTATTAATGTAGACTGAGCTGCCCATGCACAACTCAGTGCATGATAACGGGTAACCAGCAGCCCAGGGGAATGTAATGATAACCAGCATTGTACACTGAGCTGTGGATTATTTAAATCCCAAGCCAATGCGCGGAGTTATGTCATTACGGGCAAAGTGAATGTTTATTTTATTGCAGAAAGGGCATTGTCTGTCACTTCTGTAATTAAGAACCTGCCTGCTTGTAAGTTTTTACTGTTGAGTTCTGCTTTAAAGTACAAATATAAAATCTTATGTTACAGTCTAAAGCCAGTGTTTCCAACCATTTTACATGGGGGAACCTTTCAAATAACTTTCAGATCTTCAGGGAATCCCTTGTATAATTATTATATTCACAGCTCACAGTATATTAGCATGGTGGCCATTAGGAAGAATGATGCTTACATTGTTGGGCAGTGTGCAGAATGTCACCCCTACCAATACTCAGATAAACCATTGGTTAAATTGACCTGAGAGGCACAACTTGCCAAAGAACCCCTAGAAACCTTTGGAAGAAACCAAAGATTCCATGGAACCCTGGTTAAGAAACACTAATCTAGGCAAAGATCTAATACAACTACTATGTAATGCACAAACCTAATATAAAATTAAAAATGAAATAAAAATGAAACTTTCTTCTCCCTCCATGGGCCTGATTTATTAACGCTCTCCAAGGCTGGAGAGGATACACGTTCATCAGTGAATCTGGGTGATCCAGCAAACCCGGAATGGATCTGGTCCAGGATTCCAGGACTAGCAAATGACTGAAGAAATCCATTCCAGGTTTGCTGAATCACACAGCTTCACAAATGAAAGTGTTTCCTCTCCAGCCTTGGAGAGCTTTAATAAATTCAGGCCCCATGACTGAGCTAAATCCTTCTTCATTTGTGTCTCACATGCTTCTCTTCCCAGGTGCCCTGTGCAATCAAATCTAGAAAGCAGCAGGCGGGTCTGGGTGGATGCTGATTGACCATCTACAGGCCTGTGATCAGCAGTGACAATACAGATAACCACCTGCCTGCATCAATAGAATGTTCAGTTAAAATGTTTAACCCACCTATAATTCAAGCAGACACGAGACATAAGAGTGACAACTCTGCTCTAAATTTAGGAGCAATGCAGCATCACAGCCACATTAGTGGCCTTTGTAGGAGGACGCATACTACCCGGTATGTGTGGAACCATGAAGATTTTAAATAAAGTGGAACTAAAGTTCCTCTTTTAGGGTTGTATGATCAGATAGGTTAATATTTTAGAAAGGGACAGGCGAAGTTCCTTCTGAAGTGATGCATCTTGCCTGCCTGATTGTTCTTGGTTTCTGGCAAAAAGCCAGCATTCCCTGCTTCCCTTGTATGTGCCAGGCTGAATGAACCAGATACGGGAGTTACATTATCCCAGCATAGCAAGGTGATCTATTTGATCAAGGAATAGAAGCAAGATTGCAGCGCCCGTCACTGGGACACAAACAGGTGAGTCGGCCTGGGTTTCATTACGCTTTATTAACACTGATATCTACATAAAACCTTTTTTTTTTTAACCATTGCATACATTTGCAGGGAAGCTATAGTAGTAATTAGGATTCTCTTTTGTCCCATTTAAGAAATTCTGATGGCCTGTAGACCCAGCAGGGGTAAAAACCTCTCTTGGGCTACGTACACACCTGCAATAAGTATCATTGTAAACGAATGATTACCGACCAATCGTCCAATAATTACCAAAAAAAAGTGCACAACAACATCGATGAACGAGAAATGTCGCTGGGAACGAACGACCCTCCCGGCAGAACTGATTGAGTGGCAATCGTTCGCTATAGTGTATACAGTCATTCAGTGATCATGGATTGTTCTGCAATACACTTTCTCCGGTACACATCACTTCCTGCATCATTCAAACGATCGCATCTAGTGTGTGTACATTATTGGTGGATTATATTTGAATGATCGTATCCTTACAGCAAGTAGAGTCATTCACTATACGATCGTTCAAAATAATAATCGGTTTTCTAGCAAACATTATTGTGTGTACCTAGCCTTATGGTTTGTTCACACTTCATAGGGTGTAGCACTACGCCAGCCATGGTGTCCAACATGCAGAAACATCAGATGCTGCACGGATGGCAATGTCTTATCATTATATGCATGGCATAGTCATAACGCCTTGCTGCATGCATTATTATCAATGTCTATGGGCTGGCATTCAGCGCAATGAATGGGGTCAGCATGGCCGCCCTGTCTGTCACACTATGAACACATCCCTGGCCAGTTATTTCTGGAGACCTAATGGGGAAGCCTGTCAGGATGTGAGCCCTCAGCACACTGGTCAGGTACAAAAGTAGCATTGCCATCCTTTATATAAGAGCAGCCATGGTCAGGTGAGAGCGGCCTCTCCTCTCCACCACCATGAAGGCTCCAGCGACGCAGCGCCCAGCTCTCCTCACAGACAGTCCCCCAGGCCACGCCCCTCCACCATCAGCTGAGCGTAGGCCGAGCTCCCCCACTGGGAAATTTAGAGCTACGTCACCGTGATCCTGCTGGAGAAAAGAGGCGTGGTTTGCTGACGCGAATCCCCACCAATCAGAGTCGTCCACATGCAGCGACCGTGTCTGGGGCAGCCTCGGCATAAAATGCTATAGCGGCTGTGTCCCGCTGCCACACAAGAAGCAGAAGCTGCGCGGGAGGAGACGGCCTCGGTGCGACGGCACAAAGAAAAACCAAGGGAGGCCGCGGCCCGGAGACAACGCTTCCAAGGAGGAACACAGCGAGCAAGGGTTGTCTGTGTGACGGGAAGCGAGCGTCAGGCACATAGAGTCTGGGCAGCGTAGAACCCTCTGGAACGCCTGCCAGCTGTGTATGAATCCCGGGCAGCATCTGTAAGAGAAGCCAGAGCTTGTGCAGCCGGCGGAGGCTTGACGTATCATCCCAGAGACCGCAGTGCCCGGGGAGGGGGGTCGTATGGACAGAGTGCTGTGAGGCCCGGGCCTATTGTGTGTGTGGACTGATCGCGGACATAGGAGCGGCGGCTGCAGATCCGGCCATGGAGAACGCGCACACCAAGACGGTGGAGGAGGTGCTGGCGCATTTCAACGTGAATGAGAGCACGGGGCTGGGCCTGGAGCAGGTCAAAAAGCAGAAGGAGAGATGGGGCCCCAATGGTACGTGAGAGCCCCTTGCATCACCAGCTGTAGGCTGGCCAATCTGTACAATGGAAGTGCCGAGTGTGATGGAGCCATTGCTGCACCTACGAAGCTCATCACACACGTTACAATCACCTTCACCTATGTAGCGCCAGGGCCTGATCAGCAAGGTCCATGGACAATATACAGGATTGTAATGTGTATGGGGAGCTTCCCAGTGTACAATATGGTGGTGGGAGCATTCTTACCCTCCAGCTAGAGAGATGGATGACAGGGCAATCACCATAAAACCATTGCTGCCCAGGGGCTGTGCCATGAGCAGCTATTTTACAAAATCACACACCAGTGGTGACCATTGCATCCATCCAGGGAAGGGCTCAGGGGTTGTGTGCTGACAATGAGGGAAACATGCATCCAAGAGATAATGTTAGCACTTCCTGTAAGGGCCTGGCATCTCAATGGGAGCCTAGTATCACATTAACAGAAGATGGCTGCCTGGATGCAACCTCGTGTGTACGATCAAGTACCAGAACCGGTTTCACCACTTCCCTGACATCTGCCGACTGCTGATCTTGGCTTTAATCCTTTTGCCTTTTTTTTTTTTTTTAAACGATTGCACAACATCCTGCCTGCTCTTTATGTAGGAGGTAAATGTAGAACTGGCAGATTTTTCTGTATAAAAGCACTGGATGACAAGTTCCGTGTGCTTTTAGTTAACAGGAAAACAAAGATTTCTTTTATTAAAGTCTACAGGCTTTTTGGTCTGTTTACTGTAATGGAATAACGCATATTCAGTGTATTTTGTACATCACAAGCTTTGTAGGTGTATAGCGACCTGTATAGCGATCTCATTCATTGTTAATTCTATATGATAAATAAAATGTATTCAGTGGTCGTCTAATAACAATAATGCAGATACCAAAGTAAATGTTTACCCTTAAATCACTAGTATAAAAATAAAGTGAGCCTTGTTTGCCCTAACAACCCAGTATGATGAGATAAAATAAGTGATTCACATTGCCAGCTGAGGACATCTTGTTCTGTAAAAGAGCAGGCACGTCATGGATCACCTGGGACTTTTGCTTATTTACACAACTGATCTTTGTTTCTTGACTTTTAATGTTGATTTTTTTTCTTTTCTCTCCCCCCCCCCCCCCCCTTTCATCCTGTGTTCCTGGAACAATTTATGGCACAGAACTACCTGCAGAGGAAGGTATGCATTGCACACAGTTCAGCTAGATTGTATTTGTGTGTCTGTGTTGTACCTAAGTCATGGTGACAAGTGTTTTGTCTTTCTCCTTAGGGAAAACATTATGGGAATTGGTGATTGAACAGTTTGAAGACTTATTAGTTAGAATATTGCTACTTGCTGCCTGTATATCATTTGTAAGTATATTTAAAACTAAAAATCTGAGAATTTCATATTGTTAAGAAGTAAGTCGGTGAAATTGTTCCAGCAAATTCTAGAAATCCTATATCATTTCCCCCTGAGCATGTTAGGCACTGTTTGTTATAAAACATTATATACGTTTTGGTCAATGGCAAAATGTACTTTTCCCAACTAAATGACACTAGGCGTCAGGGAGGCTAATTTATTCACCCAATTGGCCAAGTGAATTACCTTTTGTAAGGGCTTTTTTGTTAAAATTTTTCATTTTCGCACAAATGAATTAAACAATGAACAGAGAAAGTTTTTTTTAAATTAGTGATGCAGAGAAAAGTACAACTGTTATAAGAAGTGTATATTCTATTTGGAAAAGGTCCCCAGGAGCTTTGCATATTTATGGCTCATGATGGCAAACATTATTGTGCAGTGCTTTGTAATTAAGTTTGGTCTGGCTTATACAGCACAAATCCTGTATTTGAACTATTGGCTTATATTTGGGGGGGTTGGGTTTAGCACCCAACAATTCAGAAATTATTCACTAAACATGTCTGATGTGTGCCATTAATATTTTTATTAATAAACAGGATTTATATAGCGCCAACATGTTACGCAGCGCTGTACATTAAATAGGGGTTGCAAATGACAGACGAATACAGACAGTAATACAGGAGGAGAGGACCCTGCCCCGAAGAGCTTACAATCTAGGAGGTGGGGGATATAACACACAATAGGAGGGGGATATGTAGTGTTGGGAAGTAGTGATAGTTTCAAAAGACAGAAGAAGACGGGTAGGCAAGTATGAAAAAATGGGTTTTGAGTGCTCTTTTAAATGAGCAGAAGATAGGACATGGCTATGTAAGTAAAGATTAAAAGAAATTGGCCAAACACCCTTTGCTTCAGTAAGGTACCTATGTTAATAAGAATGTCCAGCATACAGTGAGACATCCTCTAGGTATCAGTAAAGATGTTTAAGGGTTTGGGTACTGTAGGTATACAAACCAAAAAATATGACCCTAATTCTCAAAGTCAACTCAAAAAATGTTTGTGTGGAAATTTTATATGGATCCAATAATGCATTAATGAATTTAAAATAAGCAAATGATACAGGGAATGAACATGACAGGTGATTTAAATTTTTAAGTATTATTTTGTTTTGTAACTTGGCAGTAGGAGTATTCTTGCATTGCGTATATTAGTATTCATGTCCTGTATTTCATCTATGTAGGGTCCGATGTAAAATGCAAACTTCAGTTGGGTTATGTACTGGTAGTTGTCTGCAAATACCTAAACTGTTGCAATCAGTGTAGCAGAATAGTCGTGTAGTAATTCAATAGAAAAAATAGGTGTAGCTAGCATTTCCCTAAGATGGCGATGAAGTTAATGATATAATACGAGTACATAAACTACAACTACATTTCTGTGGAGGTCAAACTTCTAGGAAAAAACACTGAAATACATTCTGAAGCCTGAGCTTGACCTTCAAACAAGGTTAATAAAACATTACAAAACTTTTAAAGAATCAATTCATGATTTTATTGGGATAATTTATGAGTAGATCAATCCTAATTTTGTTCGCCCAGGATCCATGCATAACCCCCCTCCCCTCCCCCTAATACAAAGTAATACAAAGTCTAACTAGCTGTTAGCTATCAGCATCTGATACATTAAGACATTCAGACTGCTAATACTACATTCAAAGAGCCTTTGCTGCACCTTTAATTTCCCCAATTTTGTGCATGGCATCTTCCTGATTTCGATTGGCACTACATTGTAAAATGACACCACTGTTTGTTCAAAGTCAAAACTTGCTTGGGACTGTTTGGAGCTACCGGGTGCCACTCAAAAACACCAAGAGTTGTGACAGTGCTCTGCAGGTGTTTGGTGTAAAAATACTTGACCATGCTTTTTTTCACAATGTCCTTAGCCTTAGCGTTTTACCCTGCTTTTTCAGACTTCAGGTTTGCAATATTTTTATGTTTGTGTCACCATTTTTGACCACTGATTCAATCTAAAGAGTTTAGCAGTCAGCAGACTGTAAATGGCTGGATTTTTGCTTCATGATCAGATGTTTTTTGGTAAATATCAATCAAAAGTGTTCGGTGATTCACCCCATCCCCAGCCTGCAATTGGCAGATTATTATACACATGTGTGGTGTGTTTTTGAACTTTGGACCAATAAAGCGATTACCTAACATAAAATCACTAGGAAAATTTGCAATAGAGCAGCTTGTGTGTACTAGGCCTAAGTTGGACTGTCCCTGATCTGTCCGTACATTTAGCAGAGTTCTTAAACTCTGGTTCTTACAACAATGACTTGTTTATCCATGATTAAACATGCTAATTTATGTCTTGAGCATGAGTGCCCTTGGGGTTGGAGCCACAGTTTTTTGCAGGAAAGATTGGAGTGCTATTTTTTTTTCTCCCTATTCTGTGTCTGATTTGATGGATCTTCGGGTATTGAATGTGTTCGGGGGGGCATGGTCTGTAAAGAGATCAGAAGTTCTAGTGGTGTTTTTTAGTAAAGTAGCCACCTAAAGCCATTGCAGATTTTTCGCTATTAGTGTCCTGGTTGCAACTCAAAAATTTGAATTTACCCTCACCCAGTGACAATGGTGATCAGGATGATTGGCACAAATCTCCCTAATGGGGGGCACTGAAAACATTGCTTAAGACATAGGCTTAATTAATAGTAGTACTGCATGGAGGTTTATTCTAGGTGTGAATATGATGGGAGCAGGTAAGGATGAACCACAATTATGTCTAGCTTGCAAGGTATAATATTTGGCACCTTTTTATAATCCCTTGTCTCTTCCGTATGTTTTAACCATATTTTGTTCATTCTAAACTAGAGTGGTCAGAAAGCTGTACATCATATACAGAATGTGAACTGTTTGTGTGTGTATGTATGTATATATATATATATATATATATATATATATATATAATATATTTGCCAATATAAAAACCTGAGTTTTTTTTCCTGTGATGTCCCTGTCTTGTAAGACCGAAAAAACATTTGATGGTTTGATATGCCTTAGAATAAAAGGGCAATGCCTGACCCCAGGGGTAAAAGTGTTATTAGGCTGTTTTGTTTACGGAAATTGTTTTGTGTCCCTTTACTTTCTGTCAGAGACAGGAAGTGATTTATAAATCTTTTTAACTGGGCCATAGATGGCAAAATAAAACATATATATCCCAGTTGTTCAGCTGCATGTGTGCTGTAGTCAGTCCTGGGTCCTTTCTCACAGGGCAATGTCCCCGTTGCCCCTTCTATAGCATTCTAGAAATAAGTTGCATTCCGGTATTTGCTGAAATTCTTTTACTCATGAGAAATGGTAGGATGAGCAATACAATCAATTTTTTAAAATAATATTTTCTCCATTAAAATTCCACTAACTTTAAACACGATCAATTTGCTTTTTACCCAAAATGTTGAGAGAGAAATTGATTTGGTCATTTAAAGTAGTTTGTATAAAGTCTAGTAAAACAGTTTTTTGTGAAAGCATTGCGTGGTTGTTTTTTCCTTGTCCTGATTTGTGAAGATATTTGCTTTGATTGTCCTGTTGTCTCTGACAGCTCCGTTTTATATAAAACGGCGTTAATGATTTCTCCTCCTGTAAATGTTGGAACCTGCTTGTTGCAAGGTCTCATACAGAGCAAAATGGGCACTACCAGTGCCATAGGTCTCTCCTAGTTTAAACAAAGCCAACGAATTTAAAAGCCTTACAAATTGTCTGCTGCACTCTTGGCTTTTGTGTTCATATATTTCTGTCTTTGTTTCAGGTGTTGGCTTGGTTTGAGGAAGGTGAAGAAACAATCACAGCCTTTGTAGAACCTTTTGTAATTTTACTTATATTAGTAGCAAATGCCATTGTGGGTGTGTGGCAGGTAAGCAAATTTTTGTGTTATGGTATGATTTTCTATGTCTGTTCTTGCATCCTATTATAGGTATGAACATATAATTAAGTCATTTTATTCACTAGTAGACTTGACTCCTAAACATGATATCCAACTAAAAAGAGGTAGATGGTTGTCCTTTTATATCACTTCCCTTTTTTTGACAGTTTACTTTGCTACATGCTTATACATTTTACATGAATCCTTATAAGGGTAGTTCTGCTATGTTTGCACATAACCTCACCTTGGTAGAAAAAGATCTTTTAGGAGATTTATTCTCATAGCTTCCTGTTGATTTGTGAAACGGCTGTGCAAAATGTATAGCTTTACACTATGTAATGTTGGCAGGTTGATGTGATGTTCAGAAACATTGCATTTTTTAAATAAGTTTATAAACATTTTGTAGCTGTATTCGTCAGCTATTGATTGTAGTGTAGATTTCAGTATTGTACAGAGTTGCATCATTTTTTGTGTAGACAAATTAACATGTTTACACATCTAACCTTTTCTTGAAGGTTCTCATATGTGGAAGCTTATTGAATGAATTTCTTTTCCACCAAGCTTGTAAGATGGCAATTCAGATTTTACAGGCTGCATGCTTCTTCTAGGTTAGTGACTTTCCATGTAAAAACACAAGCACATGACAGCTACAGGCTTGAAGCATGCAAGATCTACAAATGAGTCGGCAATAACATCCACCATTATTCTTTCTTTAAAGCTTCACTTAAATTTCCTAAAGCTAACAGATGTGGTAAATGCAATTGCTTATCAGTTTGAGTCAGAAAGAATATTCAGTGTAGTGTTTTAATCATTGCTAGCTCCTCCTAACTGGTTTCTATTTTCCATCAAATGTAACTTCCTGTTAAAAGTATTTTGCAAGCACAAATGTTATAAAACCCTCTTATGTCTCATAAAGTTTTAATTTTTTTTCTCTTTTCTGATTCTGATAAACATATTTTATAAAGTGTTCTTTAGAGTGCTACCCCAAGTAAGGGTAAGTTCGCACATTTTGGAGTGGGTGTTAACTGAGGTACTTGCTGCCTTACCCTTATGTGTAGGGACTTCCAGGATAGGTCCAGGGGTTTGTTGAAGTGGTACTTGCACTACAGTCTCACTGCCAGTCTGAATATAGTCCTAAGGTTATCTGAAAGATTTTAGATATAAAATGTAAATATTTGTTTTAAAAAGATTGGAGATAATATACAAACTCAATTTAAAACCAAAAACATACATTCTACTCTGCATCCTGAATATGGTCTGTTTTTTAAATTTTTCCTCCAAAAACAAAAATAATCTCTGCAGGAATAGCTTGTTTTTCACAATAAAGGCAAATTCACACCTGTTTGATTTGGTGCTTTGCATTTTTGCACACTAATTAGAATGTTCATTAACATGCATTATGTTAAAGCAGCACAATTATTTTAAATCGTCTGGTTTCAGAGGAAAATGAATCCTAGTTGCTGCTAAAGTGGTACACTCCAGCCTGATACCCGGTTCCAAAACTAATCATTAAACCTATTGGTTTTCAGACATTGTAGAGGATCAGTAGTGGGAACATTGATAGGAACTGTAATGTCAGTGCCTTCTTGTGCTCTCATGAGAGAGATACT
This sequence comes from Pyxicephalus adspersus, assembly GCF_032062135.1. Classification (NCBI taxonomy): domain Eukaryota; kingdom Metazoa; phylum Chordata; class Amphibia; order Anura; family Pyxicephalidae; genus Pyxicephalus; species Pyxicephalus adspersus. The sequence goes on along the minus strand of NC_092863.1, from coordinate 55,646,976 downwards.
CTGTCTGCTTCCTGCAAAATGTTTTCAGTTTTTAAACAATTTTGGAGCATGTATGCAGTCTGTATGTGCAGTTAGTGTAGTATTATACACTGAATAGTATTTTTAGCCTTTGGTGATATCTATTGCCTCATCTGAAGACTTGTGTTTTAGTAAACCACCTTTTTATTTAAGTTGTAAATCATCTGCTGTTTTCATGTTAAATATTATCTTCTAGGAAAGAAATGCTGAAAATGCCATTGAAGCACTCAAGGAATATGAGCCTGAGATGGGGAAAGTGTATCGACAGGACAGGAAAAGTGTCCAGAGGATTAAAGCCCGGGATATTGTTCCTGGGGACATTGTTGAAGTTGCAGGTGAGGTTTCAATTTTGTAATCATCTTCGTGATAGACATTGCATCTAACTTGGCTTGTTAGTAAGTGCTTTTCAAGTGGTAAGCGTCATCTACAATTCGTGATTCCAATGATACAAACAGCTTTTAGTGCCTTCTGCTAGCTGAATTGTATGTCTTGTTTTATATCAATACTTTATCTTTAATGCTTAAATTTAGTACTGACTGTTGATTCAGTTCTCTGATCCTTATATATACTTTGCATTGATAAATGTATTGCTTGAAGTGGAGCATTATGCATGCTTGAAGCTTTAATATGTCTATAAATGTCAGATTGCTTTTAAGAGCAGACATCACTACGATTTATTGAATGTCTGCCATACTCATGTTAAGTTGCTGATGTATGTGGAGTGTGTTGCTAATACCTTTTATGTTTAGTATTGTATGGACTTTGCCATAGAATTTGTAGAGAGATGTCCATGTAGGGAAATAGAGCACCTCACATGGGGATGCATATCTTGAAATGGAATTCTAGGCCGTATGCCAATGACATTTGTGTGTCGAAACCCGTTAGCTTTCTGTGACAGTAGTGAAAATGACTGACTGTCATGAATCTGTTTATGATGTACACAGAAAGTGCTTTTAGTGTTCTACTAATTATTTTAAATATAGAATTCAGTTATTGTATATTCAGTTAATGAAATAAGTGGTATTATACTCTTCTTGAACGTACAGAGAGAGAAAAGATAGTAATGCAGGGTTGTTTTTTTTATTCTCTGCTATACTTAAAAGGACTATTTGATTTTAATTTAGAAATAAGCACAAGGAATTGATTTAGTTGGCTGTGTTTACATTTTTGAGGATGCAAGAGACTTTTCCATCTCTTTTTTTTTTTTTTTTTTAGTTGTACAGGTCCAGGAAATGTAAAGCTAAATTCCAGCTTTACTCTGTCTTGCCAGGATGTACAGGTTCCTATATACTGAGAACTGCTTTCTCATGATTTATTGCATGCTGAGATTTTCATACTGTGCATTAGAAGCTGCTGCAAGTCAGAGCTTGCCTCATTTCCTGATTGGAGAATAATCCATCCAACCTTTTACCCCTCCAGGCCATCTGTCTCTATTTCACGCTTTTCAGAACACATTGGTTTTCAGTTCTTTTGCTTGCATTGCTTAGAGTAGCACACAGACCTAATTGACATACCTGGATGTAAATTAAAGCTTGTAAAATGGAAATATTCTAAATACAAAAATGTTGTTAGCATGTTGATGGGGAGCGCACAGGAACCAGGGAACTCAAAATGTTGGCTTTAAGTCTCATATATAAAAAAAGGGGGAATTATTAAAGAACGGCCGGATGTCTCCCCCCCTCCCCCCCTGCTAGTGTGGCATAAAGATTTACTCACTTGGTTCCAAAGTCAAAGATAACTGAAAGACATTCTACACTTATGAAATAAAGGGAAGTCACATTTGTAAGAGTTGTCATGGGAAAAGGCTTTATTGCTAACTTGTGTTTCCATGTCAACTGTAAACTTTTGAGATCCAACTGTCACAGGGAAAAGGAAGTGATGTGAAATCGGCTAGTAATAAATATTTACAGAGTGTGAACTTTCCTACATTACCCTAAACGAAAGTAATTAAATAATTCTGCTGGGTGTTCCTTTGTGTTGAGAATGAGCTGCTTCTTTGCCACATACAGGCAGTCGATCTACATATTCTATAGTAAAGTGTTTGGGAGAAGCATTGAATTGACCTGGCTTGCAATTTTAAATTGACTTCAGGTGAACAGAAGAACCATGCTGCTTATTTTGAATTCAAAGGTGAAATGTTAACTTAATACGTATCAGGTTTTCCATTTGTCATTCATCTCACTTTACAGGCCTCAGTATGTTAATGTTCGTGATGGTACAATTAGAAAAGACTAATCAAGTATGGCTTGTTTAGAAAAGGTTGCAAGGAGAAAGCTTGTTCTTTCTTTAAAGAATATGGCAGCATGGGTTAGGCTGGAAAGTTGCATGTGAACAAACCACTAATCTTCTTCTGGAGCAACGTCCTTCGGACAGATGAGGTTGGAATGTAGGTTTCTGTCATAATGCACAGTACCACAGTTGGTGAAAACCAAGGCAACATACATTGGAGGTTGCATTTAAATAACTTCAGACCCTACTAAAGACCGGATAATTTATATATATATATATATATATATATATATATATATATATATATATTCTCCTGATATGCAAAACCGTAGCATTGTTTATCAGATTATATGATGGAAGAACAGGTTTATGTGCCAAAGCAACCTTCCTGGTTTAATATCTCTCATTTTCCAGCTGTCTTAGTCTGTTCTCACTACAAAAATCCAATGCTAGTCTTAAATCTTTTGGTACTTTTTGAACAGTCATGGTAGTCTTCCTTGTTTGGTTTTGGTCAATTTAGGGTGGGTTGGGTTTTAAATACTTGCAACCACTGTAATTCCAACATGAAACACTGCAATTTATTTATTTTTGAATATTTAACAAATTTTGGTTTTACCTTAACTTTGTTTCAGTATTTTACTGAAGTATTGTCAAATACAGCTGGAATTTGTTTTGAGGGTCTGTAATGGCAATGTCTGTGTTCTTTGTTGGTGGAAGTTTCCTTTAATGTGTGTTTACTGCAATTGAAACCATGTGCAATATCACCCCACACACATTCCTCACAATCGTCAACAATCTAAAACGTGCTTGGCAAATGGAGGCAGAATGTAAAACCGTAGAGTAAGAAATTGCTAGCTAACCGCCCAAACCCCCCCCCACAATGTTTTGTACATCACAAGTCCCCTGTCATTGGGTGATGCAGTGAATTCTGTATCCTTAACTTCTAAACAGTGGGTTGTAGTGTTAACAAAACAAATTTTTGGCATTTTGTATATTACCAGTGAATACCTTATGGTTTACCGTTAGTATCCCATTTTTCCTAAATCTTTTTAGAACCTGACATTTGTTGGCTTCCATTCATATATAGTAACTAGCATGTGAGACTGTCAGTTTTTGCTTGCATGTATCTGTTGCCATAATATGGTTAAAGTGCCGGTGGGTTCAGCAGTGAATCTTTTGGGATAGCACATTGCAATCCTTTATCACTTCTGATTACATTTTTCTGTTTTTATCCAACTTAAATGAGTTCTTGTAGGCTTTTCTGGATAATTACACAGAAAGGTGAATGCAGAAAAACATTCCCCCCCATCATATCTTTCATGAGGGTATTATGTTAGAATCCTGAGACATACATGAGTGTAGTACTAGTGAGGGGGGGAGGAGCACTTCATTTATATTAAGCCACAGTGATGTTTATGGGGTCAATTACACCCTCCACTGGTTGCTTTGGGAAGTGGTTACAAATCGTATTTGTTACATGCTTGTCAACCAACATTGTCTAGTAGGCCTATGATTAAAGATATTTATGGTCTAAAAAGATTTAAAAAAGTAGGTATTTGCATGATTGCTGTTTTTCTCCTTATTAGTAAATTGCTGTAAATACATTTTCATGGACATGTTAATATTTGTTTTCACAGTTGATACACAAGGGCCACTAGATTATGGGTGCTTGATAGGCGTTTTATCTAATCATTTACTGCAGGTGTTTAAGAATGCAAACCTCAAAACAAGCTATTACTTGTAATTGCATAAGGGTTCCCATCGGGGACAACTTATACTACAGGGATGCTGTGTGCAGAGAAGTGAGCTTTTTAAATGGGGTCATTTATCCTGTCTGTACAGTAGATTTTGGTGTGCATGTAGTTTAGTTTTGTGTGTGAATTGAATAAGGCAAATCCTAAAAGCTCTGTGGTAATTAAGTGATTGCAAACTGTATAGAAAAGCTGAGAGCTAAGTGGTGTACAGACTACCTTTCACAAGGATAAAGACCAGGTTTTTGCCGCAAATTATTTAGAGTAAATAAATATGGATGTTGTCATAATCCACTCCTATTCATTGCTAATCTTTTTAGTACAGTCCTTTACAGTACTAGAGTTTCTATACAGTGCATGTAATTCTGATTTCTACATTTCTGTCACATGTGAGGTCCTTCTGTCTCAGCAGCTGCAGGAGAAGCTAGGATGTGTTGGGTATGCCAGCACTCAATGCTGAGCTGCGCATACACAACGAGACAACTTGTTTTTTTAATGAGCCTGCTCTTTAAAATATTAGAATCTCCAGGCCTTAATGTCTTATTGTATCCTGTATTGCCACTAAGTCTTGCCAGCTACAAACTAAGAAATTTCTCTTGTCAAAACATCTGTTAGTGGTATGCATAGGTGTCCTGCTTAGACCCTGAACAGTTTTAATAAAGCATCTCCAAGTGTCCCAATGGTTTCCTTCACTTCCTTGAAACTCACATGGACACCGGTGTTGGGGTATAACCATGAAAGCTTTTCCTGAAAATGTAACTACTGGAAACTTTGATATTTTACTTTATTTTTTTTTCAACAGTGTTAGCCAGAAAAATAAGTTTAATGCAGCCTTGGTGTGTCACAATGTGCCAAGTATACACCACTTTCTTCTTCTATAACCATTTGCTGTTCATGCTGATGTCCCCTGTAAGCTATAGTTATAGTGATATTAGCAGGGAATCCCTGAGATCTGAAAGCAATGTCATGGTTCCTCCCATGCTATAATTATTGAGGGAAGCTGCTTTAGGGCTATTTTAGATTCATGGTTGCCTGCATTCCACTGCTAGCTCAACCATGCTCCCACACAACTGAGCCATCTTTTGCATGCATTTGTACACATTTGCAGTTATGGTGGATCACAGTGAGGTTCCAAGAAGCGACAAATCATGTCTGACCGTAAGGATACTTTTTCCTCCTCTGGAGAACTGCACTCAACTACAGGACATTGGTTGTCAAATGCTGCCGTTGACCTTAACATCCGCATAGTAGTTTCCGGCCCCTGGGAGAAATGTGTGTTTTGACCACATGTCAGAAATTGAGGAATTTTTAATGTTTTTTTTGCTTGTTGAACATCTATAAGAACAATAATAAAAAGTATTTGTTTGATGTGAGTGCAGACAGGGCTAATTCACACTGGCAGGGAGGTTGCGCTGTGTTTACCCACTTCCTTACATATAGCATCTCCCTGCGGCAGCCCCCATCAAAAATCATTAGGGGCTATCAAATCTGCAGACACAGGTTCTTTATGATCCAGCATTTCTGTGCAAGTCCTCCAGTGGTTGGCCAAAGCGTCCTAAAAATCAAGCAGGCAAGTGTGAACTTGCCCATTCATTTTAATGCTATTGAACACTTCAGTTATTGTCAGTAGCTGCGGATTGAAGTAAAAGTAGTAATTTAAATATGCTTGTTTACCTGCTTCTTCCTGAAGTTTGCAGTAAGCATAAAGAAAATCATTGCCTTCATTAGATTTTGGTGGTACTAAACCACTTATTGCTTCCCCTATTCATATGCAGTCTCACCCAAGGAATAGGTTCGGGGTGTGAAGAACCTTGCTGCAACCTTACCACCCATCTAAACATAGCCTTTTGAAGCCTTATGGGGATAGTTGGAAATGGCACAGACATCAGGATTTTTGATTGTCATCTGTGCCAGCACAGATGAAGTAGATGTTGCCAGTAGATGTTTTTCAGTAGAATATCAACTCTGATCCCTGTGAGGGATTGTAAATTTCGTACTTATCCCTATCTATTACCTAGTATCCATGTTAACCTGTGAAAAAACAGGTGTGCTCCAATGCTGCAGCTTTGTTTTTTTTGTAATACTTTTATGTATGTGAGTTGATTTACATTCATTCATCCAATTTATAGAACTCTACCATTTTGTATTTATGCATTTATATAGCTGACCTCTTTAGGAGCACTATGAAATATTTGAATGACTATTTTGTACTAAGATATTTTAATGCATAGGTTGTAAATTATGATACAATGAAAATATTGCTGAATACTTTTTTTTTTCTTTTAGTTGGTGACAAAGTGCCAGCAGACATAAGGCTAACTTCTATCAAGTCTACAACTTTAAGAGTAGATCAGTCAATCCTAACTGGTATGTAGAGTTTTTTTTTTTTTTTTAAATTTTAAATTGGATATGTCCCTCAGTTCTAATCACATGTAAATATTTTTTACCTTTTAAGCTGACTGCATAGTTTATCTCATGAAAGTAGTATATCCTAGAATTTTTGAAAGGGAACCTTTTAGTGCAAAATTCCTTTAGCTTTTATTTGTTCAATATCTTGATCATTAATTTAGTGATTCGGGTGTCATACATGTTATGTGTTTTGGCTAAACAAAGATTGTAACCTAAAACATAGGTATTATACTGTTTTAAAAGATGGTAGCCTTTACAAATTCTTGTTAAGCTATTAGATTTTTCACCCAAGAAAGTTTCTTTGTTTTCTAGGCGAGTCTGTGTCTGTTATCAAACACACTGACCCTGTCCCTGATCCTCGTGCTGTAAATCAAGACAAAAAGAACATGCTCTTTTCTGTAAGTACATTCAGCTGTTGTCCTTATTAGAGAAGCATGAAACTCCCAAAAGATTTCTGCTGCATTTTCCTTTCTTTTTTCTGTGAATCCTTATGTTTTAAATGTTCCCTCATTTTATTGCACCAGTTTAATTTTTTTTTTTGTCCTTAGGGTACAAATATTGCTGCTGGCAAAGCAATTGGTGTGGTTGTAGCAACAGGGGTCAACACTGAAATTGGAAAGATCAGAGATGAAATGGTAGCGACTGAACAAGAGAGGACTCCACTGCAGCAGAAATTGGATGAATTTGGGGAACAACTTTCTAAAGTTATTTCTCTCATTTGTATTGCTGTCTGGATCATCAATATTGGACACTTTAACGATCCTGTCCATGGGGGGTCTTGGATCAGAGGAGCCATCTACTACTTCAAAATTGCAGTTGCCCTTGCTGTTGCTGCTATCCCTGAGGGTTTGCCTGCAGTTATTACCACTTGTTTGGCTCTGGGTACTAGAAGAATGGCCAAGAAAAATGCTATCGTCAGAAGTTTGCCATCTGTTGAAACATTGGGTTGTACTTCCGTTATCTGTTCAGATAAGACTGGAACTCTAACCACTAACCAGATGTCTGTGTGTAGGGTAAGAACATTATATAATCTTAAAACTTAGTGTATGTGAACATGATGGTGTTTTGTTTGCACGTTTACTTGTATTCTGGCATTTAGCTAAAATGTGTTAGCAGAATTGTGAATATACCATACCATGGCATAATTTTTTCCCTGCAATGTCACCTTGAATGGTAGCTGTTTTTCTTGGATAGATTGGGGATGGGAGGGGGGGGGGGGATCCAATCTTACTGTGTCAGGCTAGCCTGTGGTGCATTGTCTTGTTAAGTGAGTCATGGATGAATGGTCAATGTTATGGTTCTATCCCTCGCAGCATTCTAAACAGATGAGGATGTGACCAAGCTTATTGTGAGACGCATACAAATTAACATTTTTATTTATTTATTTTTTTTTTTTTTTTTTTGCTTGGAGGGACCCTGGCAGCATTGTTCCTTTTAAAATATTGGATTTAGTTTTTGCTTGAATGCAGGAGTGTGCTTTTATACTACAGCACAGGATTCTGATCATAAACAAGAAATCCTTTAAACTTGTAGGTTACATAATCACATTTTATTTGCTATTCAAACATTGAGCAACTGATATTTGGTTTTGTTTGGCCTAATCCGTAGTAAGCAAAAAGGTTACTTTCTTTCAAGAGTGACTGCTGATCAGTATTCAGGAAGAGACCAGTTGCAGTGTCGTTTTATAACTGCTGTAGTCAGACTAAGGGTTGTTCTGTTCCCCATTTCCGAAGAATGAAGCCAAGAGACCTTGGCAATAAAGTATTAATCCTGTCAGGCTTAATCTGTCTCTCCTGCTGTTAAAGGGATAGGCAGCATCCTTTGGTAAAGAAAGCTAAATTAAAGCTTTTGAAGAATTAGGTTTTTGATCATTGTGTTAGTGCTAGTAGTCGCATGGTAGTATAAGTGGAAATTTATGTCTTGTAGACCCTATATGCAGTTACTTTTGTTAGATTTATCAAAGAACATAGGAGCATCATTTAACAGTTCTTAAAGATATATAGTTATGTCCTGTATAAAAACACCTGTCTAATGCCAGCAACAGTTTAACATGAGACTTAACCTTGACCTGAAACTAGTCTTTGACCTGGTTAGATTTTAATGAGTAGCAGAATTATGTAAAAGGCATGGCAGGAAAACGAATGGCAAGAGAGTAGTTTTGCATCAACTTTCAGCTTGTGTTCCATGAAACACAGTAGTTAGGGGGTTCTTGAGCAGTGTCACCATTTCCCATAAGTAATCATTGTTGCCAGTGCTCTCCCTCCTGTGGTTCCCTGGGACCTAAAAGCAATTTCAAATGTTCCTTGTGTTTAAAGCGGTTGAGAAAGGCTGCTGTATATATGTGTTCATCAAAATGTGGAGCTTACGCTTTCCTGCCAACAACCTAAATAAGAGGAAGTGTTTGTTTAAAGTTTCTCTGTGCCAAAATCTAATAGTTTTTTTTTCTACTGCACAGACACTTTCAAGCTATTGCATTGTGTCTTAATTACAAACCTTCAGTATTTATATACAAAACCTATGCCTGGTCCTTTAAACTGTCCCTTAAAAGTTCTGCCTTGCCAAACTTATGATACAATTTTTTTAGTGTCTGAAAATTGTGAACCTGAGGGGAAGGATTACAGATTCTTTTTTTTGCTGACAAATGGGTTGTCCTGGGACAGGAAGTGAGGGAAAGAAAATTCCCAAACTGCAACAGACAGATGTAAGAAAGTTTTTAAGAAGCAGAATGCTTGTACCTGTCAGCTTTTTATGGTCTATATTCCTGTTGCAGATTCTCCTTCAGTGTCTGTCTGGTTAAAAAAAAAAAAAATTGTCCTCGGAACAGTAAGAGGAAAAATATGCTATTAAAAATATTAAGTTTTCTGTACAGCTGGACAGGTGACATGCTTCCGTCCTGTTTAAGGTTCTTCTGTCACTTCTCCACCTAAAAAGAACTACTCTACCCCTCTAAGTGCAGTGACCTTTTAGAATAGGGCTTCATAAAAAAAATGGCTGTGTAATGCATGTGCAGGAATAATAGGACCGTGAGGAGGTGCTTTCTGGAGCAAAACAATGCAGCTCCAGGCAGGGCCACACTTAAGATTGCTGGAACAAATACTAAGGTAAGTATTTCTCCGGGTGTGTTGCACTCAAGAGTGGGGGATTGCAATCACTTAGTAGCAACAGATCAACCTTTTGACAAATCTCTGTTACAGATTAGTTGAACACCATATACCTTCACTGGGCCATGTCATCTTGTGAGCGTGTAACCTAGATCATTTTACCTGTTGCTGCATCTTCTGTTGTTGAAGCAATTGTATTGGGATCAATTGTTGCTAAATGTGTAAACTGTAAAAGACCTAGTAGATTCTTTTGGCACTCATCTCAAATTTTATGTAAAAGGTGTTCATCTAAATAATCCTATTGTATGGGAGGTTAGTTGGGAAGTAATTTTTTTCTTATCCTACTGATAACTTTGTTTTTATCTTTCTACAGATGTTTGTTGTTGATAGAGTTGAAGGTGATAATTGCTTTCTGAACGAGTTTTCCGTAACTGGCTCTACCTATGCCCCCATGGGAGAAGTGTAAGTTCTTCAATCTTTATACTTTCTGGCTGGATAACCTGATACTTTAATATCATTCCTTGTTGTCATTTTGAGAATTTGTTTTAGAAGTTGTAAAGAAGTTACTACTTTAAAGGTACTCTCATATTGGTAATATTATTAAATATAATGAAAAAGGGTTAGGTATATGTCTGTGGCAGCTGCCAATAGTGACCTCTAGTCATCAATGGTAGATGTGTCAACTACATCAGTCCTTTCATTCTAGTGAGTTGCAAGTGTAACAATGTGTGTCAAAAACAGTGACTTGCTAACTAGAGATTCAGTTGGTGATAATTACAGACATGTCTGTTCAAATAAAGATAGCAATGGCAGCTTCCATATTTCTATCCTGATGGGTAGTTTTAATTTTCAATACTGTAAAAATGCAGTGCATGCAATTACGGATATTGTATACTTCTACATATCGCTGTGCTACTTGCTTATGTCCTTTTATCTTCACTCACTACTCTAGCTTGCCAGGAGCAGCTTTATGAGCACGGTCAAGGACTGGAGTGTAAAAAAGAACATTAATAAGTGCACCTCTTATTAAAACTCCTAATATCTAAGACCATTTTTAAGGCGCCATAGATTTAAAATAGAATTTTTGAAATAAAGTGATATAAATGCTGCAGTTTCACTAGCATTATCACTGCTCTCGTCAAGAGTCCATTCTCTTATTCATTTAGTCTTTTAAAAGATCTGCCCCCCCCCCCAGCATTGGGGTGACATCTGCACTTCTGTTTATAGCTAAATTTCACTTCAGCATTGTTGTACTGTAGGATTGAGAAGACCTTGATTTACTTTAATCTTTATTGTACTGTTGGAAAGAGAATCAAGAAAAAAACCCCAACTAAAGCTAGCCTTTTTTAAGCAGTTATAGCATCTTATAAAAACCTATATGAATAAACGCTGACAGCTATAAATGCACTTTTCTGTGTTTTGGTATGACTGTCACTTTTATTGGAAAAAAATACAAATCTAGCTGTATCGACAGGCAATTTGTTATGTGAGAACCTAAACATAAACTACTGTTAGTTTAGATGAAAGCTTTGGGCTACCAGTAGCACTTCTTTTTTTTTCTAAAGTTTCTGTTTAACCATTTCAGCAGTAATCCCGAGTGTGGCTCAAGGTAAAAAAAAAAAAACATGCTGAAAGTGGTAACCTTGAGCCACACTCAAGGTAGCTAAAAACATTTAAAAAAATGCATTACAATCCCTCTATTTGATCCTTTTTGACCTTAACAAAACTGAATATTTTACCATTCATTCCATTTTTTTATGACCCAGCAGACCCTTGAGCTTACATGGTGGTTGTAAAGGAGATTGTACACTTAGTGAAGTGGATGACCAATTAAAAGAGGGTGCTAGAGATGAACTACACATGGGCATGTTTTTTCTGTATTAAGGTGTCTAAAATGCAAACTGTCTCGGTTTTTCAACAGAAAGTAGATGTAAACAGGTTTTATCATATTTTATTATTGATTTTTTATTTTTCAATAGGCTGAAAGATGACAAACTAGTGAAATGTCACCAGTATGATGGCCTAGTAGAACTTGCCACTATCTGTGCACTTTGTAACGATTCATCCTTAGACTTCAATGAGGTTTGTATATTTTATACCTTTTAATATTTGAATTGTGTATGACTGCACATATATTATGTGATTTGTAACTTGACGGCACCGTTTCTTTGACAAATGATGCAAAAACAAAATGCTGTTTTTTTGCCATTGTTCAATGCAGCCATATTTTTTTTGTTAAAATGTCATAAACTCCTTTCCAGAGGCAATTGTTTTACATGATATCTGTGTAAGTGCCAGTTCAATTGTGTGTTTGTTTAAGATATGCCTGATATGCTGTGATTTGTACATCTCTTTTCTACATTTAACCGTGTCTGTAATGCTTTATTTTAAATTTAGGCAAAGGGAGTTTATGAAAAAGTTGGGGAAGCTACAGAGACTGCTCTTACCTGTCTGGTTGAAAAGATGAATGTATTTGACACCGATTTAAAGGGACTATCAAGAATAGAGCGTGCCAATGCTTGCAACTCGGTTAGTCTCTTGCAGTTTTCTTTGTGTTTTTCTTTGGTTATATTTGTCTATTGCTAGAAAATAATAGGTAAATTCAACTCTGAAATCCGCAGTTGTGGAAGTGCTTTTTGGGCACAATTACTCGGGTACTGCAAATCACAAAAGTTTGAGGAGCCCCTTATCTTATCCCCCTCTGACATATTTCATTTCAATCCATCTAGGTCATCCTGCTTCATCTAAAATTGAACTGTTTATTTCATAGTTATAATTTTACCAAAACCCAGCTGTTTTAAAGTCCTTATCTGATCTGCTTGTACAAAATACCTTTTTTTATTTACAGGTTATTAAACAACTAATGAAGAAGGAATTCACTCTGGAGTTCTCAAGAGATAGGAAATCTATGTCTGTTTACTGCACACCAAACAAACCAAGTCGCACAAACTTGAACAAAATGTTTGTCAAGGTAATTAATAATGTTCACATGATATGAACTGTGTTTTTCTGTAGTAAATAGTGATATTTTTAAAATTTCTTACAGTATTCATGGTTTTAAATTTTTATACGGTCAATACTACTTTTGTTGTAGGGTGCTCCTGAAGGTTTAATAGATCGTTGTACTCATATTCGTGTTGGAGGTGCAAAAGTACTATTGACACCTGGAATTAAACAGAAGGTCATGAGTGTGATAAGAGAGTGGGGCACAGGCCGGGATACCCTGCGCTGCTTGGCTCTGGCAACTCATGATAACCCCCCACGGAGAGAAGAAATGAATCTTGAGGAATCTTCCAACTTCATTAATTATGAGGTAAAGTATTTTTTTAATGCTTGTGCGTTTGTATAAAAAATATTTGTGTAAAAAATTTTGTGTATTTGTGTAAAATATTTATTTGTTTCACCTAATAAGGTATACCACATTCCCTTGGCATTAAAGAGATTGTATTTTTACTTGAAACAAAGGAACCAGTACAGGTTGACATTCAAAAATCCGGCAACCTCCAGACCTAAGGAGTATTGGATTTTTGTTTTAGTTTTATACTTGCCTCCACACACAAGCCAGCCTTTCTCTCGCAGCACCACGGACATCTGGCACCGTTCAGGCAGCAGGGACATCTCAACGTGTATTTAGTTTAGCAAGCAGACCTATCAGCTGTTTCTGTAGAACAGCACCATGAAAACATAAGTGGCCAAACAGTGTACTGCAGTCCCTGTATTGTAAATGCGATCCGTAATTCATGCCGGCAAAATTGAAGGCTGTATTTTCGATTGTCCACCTGTATATGTATGAAGACAGGAGATAGTGTTCAAATGTTGCCATTTTCAAAAGCTAATATCAATAACTGTGGCTTCTGCAGATATTCGCATAGGGCTTATAACACATAATACATTTCTTAGCTGTAAAAGACAGGTGAGTTTAGTTGCATTTTACCAGTTCTACTTTTATCTGTTAATTGTCTTTGATATGTCTCCACCTCCAGACCAATCTGACTTTTGTTGGCTGTGTTGGAATGCTGGATCCTCCTAGAAGTGAAGTGGCTGCATCTGTGAAAATGTGTCGGCAGGCTGGAATTCGTGTGATCATGATTACTGGTGATAACAAAGGCACAGCAGTTGCAATTTGCCGTCGTGTTGGTATCTTCCGTGAAGATGAAGATGTTTCAGAAAAGGCTTTCACGGGTCGCGAGTTTGATGAGTTGTCTCTGGCTGCACAGAGGGATGCTTGCATGAATGCACGCTGCTTTGCTCGTGTGGAACCCTCACATAAGTCCAAAATTGTTGAGTTTCTGCAGTCTTTTGATGAGATCACAGCCATGGTAAGTAGCTAATGAAAGTAATATTTCTTACTATTTTTTAATGAATTTGTCACAATTATGTAATAAAATTATGGACCATTCTGGCACAAGGAAACTTCTCCATTTTAAGGGTCCTTTGATTTCAGTAATAAAAAGCATGTTTTTTTTTCTTCTCAGTGCTTTTATCTTTTTATTTACCTTCTATCCTTATCCTGCCCCTCCAGTTTTTTGACCTAGGCGAGTTGGATTGACACATCAAACAAATCATGCAGCCCTGTGGGATATTTGACCTTGGTATCCCAGAAGGCTGCAGAATTGAAATGTCAATCAAACATTTCTCTTCCAGAGAAAAGGTGCAGCACAAGGCATAGGTAAAACACCAGAGATGGGAGTGGGACAGTGAGATGGATGTGAACAATACTGGAATATTGGGGAATAAGGTTTAATGAAGGCATATTTTACAATAAATTGAAAAATTGCTTTTAGCTCTGCTTTTAAAGCATGCTGATAAAACCAAAACCAGATCTCATTTTGCAAAAATAAACTTTTAAATACTGCATATTGTGTTTTTTCACTGAAAACTATAAATTAATTTACCATCTTTTGTGAATATTTCTGTTTTAGACTGGAGATGGTGTCAATGATGCCCCTGCCTTGAAAAAAGCAGAAATTGGAATAGCTATGGGATCTGGGACTGCAGTGGCTAAAACTGCTTCAGAAATGGTGTTGGCTGATGATAACTTCTCTACAATTGTGGCTGCTGTGGAGGAGGGACGCGCCATCTACAACAACATGAAGCAGTTCATTCGGTACCTCATCTCTTCAAATGTTGGAGAAGTGGTTTGGTATGTATCATAGGGCCTGCTGTACTGTTAGTGTTTCGTAGGTTCTCTGCTTGGCTTACTTTCTCTAAAACTGTCTTTTTAAATTCACTCAATGTTTACTTTATACCTTATAAAAATTGTTAAATATTCATATTAGAGAGAGAGTAAATTGCAGATTTAAAACCAAAAATATACCCAACCTTTGTATAGGCTTTGCAGAATAGATTTAAAGTAATATTTTTTCTTTGTTGTTTTGCTAAGATGCAAATACTGCTTTGACATTTTGATAGCAGATATTTAATTTGCCTTTTATTTCCCATGTAGCATTTTCCTGACAGCTGCCCTTGGATTTCCTGAGGCATTAATACCTGTCCAACTCCTATGGGTTAACTTGGTGACTGATGGTCTTCCTGCAACTGCACTGGGCTTTAATCCACCAGATTTAGACATTATGAACAAGCCGCCTCGTAATCCTAAGGAACCACTCATTAGCGGCTGGCTCTTTTTCCGTTATCTTGCTATCGGATGTGAGTATTTCTCAATCATGTTAAGAGATAAAGTGCAAACATTAGACTTTTTAGAACTTTTAGGCTCAATTATGCTGTATGTTTTACCAAACAATAAAGTTGCCAAAACATGTTTAATCTTCACTAATCATGTGATTTCATGAAGAGTGTCTGCATTTTTAAGTCCAATTTTTTGAGTTTAAAGCATTTTCATTTATATGTATATTAAGGTTACTGGGTCCTCAATCATAACACTTTCAGCCTGTGCATAAATGCTGTGATCTCTAGCTACTTGAAAATAGTGTTTGACCCAATTAGTTACTGCACTGAATTTATTATCCATTTGACCTAGAGGAACAGCACAAGTGAAATGTATGTATAATGTAGATATGATTGAACTTTTTGTATGTGTGTGTGTATATATGTGTGTGTGTGTATATGTATGTATGTATGTATGTATGTATGTATATATATATATATATATATATATATATATATATATATATATATTGTTATATATTAAATTGAAAAAAAAACAAGGTATGGGGGGACTGTTTCTTTACATTTACATAAATGTCAAGTCTTGGGATGTAGGAGACCATAAAAAAAAAAAAAAAAAACTTGCCAATACCTTTCTATTTACCACCTCTTTGTTTTGGCTTAGGTTATGTTGGTGCCGCTACAGTTGGTGCTGCTGCCTGGTGGTTTATTGCTGCTGAAGATGGACCAAGAGTAACCTTCTACCAACTGGTACTAATATATCATTATTTTAGCTGTATAGGGAAGATCAATCTGTGAAAGTAGATATGTTTTTTTTATTTTTTTATTCTTGCTATCCAGAGATATGTTTAGTGAAAATGAGAAGCTGATCCTCATAATCTGTGGTGTTTTATAGTATGATTGTATGCCTGATTAAATGCATATGGTGTTTATCCTGCCATCAGAATAATGGTGATTCTTCCATGAAAAGGGTAAAATAAAGCGGAAGATTGAGCACAAACATTCCAATAAAAATTGCTTTCTTGTTTTAATTGTTTGTCTCTTGGTCGTATGTTTGCTAATTCAGGTTGCTTTTTTTTCCCAGAGCCATTTCCTTCAGTGCAAAGAAGACAACCCAGAGTTTGAGAATGTTCAGTGTGAAATTTTCGAGTCTCCCTACCCAATGACAATGGCACTGTCTGTTCTTGTCACTATTGAAATGTGTAATGCACTGAACAGGTAAATTTTAACTGTACATTATTGGTGATCCTTATTTTTTCAACCACATCCTATTTACAGCCAGCATCCTGACCGTTCCTCCAAAATTTGTCTAAGATCCTAGTGCAAATACAGACTATATACTCCTTTTCCCCTTAGCCGTTTTCTAGTCTTGTGTGATAGGTACAGATCAGTCTGGAAATGTATGGCGTCTACTATACACAATGTATCCTCGTTGAAAATAAAACTGAATTGGGAAAGACAATAATTGGAGTATTAGAGATACACTTCTCTGTGGAAAGCAGATGACTCCAATTCCTTTTGGACTTGCTGTGAATGGTCATGTGGTCTAAAGATTTATTTTGTACTCTGTCCTCATGTCATGTTGTCTCCCAATGTATGTGGTAATTTTAAGCTTTAGCACAGTGCATTGTTATGTAATGTTTGAAATATTCTCCTTTATCAAAGTCAATTGCATAGCTGGGATGTGTGTTGACATAAAAAATGTTTTCTTTTCACACAATAAATGTTTGATTCTTTGTGTATATGTTGCCTTGTATTTAAATGGCATACATTAAGCAGTGTTATAAGATTGATGTTTTGTCTTTTTTGCAGCTTGTCTGAAAACCAGTCTCTTTTGAGAATGCCTCCATGGGAGAATGTGTGGCTTCTGGGCTCAATTTGCTTATCCATGTCCCTCCATTTCCTAATTCTTTATGTTGAACCATTACCTGTAAGTACTTCTACTTTTTGAAGAATTTAAGTGATCTCGAACTTGCAAAAATGTTTTTGCTTACGGTTTTGATTTTGTTCTTTTTCTGTAGCTCATCTTCCAAATCACTCCATTGAACCTGACTCAGTGGTTGATGGTGCTGAAAATCTCACTACCGGTTATTCTTCTGGATGAGACACTTAAATTTATTGCCCGTAACTACTTGGAACCTGGTAAAGAGTGTGAAAAGCCTGCCGCCAAACCGTGCACTTTTTCCGCATGCACTGAGGGGATTTCTTGGCCGTTTGTGTTCATTACTTTACCTCTGGTTATCTGGCTTTACAGCACCGACACTAACATTACTGAGATGTTTTGGTCTTGACTGACATTTTTATGGAATGGAAATGTTTAACTTAACCAATTCATTTTTTTTTTTTTTGTTTTTTTTTTTCTGTTTTTGTTTTAAAGCAACTGTCTATTTCTGCTGAAATTTCACATGAACGTAGTGCTGGTGAAGGCAAGTTTTTCTCATACTAGGTCTTTTTTTTTGCTTCCCCCTCCAAACACACACCTCTTGACTTGGCTATAAGAGGTGCCTCACTTTTTTTTTGTTTTGTTTTTTTTTTTTTTGTTTTATACATATACACTTAGTGTTCATGTACAGAGAATTAACACTATTTTATGCAAATATTTTTTGTAGATGGGGAAAAAAAGCATGTACAGTGTTCTGTTTAATAATAATCATTATCGTTTAAAAAAAAAACACCCAAACATAAGGAAGCAAAAAGGAACTTTTAATTTGATTCAATGGACATTATCTGCAGAAAATTAGCAGCAGATTTAGGGAAAGTGATTAAATGTCTAAAATTACAAAGCATGATCTGTCTTTCTGCATGGTCATTTTGGATTTGGTTTGATATCATTATGCTGTCTGTTTTAATGGGCTTTTTCTATAGCCATAAGCCATTTTTTCCTGCACTAAGCAGATAACTGCTACCTCAGTCAGTATTTTTGTTTTCTAGTCTCTCATTTCATTATATTTTTTCCTTTTTCTTTGTTTTTGTTTGGTTTTTTTTGGGTCTGTTTACACAGTTTTCCATAAGAGGTATGCCTGTTGCTTGTGCAGCTCATTCTACCCCAATCTAGTTCAAATAAAGTCTCCTTCCGTAGATTTTTAAGTTTATTTATTTAAATGTCTAATGTATTTTATTGTAAGACATTTTCATTTTGCCAGTGTTGCCCATCTCATGGGCTATACTTCACATCCTAGACAAAAATAAAAGGTTTTAATGGACAGAGAAAC
Organism: Pyxicephalus adspersus; assembly: GCF_032062135.1. NCBI lineage: Eukaryota > Metazoa > Chordata > Amphibia > Anura > Pyxicephalidae > Pyxicephalus > Pyxicephalus adspersus. The sequence goes on along the minus strand of NC_092863.1, from coordinate 55,628,628 downwards.
CAATGTCTTGTCTTGAAAACTGCTTTATCACCCAAGTTCCTTATCTTTTTATTTTTCTGCATTAGAACATATTGTGTGAATGAACAAATAATTTGCACTGCAAAGATAAAGCTGGATCTTATTTCAGTTGTTGGCACGCAAGCATCCACCTATTATCATTGCAGGTTATTCTGCTAACTTGTATTATCAGAGTTGGGGAAATAACTTTGTGTATTTAATTTTTTTAACTTGTAAATAGAACATGACCAAATGAACATATTGTATAGATCTATTTTTATTTGAAAGTGACACTAATGACCATCGTTTAACTGTTAGAGCATGTTTTTAGGTTGATTTCCGTCAGCCTCCAAAGTTTAGATCATTAACCGTCCTAATTGTGGTGTTTTTCTCCAAATGCCTTCCAACACTCATCAACTAAAGTGAGTATTCCTTGCCTTTGAAAGTCTCCTTCATAGCCAGCTCATGTAACGATGCTAGAAATAACAGTCTGTATTGTTGCTAAAGAATAAAAGTGGTTAAGTTTCCCATTGCTTTGCACTGAGTCTGTCCTCCACATTTCATACACATCCGCTTTACATACCAAAACACCTTTTGCATACTTTAACATCCAGATGACCTGCTCGAGCAGAGTATGGTCTTTTAGATCAGTGGTTCCCAACCTTTCGCAGGTTGCAGACCACTAAATGCACAGACTCCGTACCGTGTATGTGCACGGAGCCATGTGTCACTCAAAGGGGAAGGAACTTCCCCCAGAGTGACATCATGATTCCAGAACCCGCCTACTCTCCCATTGCAGGTCTAATGATGTGAGCAGGTCTGTGATGGGAGAGTGGGCGGGTTGTGTCCAGGGACAATACCTGTCCACCTCCCCAAGCCTGCGATTACTTCAGGAGATGTGGCCTGCAGCTCTGGCCCGTGCGCCCCCCCAGTGTGGGTCCTTCTCCTGACCCTGCTGGTGGGTACATACTGATCTATACTTTAAGGTACTGTTTACATTAAAATCTTCTTAAGGTTTAGTTGAAATATAGCTTGAAAAATCATGAGTTGATTTTCACATCTGTGGGAGTTGATGGGAAGTAATCTGGTTCACGAACACAAATTCATTGTACTATTTGCCATAGATAGGCACAGGCAAACTGCATGAAATAGGGATAAGAGCAGGTAGTAGTTCAGTTATCTGCTTTGTGGGTACGTAAAGACAAGTAAATATCACATTTTCCTCTTGCACATGGCTAGAGGTTCAAAATGTAAAACATATTTGTGTTTATCATGTTGGCATGTCTCAATCATGTGACATGGGCATTAAATCGTTTGACTAAAGTTGCTTGTTTAGGACACATCCACATCAAATGAGCTGTGATGTGCACAGCTAAGATCAGTCCAGCTATTTTATCCCCATTTAATTCCGTTCTTCGGTGATGTTGGTAAACCTGTCAATCCTGATCTGCTAGCATTAAAGGCTTCTTTAAATGGTTTATAATACAGGATTGGTGTTTGCACTACTGGCCTATTAGGAGAAATGAATTGTATTTGTATGAAGAAAATCACATGACCGCAGTGACCAGGTCAGTATTTCTTAGCATAAGTTGCACTACAGGGCTCTATATCAGGGGTCGGCAAACTCCAGCCTTTAGGCCAGATACGGCCCAGCCAGTAGTTCCTTACGGCCTATTGCCCCCCTGGCCAATCCAGCCTAATGCTGTCTGGCATCCCGCGGCTCTGGAGCCGCGTGTTGCCAGCCTGATCTGCCAGGGGGCGTTAGGAACCACCGGAGCTCCAGTGCCCCCTCCTTGCTGTGGCTCCCCTATTTACCGCTGCCGGCGGTAATGCTGCCGCGGTATATAGTAAAAAGCTCCCTGAAGGTAAAACCCTCTCCTCCGCAATGCATACGGAGGAGAGGGATTTCACTTGAAGCGGCGTTCCCTGGTGGGGGGCAGAGCCATTAGGGTGGGACACTCGGCCTAGTGTGCTCCCACCCAACCCTAAAATGACCTAGTGGCCATAAAAGTTTGCCGACCCCTGCTCTATATTTAGGTCTAAACGGTGTGATTAATTTTGTCAGTGCACTAATTGGGTATTTATACCTACAACATCTGGTAGCTGTGTAATAATTAACGCTGATCTAAGCAACAAAACTGAAGACCAAGTACTGATGTATGTCAGTAGTGTTTCCCATCACCAATGCTGTATGCACGGTGGGCGATACTTGGCTATGATCAGAATAATGTGCATAACGGCCACATATAATCCCCTTTTAGTGTGACAGTGGAAAACTGCAGATAGGAGTGTTTAACCCTACAGGCCTGTCAGCTTTTATAATCTCCCAATAACTGTTTCAGAAGACCTTATGATTAGTGGATAATGGTGTAAAAATGCTGTCACTTCTCAGGAAAATTGGATAAAAATGGAAATAAGGGAAAATAATTTTCACTATTTCAGCTCTAAATGCATAGAACAATGGTTTTTCTCTGTGCAACACAAAGCTCTCCAGCATGCAGTTTTATCAGTCTAGACAGGTTAAAGTTAAATCTAAGATACACTGTAGATTAAGAACCTCATGCCAAAAGTCCAGCTTTTTTCTCAACCCATTTTATTTATGCTTCTGCTTAAAGGTAAGGTGTCCTAATGATTGTATATACTGAGATTATTCATTTTATGATAACTGGCATTGCAGGGTAAATATTCCTTAAAATGGTCAATCGGCTTAAAAGTTATTTCAGTTTTATAGATGGAAGTCTGGTAGGCCAAGTCAAATTCAGACTTTTTGGGGGCCCATTTTTAAGGAAGTATACACCAGATAATGGTACACTATTACTTTTTATGATTGCTGCTTTTAGAATACCATATTTGTGAAAAGTTGATCATATTTTTCATGGTGGCAATCAGTGATTTAAATCCCATACTGTATTTACTCTAATTTGGCAATAGGAAGCCAATTTAATAGAGTAACTTAATACTTTTTTTGTTTTGTTTTTTTAGCCGCAATTGTCACTTTAAATATAATAATTAGTGGTCATAGACTCTTGACAACTGTTGTCTGCCACTTTTGAAAAATGTGACAATCCAGGTCAAAAACAACCACCACCTATCTATTGTTGCAGTTTGTGGTGAATGATTGAGTGGGGAGCTTGCATCACTTTTGTCATCTATATCATTCAGCAAGGAAATGTATGACCTTTTTATCTGATTGGAACATCTTTATAAAGCAAACAGAAAATTGGCTTTTTTTATTTTTATTATTTTTTTTAAGGGTCCCTGTTTTATTTTTTGTTCCTAACTTTCTTTTTGGTCGCTTTTTAAAGCCTCACTCCAAATTATTGCACAGAGGGTGTCCCTGTTCAGTTTATCATAAAATCACCCCTAAGGTGACACGTTTAACTGTGTATTATTGCAATGCACAACATTTGTAGCATCCCATAATTTACGTTAATGGCGTCATAACAAAAACCTGCAGTCCCAGTCCTGTTTTTTGGTTTGCAGTCTTTAAAATGCTGCATTAAAGCAAACTGGGGATAAAGTCAAGTTACCCTTTGGTGGTAATTCCTTTGCCAGGCAAAAAATAAATGCTGGTTTTCATATAGGAGGAAAATAAACAGATCTTGCTTACCTTTTCCCACGCTCCTATAGGCTTCCTCCCAACTGTATGACTGGTCTTCTTAATCCACGTCTATTTAACACTCAGTTGGGCGCAGGCACTCTTAAGATCATGTACTGTGGGGTGGGGGCAATAAAGGCAAGTAGGAGAACATTATAACATAAAAAATAGATTTAACTTCTTTAGCGAGGGGCAGCCATACTACTTGCCTAGAGTTCAGCTTTAAAGCAAAAGGTGTTAACACATAACAGACAGAACAGCGATAAAGGGGTTCTTTGTTATAACCCTAGTAGTAGGGACATTAGATTGTGAGCTCATTTGAGGGACAGTTAGTGACACAACTATGGACTTTGTACAGCTCTGTGTAATATGATGGCGCTATATAAATACTGTGTAATAATAACAAAAAGTATTTTGGGGGAAGGGGTGAGCAGCAGAGGGATAGCGATAGGTTTGTTTTCCCCCCTCTTCCTCTGTGAACTTCCTCTACTTCCTGTGCCAGAGAGTTAGTGGGGACACATACAACAAAGAAAAAAAAAAAGCATCTTTTGATTTGTGTTTAACACCTTACTTTAAGTTGTCTGTTCCTGCTTGATAGGTTTGACACTACTGTGAACCTGAAAAAAAACTTTTACGGTTTTAAAATATAAATATATATTTATTTATATTTTGTGTGTGTGTGCATAATTTGTCCAGGTGGTTCTTCTTTGCTTACTTTTTGTACTTTTTAAAGTGATTTAACTTTTACTTCTGGATAATGTACTAGCATGTAAGTAAAAGTTGTCATATTTATCTTATAAGTACAGTGCAGATCATGAGTTGGACTGAAAAGCAGGTATTCTGCTGTTACTGCTCGTCCTGGTAAATGTGGGAAATTGAACATATTCTAGACGACTTGTGCAGTATGAGTAAAAAGTATTCACAGTACAGTACCTTCACAGCAGTTTTGACCTCAGCCAAAAGGTGCTTCCATAAGTACAACTTCGTTTAGCTCCATCTGAAAGTATTTAGGGTAGACTTTAGGTTGCAGTTCGGCTCGTTAATGCATTTAGTTACAGCTGCTGGTACAACAACCTTCTTTAGAAGTGCAAGTGAAAGCCTTTTTGCTAGAAAGAGGTTCAAGCCTACTATGTCCATAAATGGTTACAGTAAAAGCAAGCATTCCTAGTGACCAAGCAGTGTTTAACTGCACAGTCTGATACATCGAAGCTGCCAAGAAAATCTTGTATGACTTTTTCCATTGCATTTCATCAAGCTTTCATACTATTTTACCTAATTACCACCATTTTAAGTAAGAAAAATACATGGTAATCTCAGACCTATTTTAGAACTTCTGTCTTTAATTTTCCATGGTTGAGTTGATAAAATTCCTTAGAGATGAGCCTTAATTCTTTTTTTTTTTTTTTTTTTTTTTTTTTTTTTTATGGGTTTTGGGTAATAAGTCGGTACCAAAGTGTGGGGTGGAAACTATTGTAGTTATGTAATTATAATAAGTCCAAGGTAAATGTAATTCTCAAACCTAATAACATGCACTAGATTAGCTGGCAATAATGGTTCCTCATAATAGCGGTAAACTCCCGGTTAGATTGTACTCTTTCCCTTTGTAGTTCGTTGGTATATAAGGCACCGGAATTGAAAATTGAATTCTGCTAATTCTGGTCAAGACACTGGATTTTACAATGATTTTGTGTGGTTTTCATTTTTCATATGCTTACTATTCCATGTGGTTCTTATACAAGTGTATATGTGATTTTAGCTGGTTGTCTGTATTTCAGGCAATCAGTTTTAGTCTCCTTTTCAGAACTGCAGGGACACGTTACAGAATTATATATATATATATATATATATATGCATTTTTTTCCCCTCCAGTCAGGATAGTCTACTTATGTAAGATTGACTGATGTAAGAGAATATTGTCTGATGAATATGAATGACCACGTTGTGTGCTTTTGTCTGTCCTCAGAAAATCAAAACAAGAACATATCACATATTTTAATAAGGGAGGTAAACTGTGTACAAATACCTGGTGTAACCTCATAATATACAAAGGGAAAAAATACATCCTGTGTACCTAACACGGTATGTTTTGATAATATGGTGCCGCATAACTTTAGCCTCTGAATCTGATTTCTGGGCTCACACTACTCTCTTGATGGTGGTATATTTTCCTCTATCTTGCCTGAATCCATGGACACTTTTTATTGCCTTTTCTGTGCCAGTTTCAGGATCCTCTCTGGATCCTGTAGAGGAGTCTGAAACCTTATTAAAAGTGCAAGGAGAATTTAGGGGCCATCTTGTAACTCTTTAGTTCCAGTTCAGTGATTTCCTGAAACTGGAAAAGGTTCAGATTTAGGTGAGTATGTTCTACTTAAAAAAAAAAAAAAAAAAAAAAAACACCTTTTAATATGGAAATGGAATTGTCTACAGCTTTACTAATTGAGTGGGACCTAATTTTATTCCAATGTCTCGTCATGAAAATGACAAATGTTTCTTGGACCCCAGAAAGTTGCAATGTCATTTGTAATATTCATATAAACTGACCCTGATCCACAAGTGAAGTACTTTTGTCCTATGCATGAACCAGAACCTACATATTTTTATTCAATGTGACTCATCTGTTATCATATTGCAGAAAATCTGAAACTGGACAAATGTCATCAAAATGTGTGATACATGACCCATTCACTCCTTTCATTCTTAACCTCTCACACCTCTAATACTCAAAACTGGGAAAATTAACACACTTTTTTCACCTTCACATTGACTAATGAAAATGTTTGCCATTTGGAAATCACTGTGCACCTGAATGCCATTTAACCTTGGTGGTGTTAAATAGTTGTATATTTAGAATTAGACATTGTTACCGTTAGGTTTCTCTCTGTTATAAAAAATTATACAAGAATAAATTGGCAGTTACCTGTATTCATTTTGTTTTATATCTTAAACAACTGCTGGAGAATAAAATCCATTCCATCTATATCATGTTGTCATAACCCCTGCAAATATATGGAATGTGAAGTAGTCATTATGCCCAATATTGCTCTTGTTGTATTCCAGCACCATCTTGGGCACACTTTTTTTTTCTACGTCTCTTTAAAAAGAATTCCTGGCTACAGACTTAGGTGGAAAAGAGTGCATGTGAAATAAACTCTTATATGTTTGTGGTTCAGCAATCTGTTCTCCTAAAAGCCTCATTTTATTCACTTATCTCAATGTGCCTGCAAGTCTTTGTGTGCATAAGCTCCTTCTAGGCATCTTTTAATGATGGGGCCTTTAGGAAAAAGTGATTGCTTTTGTCAGATTTTTATCTGTGTCTGTACCCGGCATATTCTTGTAGCCTGAAGTTCTTTTACAAAACATATCCATCTGGGAGTCTACTGAAAGAATCATTTAAACTCGTCATGCTTACATTTTACTCAACAGTTTACTGTTCCCATAGTTGTTAGGTTTCATAAAATGTAGGTATATGTGGCTTTAATGATAAAGGCTCCTTCCTCTTCATATTATCATCCATGTTACAGGTAGGTCAACATACAGTAGATGGCGGTGTGCATTTAAATTGCTCACTACTACAAACAGGAATATTTCCCTCCTAAAGAGAAGTATCTACTTTTAAATACCATGCTAAACCTAATTTAAAAATTGTCAGTACCAGTACAGACTTTGAGATATTTTTATCCCATTTATGGCAGTTCTGCTGCATGATAGAATTTGACCTGATGTGATACTTCCCCTTCTATGTAGCATAGAGAATTATATGTAACTGCCCTTTCAAATTCCAAATACTGCTTTTAGTTGATAGACTTATATGCTCAGTAATATGATTTTCTGTTGTACAATTGCAACGGTCTTTCTACAGTCCTCTGAAAGCTGATCTGCTATTTCTTCTTTCCTTTTCAGAACAACTGGAGTAATCCCCTCCTTAAACAATTGTGCAGAGATGTAAGATTGCTTTGTTGCGTGCATGTGTGTGTTTAGAGGCAGTTAATGGGTACAAGAAAAGGCATGTCTAATGGGCTTTGAAAATTTGCTATACTGAAAAAAAAAATACACCGCAGCAGAATTGGAAGATTCTGTGGATTTTAATTATTCAGTGCACAGTGAAATGCAATATATTTATTAAACATGTTTTATTCTTTGTTTGAGGGGCACCCAAGTGCTTGGTACTGTTAGGACTCTAACACCAAATGGATTAAAAAGAAATCCTGAGCAGCCAAGTTTGTGTTTTCGCCATGTAAGATGTCATTGATTCATGTACAATATCATTATAGTGCATGCTTTCAGTTGTAAGTAGCCAAATGTCTGTATTGTATCATTTCCTTTATAAACAGCTATGTACAATATGCACTTGTTCTATTTATAAACTCAATCAAAAGCTACAGATGTTGAATGTTTAAAATGTAAATCTCCAGATCACCATTTCATAAGTTTTAATTTTTTTAACTTGTTTTAAGTGTGCAAATGTCATTTTTGCACTGTAATAATGTAACTTATTAAATGAAAGCAGATTAACATTTTGGTGCAATACAACTTATTGTGATGCTTCTGTTACAAAAAAACAATGTCAGTTACTGCAAGCGCATGTTTGGCCTTTAGGCAATTGTAAATAAATTCAGTTGTTGCTGACATGAGCATCATACAGACATCATAGTTTCAGGTAAATAAAAGTTTGTTCTACTATACAATACTTTTACTGAGTTTTTCTTGTGCAAGTGAGTTTTCATGTATTGTTGGAGCACCTGAGAGCTGGTCTTTATCTTTTCTTGGTCTTTACTTCAACATGTTAATAATGTGTGATACATTTTGCACAGAAATGTGTTAAGATGCATGTTGTATCCCTGCTGTTTTCTGTGGTGCCATATGCTGAGCAAAATCCACACGTCACTGCTGGCTTGTTTTGCGCAGGAAAAGAGGAAATGGGACTGACCAGATTTTTTGTGAAGTGCAGACTACGGAGTTCATTGTGTCTAAGGCTGCATACACACGCTAGATTATTGTCACAGGACACATCTTTCACGATCATTTCCAATGACAAACCAGCAAAAGATGAGTAGAGTGCTGTACATAGAGTGCTGTTCAGTTCTATAGAGAGGGTAGGTGACAGAACGAGCGTGCAGCACCCTGCTGCGCTCTCCCCAATGGCACTTCCATTTTGGTCGTTAGTCTCTTGTCTTTCATGGATCCACCAGGACAAATACATGATTCTCATCTGAGACGAGTCCTTTGATTTTATCGGATGAGAACCATTTGATGTGTGTGCATAGCCTAAGTCTTGTACTTAGTCATATTTAGACACCTTGCATAGTTGCTGTAACAAGGAAGTGACAATAAGAAAACAAAGGCTGTCACTACAAAATCTAGCTGCATATCTATTTCTGTGACCTTTGGGGATATTAAAGTACTCCTTTAATGATAGAAATATGGTAGCTGCCTTTGCTTCCCCTCCCCTAAAATATTTATATGGCTCCCATGCTAAACCTTTTGGGTTCAAAACTTTAGGTCCCAGAAACATTACTAATAAATACCAGATTAATGCTAGAACTCCTTATCTGCATATTTGGTCTAGGTCAGACGATTTACCTAAGGAGTATTGCATGTTTCTTGGCAAACTCTTCAGTTTGCTTAGTAAGAAAGCTGAATTCAAACAAACCCAAATCTTTTACGAAGTAATGTAAAAAGTCACAAAGTGAACATACTCTACTGCTATAGTAAGTAAAGTACAGCCAGTTAACAAGTACAGTTAAAGAAAGGGTTGTCAATGGCAGCTTCTAAATTTTTCACATGACTGGTTTTCTTTTAAGAATTTTATATAAAGAGAAATAGTTACCTCCTCCTAAAGATGTTTTGCCTGGATGTGTCTAGCTTCAATACTTTGATTCATTGGCCCAGAACAAGCTGGCAGTGCAAGAAAGTCAAAATGTACACTGTTCTCCAATTCTATAAACCTCTTCCCTGTCAATGCCTTCAAAACACAGAGGCCACTGGATCAGCATCACAGCCAGGGGGGCTTTTTTCAGAATGGGAGGTCTGCAATGGTCTACATATTTTATTCCTTAGTAAAATTTTGTTTAGGTAAAGCTGTCAAACATGGCTGCAATGTAAAAGGTGTCGTATTCAAGAATTAGAAAGTAAAGATGGAATTCTTCCTTGGTCTTTATATGCTTTACAACACTGAACTGGCTGCATGTGCTGCAGTTTATGTAAAGCAGAGGTAGTAATAAATGGCCAAACATTGGTTCCTAGATGAGGGACTGGAAACATCCCTCGGTAAAATGGTATAGCTGTGACAGTGAATCTAGTATCTTTACAGCACCAGTCCTACTCCCAGTTAATAAAGTATTACAATACTTTGTTGTTTCTGAAGACCCATTGATTATATTTGCACTCATTTACAATAAATGTATCATGTTTGAATTGGATAAGAATATTTTGTTTTTATCAGACTACAGAAGTAAACCTGAGAATTGGTTCACAATTACAACTAGCAAAAGTGTGGCTGTTCCAGGGTGGCCAATGTTGAGGTTATGTGCAGGGGAGAATGGTGAATATGACAGCAGACTAGTGTGATGGAAAGCAGAGCTGCAGGTAAGAAAAGGGGGCAGTATGTGCATAGAAGATGTGTGGAGGATATGACTGAGGCTATTGCATGGAGGGTGTGAAAGCAAGTAGTAGTTACTATAGGGATGTGCAGTAGAGGAGTGTGGATGATATAATGATGGGCACTATTGAATATAACTAGGTGTTTAAAGGTCCAGAAAAGTAATGCAGAGAGTGGATGGGTAAAACGGTGAGGGGAATGTGATTATTATGACCTATCTGTGCAGAGGAGAGAATTGCTGTGTACAGAATGCTTGGAAAAAGTGCATGAGTTTTGTAAAATATAGGTGTTGGAGAATGTAATACAATTTTGTTTTTCTTTCTTTTTGTGTTAATTGAAGACAGTATCCGCTTATTAGGCCCAGATGCCTTCCTATGCCTTTCAGCAAGCTTAGAGCGCTGTCACATTGAAGTTTGGAATGAGAAGAGCCTTGTGTTGGAGTGGAAGGGCACCAAATTGCAATACATGGGAAAGGAAGCTAACACACAGAAGGAGAATGTAACTTAGCAAGGGGAGTAAAATACTGGTTAGGCAAGCAGACAGGTGTGACCATAACATGGCTATAAGACCATGTGACTTTTTTATTTATATGATGACACCATTATCAATACAGTCTGCAATATAGATAAGTGTGTAACAATACATTTACAGTTCAGAACTAAACAACATGATATCTGACAGTACAAGTAAAGCATATAATAGATAAAGAATAAACCACTCAAAAGTGCAATTATGTTTTTAGGAAGAACTATTACAGCGAAGACAAACAATATTGGAAGGGTCCTTATGTTCCAGGATGATAATGCCTCTACACAAATACACATTACCAATAAACACATACAAAAGTGGTCTAATGGACAGCAGGAGTGAACAACACTTCCCACAGCCTCCAAATCTAAACCTTTTTAGGAAGTTTTGGAGAGAGCAAGAGATTTTATTCATGAAGAATCCCTCTACATGCAGTTTTGCATTTGTATAAAAGCCATTTGAGACAGACTAAAGCTGCTGTAAAGGCAAAAGATTGCCTTACTAAGGTTTTTTGATGTTCCCCACTAAGTAATTTATATTCAATGTGAATTATGAATGCAGGGAACTAGCTGTGTTAGTACACAGTGTAATCTACAGTGTATAAAAACTCCCTAGATAACTTCAATAGTAAACGATTGAGAAGTTTTTTTTTTCTTCAGGTGTCCTGTTTATCCTGTTGAGCATTTGTGTTTTCACTGCAGATAAAGGCTCATTCCACAGTGTGTATGGTTTTCTCTTCAGGATTATGTGGAAAGTTAGAGAAGATGGGGAGCTCTAAAAAAATTTAAATTCAACCCATAGGTTCCCAAACTGGGTGCTGCCGATTATTGGCTGATGATAAATACTGTGATTGCTGCCTGTCTGCCAATGTTACTTAAACTAATGTCATGTACGATGTCATGCCTTTGATCCACCTAATAAAATTATACAAAAAACAATAGTAATGGTAGTACAATAATGTGTTCATGAACCAAATATAAGATCTACAGCATGAGCAAAAAAAAAACAATATTTCATAACTACTATCTGCCCACCATTTTACAGCACTGTCCTTCTTTTAGAACCAAATCCCCAATTCCTTCACAGTTGTATCTCCTAAAATCTACTATTACACCACCAAAACTGTATTCAGGACTAACTTATTTAGCCTTTAACTGCTTCCACCTGTTATTAAGGCCAATATAAGGTAAAAACAGCACAAAATAAACAGTGCACCAAGTCTCCATGTTCTGGGTAATTGAAGATGTGACGGCCTGTCCTTTGCCCATATTCTTTGTGATAAAAGGTGTTGTTTTATCTCACCAAGCTGGGAGATATGTGATGGCACATATTTACAGCATGGACATGTAAAAATATATTGCTTTTTGCTGTATCTTTGGGGCTCTGTTATTTCCTTGACAGATTTACCAAAAGCTTCCTAAAATAGCTGCCCTTTTTATCAAACTGCAGCAAAGTGCAATGTCTCTCTAAAATGCCCTCCAGTCTGAAATAAAATAAATGAACAGTGCTTTGTGAATGGGGCTAAAAGCTATTCTAATATAGTAACTGGAGCCTGAATTCCAAGACACATTGTTTATTTCTCCCTGAGGTGTGTGGTGATCTGTGTTCCCTACAGCTATTAAATCAACCGCTTCACTTATTCCTTGCCAAGGTTATGCAGGTTGACACCATTCTCAAACATACCAGTGTCTCCTAAATGCAAAACAGCAATGACAGACTGGAAAAACAAGCCTGAAATGATTTTACCAGTGGAACCAGTTACAAATGTAAAATCTTTTAATTGCAGCTTAATAATAAGTAAGAAGCATAATATTTTTGTTAGAAAAGTTGCTCTCATGGGTTGGGGGCAAATCCTACAGGTTTAAAATTCCTAGTTCTGGCTTCTTAATGTGTAAACTCATTTTATTTTAAAAGGGAAATGAAGTCCATGGGTTTTTGTTTTGTGTGTGATTCACATGGGGTTTAATTTTTTTCTTTTTTTGTGGCCGACTTTTATTCACAGCAATAGCTGCATCCTTTAAAGGTAAAAAAATACAAAAAAACAGCCAAAGTGCAAATTATATCACTTACATTCTCAAACATAAAATAAAGGTTAGGTATACACCATTCAGGTCTATTATCCCTGAATAAAATTGTCCTGCTGCTGGCCACTTTTACACTGCAGTATCTTAAAGCTGGACTAAAGAAAAGTGCAAATAAGACTTATCTGCCTGTTTGCTGTGTTTTCTTAAATGTACAATTAGCTTAATCTGTGCAGCTAAGTGTACTATGCCGAGTGTCCTTGCATACCCCTGGCTACCAGGAATTAATTATTCCTGTGTGCATGTGCAGGAATTACATCATTACAACCTGGCCAATCAAAATGGCCAAAGATCTTGAAACTGGAAGAGTACTGGGTAATGATGGCAGTGCCCACAACAGAGTGATGGGAGGTGTTTGTACCTGAGAAAAAAAAAATCTTGCTCCTTTTTTTTGTGTTTAGTTCAGCTTGGTTAATTTTACACTGCTGTATCATCTGCACTGTGTGAATTCTTACATAATATTAAAACATCTGCCTGTACTCTTTTCCTCTACTATGATTTACCAATTCTCCAGTTTAGCCTGCTGCTGACTACTATTACACTACTGTATCATCTTTGGTCTCCTATTACAATGAGAGATGTAAATTTGCCAGTGGCAGGATGGTTTTAAATCACTTATGTGGATTCAACCACAAGAGAGCAGACACAGATCCTTCCTGTCACAGCAATGACTGTAGCTAACAGGGATGGCTGGCTGTGACCCTGCTGGTTGAGGACCTTGTTCAACGACATCTAAAAGTCTTCATTGTGTGCTTTATATATCAGGTTGCTTCCACATGATCTTCTGTATTTGTGTTGTCAATTAACCTAATATTGTGGCCATAGTAGTACACAAAAACCTTTAATCCAGACCCAACCAAAGCAGGGTCTAATTCACCATTAGGCACTGTGTAAAATACAGTCACCATATTCTACTAAACTGGGCATGGAGCAGAAAAGTAAGGAAATGTTCTGTGCAAAATTGGTGACGCTAGTATTGTGAGTCATCACCATAACTGCTGTACTACACTCATATATCCAAACCAAGTCTTGTGAAAAAAAAAAAAAAAACAATTACACTGTGATTTATTTAGTGATATGACAAGTAACATTCCAGGATATTTTTTACAGTTGTCAGAGATCTGCTGCTATGAGCATTAATATATTATCCAAATGTTATAACATTATTTTATAACAACACTCAAGAGAGATCAAAAGACAAGAATCTGAAGGACCAGAAAAGTCATATACAATTCTGGGGCAAGGTCGTCCTTCACCCAGAGCTAGAATATAAAAGTTTGTATCCTTCTCCCCCTTTCCACCAAGAACTTTAATTACAAAAAAAAGGAAAAAAGCCCCAATCTCCCAATGTAATCTGAAAGCAATCATTTTCAGCTCAGTTCTGCACAGTGCAGAAGACAGCCAAGTGATCCAAAAGCAGGAGCCTCCTGCCCCAGCTGCACCCCCTTTGGCCTGGCCCTCATTTTATTTATTTATATATATCACCAGGACATGATTCTTGTTAAGCTGCGTACACACGTCACATTTTTATCGGCCAGATATCGGGCGAAAATCTGGCGTGTGTACAGTCGGCGTCCATCGTCCGAACGACCGTCCTGGCAGGTCCACGGACGATGGACTATAAATGATGACCGATCCTTATGAAAGGGAAGGGGAGAGCGCGCAGCAGGGTGCCGCTCCGTCGCTCTCACCCTCCCCTCTCCATAGAGCAGAACGGTGCTGTATGTACAGCACCGTTCATGCATCATGTAGTCCTTTGTCGTTGGAAAGGATCTTTCACGATCCTTTTCCAAAAATTGCACGTGTGTACGCAGCTTTACTCATTAACATACTGTGTTCAATGTTTTGTTTATAATACCTAATTTCTGGTGAAGTTTTGTGTTTATCCCATCGAATAAAGGTAACAATTGGATTCATCTGCCACTGGCACATGTAAATGAGGAAAGTTTTTTGTACAAGTTTCTCATCTTTGCCATTATTCATGTTATGT